>NC_056737.1:1287159091-1287351591 GCF_019279795.1 Protopterus annectens
TACATCTTCCTACTGAAATCTATTGAGGTTTGTATGTATTAATCACCATAACATTTGAACGTTCTTCCTTTAAAACCAGTACATGATGTCACAACCTGTAAAATAGCTTGCAAAAGCTTGAGCAAAGAAAACAAATGATTTGACCTGCGAGCATATTACTATGCCTTATGTAGCATCCCTATTAAGAAAGCAACAAAATGCATGCCTTCATAAAATAATTCTCAACAGTCACTAAAGTAAAAGTGCACATACCGTTTTCTGTGACAGTTCTTCTGACAGCTGTTCATTGGCCAGAGTCTTCTCCTCCACTTCCTGAGACTTCTGATCATAGTTGACAGCCAGCTCTTCCAAGGCCTGCAGAACCTCCTTAACTTCATCCTTCGCTGCCTCATTCTCAATCTGAAGACGAGTCAGTTCCTCTTGGATCTTCTCATAATCTCTCCTTGTAGAAGCCAGCAACTTGAGAAACAGGAAAGGTATAAAAAAATGCAAAAGAATAAAGTTAGCTAAAATTTTGTAGAATTAGAAATTCACTAAGGCAAGGACAAAAATAGAAATTATATTTAACCAAGACTAAACGGTCATATTTATGGATGGTAGAGTTGCAATTGGCAACCAAGTAGTACAGGAAATCTGTTAAGAATGTAAATGTCTTACATAAAATGACTGCACCAGAACATAAACATTTCCTAGAAATGCTAAAGCATTTGTAGGAAAAGGATATAAATACAAGCTACATTTTGTGACTGATGCTAATTTAAGGTTGTAGCTTCATAAAACTATTAATCTGCTGATTTAAGACTTTTGGATGCCAACAGAAAGAAGCAGAGGAACTCCTCTTTTTATTGTAAAACTAGTACAGGAACTACTGTTCAGTTTTATTCCTACAGTTTAGAGGCATTGGATTCAGAATCAAGTACAAATCTATTAACCACAACAGAAAATAGAAATATCTTGAGAACTTCAACCACAGTTTCTTGAAGAAAAAAATCATAATTGTGGTTAACATGGCTGACATGGTGCTGATGACTGGCAGTTCTGTACTAGAAATTAACTTTAGGAATATGATTTTTCTGCAGAAGATTTTAATTCAAATGTCAAAGCAGCAAAACAGATGCAGAGTTCAGACCGATACAATAAAGAAAGAACTGAAAAATAAAAATAAAAGTGCAGAGCCTACAAGGCTAAAATTATTCACTCTTTAATAAAAGAAAATGCACAAAGGGTAAGTGCTTTCACGATGAGTACATCGCTTCTTCAGACAAAGTAAAATGACGTTTAAATGTGAGGCAGTTAGGGCAAAATGAAAATCCCCAGTGTTTCAATGTGAACTAGTCACATCATGTATTAAAAATGTAATATAATGACAGAAGAAAGGATTTACTGCACAGTGGTAAATTTTAGAAGGAGGCGATATACTAGTAAAGGTGATAACTGGTACTCGACTGGACAGTGCAATAATTTGGAAAGGATAAGTGTACAAAAGGGAGACAACTAATTATACAAATGTCATTTCAAAGATGAGCCTGAAAGATGAGATCTATGTGAATTTATATTTTGTATGAGTTTGTGGTTTACTGGATAATATTGCTTCATACTCAGAAATGATCAGTGATGTGCAGTAACCATGGCCAGGGTCTCAAAGAATAAGTTGTTAAATTTCCTGTTATAAGCAATACTTGAGTATTGCAAATTGAGTGGATGAGTCAGTACAACCAAGGGACATGGTTGTAATACTAGTATTAATAAAGATTATGCTAAGGGAGGGTTTGTACTTCGCAAGGGCTTAAACACTTGGCTGACTGAAATACGAACTTAACTTTGAATATCTGATATATTATGTGACTAAGTTCTCCACACCATGAGTGTGCTAATAAATATTATCAAGTATGTTAATGTTTTACTGACTTTCATGATACGTAATGCTGAAGAACTCGACTGCAAATATCTGTTAAATGTTTTGAAAGCATTGGTGTCTTCATTTGAGGAATCATATCAATTTGCTGAAGGAAATTTCAGCACATCCTCTAACTGCAAATACATTACAGCAAAAAGTACTTTCAGTGAACTTCAACCAAACCTTTTGTTGCAAGGGAACAAGGCTATCTATACCTTTCATGTACTGGGGGTACCCCCACACTCCACTAAGAAATATATTAACTCCATGGTGGTTAAAATCCAAATTTTAAGTCGGTATTAAAAGATGGAGGTATGTTGATGAAGACTTAGGAAAGTGATGAGGCCTTCTGCACACTATTCATTTCTTTTTTCTCCATATCCAAGTCTGTATAACATACTTTTTAAGGGTGGGGAGTTTAACAGCCACACTATGAACAATGCAGACGAACTGAAAATTAGCTTAGTTTCTATCACAATATGAACATAATGATGTTGTAAGCATCTCAAATACAAAAAAGCCAAGTTGAACCACCTAGGTCAGGACAAAGATAAAAACTTAATGAACACTAAAAAATAATAAGAGAGAGAGATTAGTTCTTTCGGGCAGGTGCCCTTCTTCAGATCTATCATATCACAAACTTTCACAAAATTAAAAGCAGGGGGTGGTTTGTGAAAGTTTGTGATATGATAGATCTGAAGAAGGGCACCTGCCTAAAAGCGTTAATCTCTCTTGTATTATTTTATGGTGTCCATTAAAGTTTTTATCTTTCTCCTGGCCTTGGTGGTTCGATTTGTGGAACTTTTTCGCAAGTATGGACCTTTGATGCTTGCCGGCTCTCTGTTTGCCTTCATATGTTGTAAGGATCTAGTCACACCAAGCATTGAAACAAGTGCTCGTCTGGACAGTACATTTTTGTCTGTAGCTTTACATTGTTCTTTGCCAGTGCACTCATAGCTCTCAACCTCTTAGCACAAGAAATTGGGACAAAGCCAGAAATAATGAGGGGACAAAGGCCTAAAATATAGGGATACATTTTAAATATTGTTCTCATAGACTTAGAAAGTTGCTAGATATAAGGTGTTGCGTTACCATGCATTTTCTAAAGGAAATAAAGGAGTTTCCCATGTAAACCACAGAGGCTGGTGGTTTATAAAGCATCCATCATATTTAGTAAAATATTCAAATGCCTTGTAGCAGCAGAGGCAAACCCTGTTTCCAGGTCATCAGAGAGGCTAGGTGTAACAGCCTGTCAATGGTATAAGAAAACTCGGAGGTTCAATGAGACATGGCTGACAACATACACTGGACAGAAACATTTTCCTTGAATATAGTCTCCATGAATTAGAATTCATAACGTTTAGACCACACTATCCTCTTCAAAATACATACACACCTCCAAGGGCATTCCCACTTTGAGCTTAGCTGCTTCATATTACTGAGCATTGTTGATAAATCGCTGTATACGATCTGACAAAAAACAGGTAAAATGAACTAGTCCTTGTAAATTGGCAGACTCCTTCAGAATGCTATTAGACTTTGTCAGAACCGTGAATTTTAGCATCTGATGCCGTATACATTTAGTCCAGAACCACTTTGAGATCTGTAGATATGACATAAGCGTATCCAATGATAACACGCTAAATTTACACTGGCAAATATAGAGAAAAGACCCTTTTGAAAAAATAGACAGTGATTGAACCCAAAGAAGCAACATTTCATTTTAGTCAAAAAAAACAATAAAAATTATTAATTGCCATGCCCACCATGGAACTAAATCCGATGAATGACCTCAAACATGAATGACAGAAGTAGATACTTGAAGAAAGCCCACAATTTCCACAAGACAACGGTATTATTCTCCCAACTGTATTTTTTTCATCGGTGACCAGCTAAACTCACTAAATACATGTACCTCTTTTCAGGAAGGATGTAGGAGCACTATCTGATCAACTGAATTCTTATAGAGTCACAGTGTATACACAAGCAGAGATCACGGGAATTGAACAAGCAACTACAAGATGAAGTCTGTAAGCATCTTGTAACTTTAAGTGTATTACTCACACAAAAGTATTTTCTTTATGCATTTTTTCATCACTGAACAGCTGAATAAATTTGGCAGATGTGCCTCTTTTCAGGGGTAATATAGGAGTACTATGTGCCTTCCTCACAGTCACACAGCCTGCACATGGATTTGAAAAGAATCGAACCAACAGCTACAAAATAAAGCCTATAGGCAGCCAACAGCCTCAAGTAAAGACACCATAGGATCATAGAAAGTCACTAGGCTAATGGCCCTAGAGCCCTTACAAGCCTAGCCAAGTTCTACCCTTATTTCCACAATCAGCACCTATTGCTTCTGTCCAAGAGGGACACAGGTGGAACTCCAGGGTGAATTGATTTTAACACCCAAGAAATCAAAGATGTTGAACTAATCCTTGACCAATTAAAACTAAACTCAAACAAACATATTATTGCAGTTGGCTACATTCCACCAGGCAGTAACACTACTATAATGGAAAACCTGCTAAACTGGATCTCAATCTCCATGTACTATTAGGTGACTTTAATACTGACTGTCTAAACTGCTCTAGCCACACTCCAACTACCCACATTAGCCTCCATAGATTTACCCAAATTATATCCTCCGCAACCAGAACAGACAAAACCTCAAAACACGAATCCATCTTAGACTGGATTCTGTTATCTGACTCCACTCTAGCATGGCACTCTGGCTGTCTACCTGACAGTCTAAGTGATCAACCAACCTACCTAATTCGGAACAGACCCCATTATATAAGCCAACCCAATCAAAGAGTAATACTTAACAAAAAGACCTTTAAAACAACTGACTTCATCAATTCACTACAAAGCTGTAATTGGACACCCCTAAAACTACTATCTCTAGATTATGCCATTTTTGTTGTGTCTTTCAGCTTTTCCCGGTTAGGGGTCGCCACAGCGGAACTCCGGTCCACTAATGATTGGCAGTAGATTTTTACATGCAGAGTTGCCGGCCCTGAAGCACAACCTTCAACGAAGGTATACCCATTCAAAAGCATGTCTCCACACAGAAAATGCTCTAGCTGAGAATCAAACAGGACAACGTCTTACTGTGAGGTGACAACGCTACCGTAGCACCACCACCGCATCTAGATGTAACAAAATATTGAGAGCACTCATAATTTAGAAAGACAAAAAAAAATTTTTTTTATAGTGTTTATACTTTATATTCTATATAAACCCTACTACTAGAATGTTGTATGCTGACTTTACTAAAGGAATTGTTAATCTATACATAACTTATGTTTCTATGGAATCTATATCTCTGTATGATATTCTTTTGAAATTTCTTTATGACATGCTATTGGAGCTTTTCTCCCTGGGCCACCGCTGAAAATGGATGTGTCCAGTCAGACTTTCCCTGTTAACAAATGTAAAATAAAATAAATACAATTGATGGTTATTCATCCAATTGTCCAGACTGCATTTGAAGAGGGGCAATGAGGTGTTCTCTGAAACAAAGTGGGAGTCTGTTCCAAAGGTGTAGTAACCTCTGGGAGACAAATCTGCTCCTCCAGCAGGTTCTATTAATGTCACATACCAGATTAAGGTCTTTACAGCTAGTGACCCATGTACCATTTGGCTTGTGGATTATGCAGGATTTCCAATAAAGCAGGGTCATAGAATGCCTTATATTCAAGGCAGAGAGTCTGTATGAAACAGAATAAAGTGACAGCAATTTCAGATGATCCACATAGGACAGATGCTGATTACCTTGAATTTGCCTTGTGAGTTACCTTTGTGGTCTCTCCAATTGCTGCAGGTGCTTGGAAAGGTACATATCAAAAAGGGATGCTGTACTTAATTATTGGCCTGATGAGAGAAGAGTACAGGGAGGTTATAATTTCTTTTTTTCTGGAGGCAATGCCGTTACTTATGAGGTGAACAATACAGAATGCCCTACTTTCCACTTTGGAGACATGGTGATCACAGGTAAGGTTGCTGTCAACCTGTGTGCCCAGGTCTCTCACCACTGAGTGCATACTTAGGGTGTTGCTATTGATATGGTAGTTAGCAGGAACATTTGTCTTACTGAAAGGAATGATAATACATTTTCTTGCATCAAGTTTAAGGCCATGACTTTGGCACAAATCATTTGTTTCTGTAAGACCCTCTTGGAGGATGTTGACATCATTTGGAGATTCTATGACCTCTCCCAGTTTGCAGTCATCAGCAAACTGTCAGCCACAGACCTTTAGTTTTTACTTGTACTTCAGAGAAATAGATTCCAAACAGTAGAGGTCCCAGGACTGATCTCTGTGGAACACCACTGGTTACAGGTCTGCTGTTGGAGGTGGATTCCCCTATTTTAACTATATGGGTTTTATCAGTTAACCAGTTAGTGATCCATCTAACAATATAAGGGTTGATACCTAGCTGAGTGAGTTTGTAAATGATGCCTGAGCGGAGGCTAGTGCCAAAAGCCTTGGCTAAGTTCAGGTAGGCTATAAGCACAGATTTCCCCTCGTCCAGGGCCTTGGTGACTGTCTCGAAGAAGTCCACCAGGTTTAACAAGCATGATCTTCCTTTGACAAATCCAAACTGAGTAGGGTCAAGTGTTTGGACATTACCTATATCTTTGTTAAGGTCCATGATGATCTGCTCCATGTCAGGCTAATTTGTCTATAGTTCATGGGGTCAGTGGAAACACCACCTTTGTGCAAAGGAATAACTGTGGCCATTTTCCATTCAGCTAGGATGAAGCTGGTGCTTAGACTATAACTGAAAAGAGTACGCAATGGTCTTGCTAATTGTTGTTGGATTCCATGTAGGATGCAGCCTGGGATGTTATCAGGTCCCAAAGATGGTGCGTTTTTGGCCTTAGAGAGGGTGTTTATGACCTACTCTTTAGAGATACAAGGTAGGGAAGAGGTGGTATGGATGTCATGGGGTATGTATGGCAGGGACAGGGGAGTGAATTTTTCAGAGAATCTGTCCTCCAACAGGTTTGCTATGTCCACAGGTTCAGTATATGTGGAATCATTAACTACCAGTTGGGCAAAAATCTGGGCCTTTCCTTTTAGGTTATGGACATAACTGAGGAATGCCTTACGGTTGTCCTTAGTTGAGGAAGCTAGTTTGGATTCATAGTTTGCTTTGGAGGACTTCACAAGAAGTCTTATTTGATTGTTTAAGCTGAAGAGGGAGTGTTTCCAGTTTAGGGTTCATGCCCTCTTACTCAGACTGCAATTTCTTCCTCCTATTGTAAAGCCTGTTACTGGGAGCATATGTACTTAAAAATGGTAACAAATACAATAGTAAAAAATAATAAAAGATAGACTATTGAAATATATATGATGAAATATTAAAAGAGAAATCAATGTTTTAATGGCCGTGCTTTAAGGAAGGGTTTCAGGGAAACTGTTGTTTAAACCAGGAGGTTTATCAGCTTGAAAGCACAAAATCCACTTCTGCTCACTAGATTCTGTTCCATTATTTATGTCACCTCCTCTCTTGGTACTATGCAGAATCTCTAGTACCATAAAGCTAAATTTATGTTTTTTACCCTCTTTAGCTACATGTAGTGATAGTGTGCATAAGTACATATTGTTCATTTAGTCTGTTTTTATTAAATTTTTTAAAGATTTATATATTCTACAGATGTATTTTATCACATGGCTTTTAGCTATGATGCACATTTTATCTGATTTTTGATTGGATGTTTTAGTGTTTAAAAATGTAACTGTTATTCTATCTTTGTTGGTCTGATGAAGCGGATGTTATTCCGAGAAAGCGCTTACCTTACTACAATAAAGGACATATTGATTTTCACTTCTGTGTGGAACCAGATGATTTTTCTTTTTCTTGTATTCTTTTATAAGACCCATTGCTCCTACTACTATTGGAACTATTTGGGTATCCTTCTTCCACATTGCTTCCCATGTGTTTGGCCTCCCCTATGAAAAGGAAGGAAAATGTCATTATGGAATGTTTGACTGACCCCACTGGAAGCTGTAGGTACTGACCCAGCTGGATGCTGTATTTACAAATACAAATGAAAAAAAAGTGTTTAATGGACTATTTTACCTGCAGACTCATGCCAATACTTATTATAGGTTCATATGTTCATAGGTAGGTACTAGGCTATTGGCCCTAGGGCCTATACAAGCCTATCTAAAAAGGTACCCTGGCTTTCGCCACCCAAGAAAATTATTTTCCTGTGCCCCTGTCAAGCAGAACCACAGAAGTGATCCCCAGGGTGAATTTCCTATTACCCATCCAATCATCAAGATTTTTCTTGAAGGGTGCTAATGAGGAGCTCTGTTTGACATAGATAGGTAGTCTGTTCCAGAGTATGGGAAGTCTCTGGTACTGGAATCTATCCCTCCAGCATGTTCTGTTTATTGTGGTGACAAGGTTTAGGTCCCTAGAGCATGTAGCTCAGAGGGATTGGGATTTCTTTAAGTGGAGCATGTCCAACAGCTCTGGGTTTGACATAGCTTTGTATGTTAGGCAGAGATTGCCTCTGTATAGACAATATGCGACGGAGTAAAGCTGGAGTTTGAGACTGTCTGCGTAAGGCATCTGTTTGAGACCAGTAATCCTCTTTGTGAGGTATTTTTGTGGCCTTTCCAGTTGTTGTAGATGTCTTGTGAGGTACATACCAAAAGGGGCCTTGTACTCTATAATGGGTCTAATGAGTAGAGGGGAACAATGACCTCTTTTTTTCTGGATGAGAAACCTTTTGTGGTGAGGTGTGCCATGTAGAAGGATTTCCTGACCACTGTGGCAATGTGATTATCAAAGGAGAGACTACTGTCCACCTGTGTCCCAAGATCTCATCACACTTTTGGTGTTAAGTAGACTACCGCCTATGTGGTAGTTCATGGGTACAGAGTTTTTACCAAAGGGGATGACAATGCACTTTTTGGCATTGAGCTTGAGACCATGTCTTTGACACCAGGCATCTCAGTGAGGCCGTTTTAGTAGGATATCCACATCATTAGGAGTTTCGATTATGGATCCTAGTTTGCAGTCATCTGCAAATTTAGTTAGCCAAAGACCTAGCCTGTACTTCAGAGACGTAGATACCAAACAGGACAGGACCCAGGACTGAACACTGTGGTACTCCACTTGTCACTGGTCTGAAGTCTGATTTGGAGTCTGCTACTTTCACAGTGTGGTTTCTGTCAGTAAGACAGTTGGCAACCCATCTTGTGACACAGGGATTTATACCTAGTTTAGTGAGTTTATCTATAATTCCAGAGTGGGGGATGGTGTCGAAAGCCTTGGCGAGATCTAGATAGGCTGTGTGAACAACCTTACCCTCATCTATGGCTTTGGTGACTACTTCAAAGAAGTCTATCAAGTTTAGGAGACATGATCTGCCTTTTAGAAACTCAAACTGTGTGGGGTCCAGAGTTTGGAGATCTCCAATGTCTTTGTTTATGAGTTCCATGATGATACATTCCATGGCCTTGCAGACCAGGCTCATCAGGCAAATGGGGCGGTAGTTCCCAGGGTCTGTTGTGCCCCCCCCCCCTTTGTGAAGTGGGATAACTGTTGCGGTGCACCATTCAGTGGGCACATAGCCTGAGATGAAGCTATGATTGAACATGGTACTTAGGTGGGGTGCCAATTCATTCTGTAGTTCATGTAGAAGGCAGCCTGGGATGTTGTCAGGTCCCATGGATGCTGTGTTCTTGGCTTTGGAGAGTGAGGTTTTTACCTGTGCAGCTGTGATTACAGGAACTTTGCATTCTTCTGGTATAAAGATGGGCCTTTTAGGGAGTGAGAGGGGGGTAAAGTTAGCACTAAACCTATCTGCCAGGATGTTGGCAATATCAGTCGGTTCTGTATATTTAGTGTCATTGTGCTGTAACTCAGAGCAGATCTGAGTGTTGCCATGGAGATTCTTGACATAGCTATAGAATGCTTTGTGGTTGTCTTTAGAATCAGTGGCGATTTTGTTTTCATAACTAGCTTTGGAGGATTTTATGAGGGATCTCAGCTTCTTACTGAGGCTGACCAGGGAGTTCCTCCAATCGTTGGAGTTTACTCTTTTTTGCAACAGTTTCTTTCTTCTGTTGTAGAGTTTGTTTATGGCATTAGCACCCTGTTTATGGCAGAAGACCACCAGTTTGGCTTCCTTTTTTGGAGGATAGCATCTTGGTTCTGTTAGGGATAGCACGATCCATGCACTTGTGTAAGTGCTTATAAAGTGCATTTGTGTAGGATTCAGCAGTCGTACCTCTATTGCCCATCTGCATGTGTGTCATGAAGTTTGCCACTTCTGCCTTAAGAAGCGTGAAGTTGGCTTTGGAGACATTTTTTACGGTTGTTTTCCTAATGGGGTGTGGGAGCGGGATGTGGATGTCTAGGGTGATTAGCTTGTGGTCGGATCTGACCAACGAGGAGTGTGGAACACCGGTCACCCATGTTGGTGATGACCAGGTCTAGGATATTGCTGCCCCAGATGGGGGTGTGGATAAGTTGATCCAAGGTGTTGGAAATGATGATTTCCAGAAAACGTTGAGCAAAAGAGTTGGTACATGAGTAGTTTTCCCAGTTAATGGTAGGGTAGTTGAAATCACCCATTATTAGAGTGTTAGGTTGTACTTTAATATTTTCCAGTGTATCAAGAAAAGAGAAGAGGGAGTCCTGGGGCATGGTGGGGGGTCTGTAGCAAGCTACAATCAGGATTGTGGTTTTGCCCAGAGTTAGTTGAACATGGATAATCTCGGATGCATTATGCTGAGCAACTAGCTTGGAGGTGTGGATATCCTTAATGAATATGGACACACCTCTCTATTTCTCTCCTTCAATCTAAGGAACAGAAAGCAAACCTACTCTAAAGACTGATAACCACACTAAGAATGGTCTGAATTATATCTTTCTACGTCATCATCTCTAGAATTCTACTTCCTTGGGTGTGTGTGGCAGTCTTGACCAGATGGTACAAGTCAGAACCATGTACAGAAAGGCACATCTACTATACCTGCTTATTTACTTCTTGATTTACCCCTGTCCTCTTCAAGGACTGCTGCCTGTGAAGGACAATCAAAAGAAGCCATTATTTGCAACTTGACATTCATTCAACAATTTTGCCTCTCATTGGACTCTTTGGAGTTTTTGGCAGAAATTATGCTGTTTCTTCTAACCAAACATCCTCAGTATGATATATCACTACCAAAGCATCACTCCTATATATATGAAAGAAATATCAGTTTGACAGTTTTGCCAGCTGTTTTGTTCTTGTTCCAGTCCCACTTAATATTATATCCTTTCACTTTAACTTTCTTTTTTCAACAACCTTTTCTTTCTCCCTTCTACTCCCAACTTTTTTCTTATTATATCTCACTTTCTATTCTTCTCATGTTTTCAATAATCTGTATTATCTTACTGTTTCTCTCCCTCAAATAATGTATTTTGTTATAACAATTCCTTATTGTTATGTTAATAATCAATCGAAAACATGTGTAAACGGGCACCCAGGAAGTACGACCAATACTCAGCAATGAAAGTAAAAGTTAATATATTGATCCAATAAACACCAAGTCACATAAAATCCACCAGTAAACCCACATAGATGCTCAACAAACACCGCATTTTTCATCCTAGAAAAAGACTTCATCAGATCTATCCAATTATTCCAGAACCCCATGTATTTGTACCATATTTAATTAAGAGCCACCAATTACAGCATTAAAATAATTGTTCATTTAAAGTCATAACAGTCCTACTCCTGAATGCTTACAGAACTATGAAGCCACTCCATAATATATACTACTAAATAATAATTTAAAATATATAAATACATCTATGTCATAAATATAAAACATTAATATAAAAATGTTTATGTAAAAAATGTATGTGTGAAACTAGTATTAAAATCACTTCTAAAAAAATTACCTCCTTCCTCATGCACTATATTTACTTATCCTAAAGCTCCATCTATTGGTCATAAAATACAATCATCAAAGCCTAGCAGTCCTAAGTTTCAACAAGGAGCTATGGAAACCTGTTTCATTCATACCAGGAAATCTGTTGGCTTCCAAAATAATTTTCCAACACAGTTTCCTTGTATTCTATTTTTAGTTCCCATGGCCCCCCTCTTTTGTCTATGGGTGCAACCTCCAATACAAAAAATAAAAAAACTAGCTGATTGACGTGTCATGCTGTGTTTCTATAGTGCATTATTAGAATTCCTATTTTTAATTCCATATGTATGCTCATAAATCCTTTTACGTAATTTACTTTCTGTTTCGCTTACATAAAATGCATTACAGGCTTCACATAATACTATATAAACCACCCTACTAGTATTACAGGTGGCATACCCTTTGTGTGTAACATTCTTATTTTTCACAGATATATAATTGTTCTCACCATTTAATACTTGTGGACAGTGGGAACAGAACCCACATTTATAATGTTTATCAATAAAAATAAATAGTGTGCATTTATGCTCACGCCTTATTACCAGTCAGAACTGTCTGTTTCAGTACACATCATTACTTTCTTCATAGTTAATCACTTTAACCAATTAATTCAATTTCAAAGCCTGTTTTAGGTTTCTTTGCATTAAAAGCGGTTATTGTCTTGGTCATATCTATACAAGACAGTTTGTCTCATGGCTCCATATATTAAAAGTACTGTAAATATTTGATTTGGGCAAAACTTGTGGCTTAAAACATGCTATTTTAATGTTTTGATCCCCTACAGATAGCACAAATACAAATAATTCTGCCACTTAATACTCTGTAATAACAGCTCTCATCACAGGTACATACAAAATGTAACAGCTCTCATCACAGGTACACGCAAAAAGCATTACAATCAACTGCAGTCTTTCTGCTGAGGAAAAGAAATGAATACCACAGGGAATAAAAACAATCCATATTTTTGCAGCAATAAATAATCAAACAATAGAATAAACGAAGCATGAAATACACCACTGCAGCTCTTCATAGGGTACATTACCTCATCCTGGTCAAGCATCTGCTGTTTGAGCTTCTCTGCCAGTTGACTCTGCTGATTGATTTCATCATCCTAAAGCAACCAGAGGAAATACAAAAGCACAAACATTACTCTTAGTAAATATTGAAAACTCTGTTCTCTTAACACGTTTTTATTTAATGAACGTTTAATATATTTTTTTTTCAATTCAGGTCACCTCTCTCCCCCACAGGGCTATGTATTATACTATGCTTACATCTGTAAGTAAGTTGCTGATCAGAGTTAAAAGTTACAATTTTTAACGACGACGGCTACAGAGAAAGAGAGAAAGAAGATTCAAATTCTACTAACAAAGCATACCAATCGAAAGCAGAACAACTTCACCAATTGTTAAAAAAAAAAAAAGCTATTTAACACAATAATCCTACCTTCCATAGTGCTCATGTCATTTTAAATTCAGATTATATGACACACAAGACATCTACATTAGACATCAGAATGGGGGTATCGGAATCCATTGCTTGCATTAACAACAACTTCAGAGGAAGATAATTTGGCAACTGATAAATAACTCATTAGTTATTACTCTGTATCCTCACAAAAAAACTACAGTTATAGTTGTATGTGTACTCATTAAAAATGTTCAAACAGGCTCTAAAATGAAAGCATTATTTAATTCAGTTAATTGCTCCTGTTGAGGATGCAAGGGAAACAGAGTATATCCTAAAATCTGTACAAGGCAGAGAAATTTATTTCTTCCAGGATATCACACAACTGCTGAAAACACACACACTGGCAACTCAGAGGATTGCCGATTCACTTACTGCACCTCTATCTGATGTATAACAAAACTGGTGTGCAAGGCAAACCCCATGCAAAGACAAGCAGAAATAAGCAGACTCAGACAGTACCCCAACCAAGAAATTAATTCCAGTCCATTTTAAAAATAAAAATTTGATTACACATCTGCAGTTAGTGCAAAGGGGTAAACCTCTGACTTGTTAATGAACAGCTTCCTGAGACAAGGGTACAAGGTTTGAATCTTTCCATATTCAGTTGCCTACTATGTAACCGTGAGCAAATCACTTAACTAAACAATGCTTTGAGGCAATTGGGTACATGAGCTAGGCTCATTAAAGTTTTTCTGAACTGCACACTTTGTAACTACCTATGAACCAAAATCATAATTCCACGAAGACCTTCTTTCAGAAGACAGTAGAAGCAAATTAACTGTCAGTATAGTTCGTTCACCAAATATATGAATTTCCATACTCTAGGTACACATGCCTTGAATGAAGAGGAGTTTGGATGTGTGGTCTTTCAATGGCTCAATCTGCCATGTGGCAGCATTGTTACCCTCGTGGACTAACACCTCAAGTTCCCCAGGTCTTGATGGTCATCAAGCAATAATAGCCTGGATACATTCTCTCCCAGTTAATCTTGCATAGAACTTCCATACTGTTGAAACAGGTCATGTGTAGACTTCTAGACTTCTTCCAGTGGGTTATCTGTGATCTCTAATGATCAGTGCATGATGACAAAGAAAGAAAAAGCTTATTGTAAGAATTACACTTTTGTTGTGCCTTATTTGATAATAAAGGAAAATTAAGATCAGCCTGATGAAATTTAGTGCGCAAGGGTTTAACAGGACAGCTTTCTTGCACAGTATTAAATTATTTAGTAAAAACAAAGTGAAATATCTTAAGGTGCTACATGTAATTTATACATTTCAGCTGGATTTAAGATCTGAGCCTAGATGTTATTAAAATAATAAATGATATACCAGTCTGGTATATCCAACAGACGTCTTCATATTATTATTTTCACTAAGGATAGCTTAAGAAAACAAAATTATGCATGCAGAAACAAACTGTCACAGATTTACTTATGGGAAAAGTATTTATCTGGCGAGTATCTTGATTATGACTTAAGCTTCCCACTGCCATATTGTCATACCTGTAAACAAACCAATGGATTATAAGATACTGCTCTTAAATGTAAAACCTAGAACATGCTTATTTCCACTTGTGATAAATTCCAAATAATACTATCCATATAGAGACCCTCGAGGTACACCACTTACGATTTCTCATTCCTCTGAAATTTTATAAGAGATTTTAAACATTATGAACTGTTACTTCTCTCCACAAACAAAATATAGGTGACGTTTCCTTCCATAACATTTATCTGCATATTTAATTAAGTTATTGTTAGCTTTAATATGGAGATTTACTACAGTACTGAAGTTCTTTGCTAGTAAGAAATGTTATGGCTGCTAAGATGTGGTCAGAAATACACCCACCGTCAGAAAAAGTGTATCCGTTTAGCAAGGTTACATGCTTGACTTCATCTGGATTCCATATTTATTTAGTGATTAATGATCCAGTATTAATTCTTAGCACTTTACTTAACATACATGCCAAGGTTACAGGTGTTATGACCACTAGCTGAGCATTAACAATCTGTCCTACTTCACTACAAATACTCCCTCCTTTTCACACTCCTTTCTGTCAACTCCCTCTGTCCTTACACCTGGCACCCCATTCCCCACTCCTTTCTGTCAACTAACTCTGTCCTTACACCTGGCACCCCTTTCCCCACTCCTGTCAACTCCCGCTGTCCTTACACCTGACACCCCATTCCCCACTCCTTTCTGTCAACTCTCTCTGTCCTTACACCTGGCACCCCATTCCCCACTCCTTTCTGTTAACTCCCTCTGTCCTTACACCTGGCACCCCTTTCCCCACTCCTTTCTGTCAACTGCCTCTGTCCTTACACCTGGCACCCCTTTCCCCACTCCTTTCTGTCAACTCCATCTGTCCTTACACCTGGCACCCCATTCCCCACTCCTTTCTGTCAACTCCCTCTATCCTTACACCTGGCACTTCTTTATCTAATTTTAACCACCTTCTACTCAGCAAATCCTTCCTCGTATACTGCACTATACCTTTGAATAATCTCCCTACTTTCAAAATCATTTCCCGCCCTTTGTTAAAACCCCAAAGCTCACTCTTCTTTCCTTCTTTGCTTACATCACCACAGCTATCAGTGACTCCTACCTTTTATTTCTCCCATTAGAAATTCTTATATCTGAATATCCCATTATTTCATTTATATAACCTTACCAACCATGCAGTTTCTGTTTAATGCTCAAATGTTTTAACCATGCCTCTCATGAAAAATTCATTATCTGCTGTATCCTATTGAACTTTATCTGTAAAATGTATGTCTGCAACCACAATTGTCAATGTTTTTTTTATGATAACTATATGCTAGATTTGATTGTAAAGTCTCTCTTGTATAAATGCTGGTATAAAGCTTATTAGCTTCACTCATATACCTGTTTTTTGTTAACAGTTAGCGGGAGAACAATTATTTTTCTTTGTAAAACACTAACATGTTCGTTATGCTTGTAATGCTTCTGAAGCGTAAATGTATGTTTATATCTTTTTTCTGTTTTGCCTGGCTCTTTGGATCTTGTTGTTAATTTTATGCTTAATGTCATTTCTGTCTCTGCTAAAACTGGGTTTCTGACCCAGAAGAACTTTCCTAGTTACCAAATGTCAAATAAATAATTAAATAAATAATAACAACCAAGCTTGGATCACAATAACATTTGAAAAAATAATGTTTGTATTGTTCAGACTTAAGCACACACCATTTCAGAACACATCTAATTCAGCTTGATACACAAGTAAATTCGACAATACGTTTTTTCCAGGGGGGAGGGACAAATTAACCTGTACCTCTACAACCCTCCAACTTTATTATTTTCACTCTGTGGCCATTGTACTTCAGAGAAAAAGGAATGCCTTGTAGGCATTGTAAAGCCCAATTTTCCCCTGTCTCAAAGACAAAGAGGTAACAAGACTGACTACTCACAACATAAACAAATAAAAGCATTACCATCTTACTCGTACATAAACAGATCCAAAATGACACAAGTAACTGAAATTCAGCTCAAGCTGTTCCACTTTCCAACTATAATACAAGCTTGGAAGATCACAACAGCTTCAAGCCAGGTTAGAGACATTACATTAAGAAAAGTAACCACTATAACAAACAATGAAGAAACAAATTTTAATTAAACTTTGCGGTGGATAGTGGCAAGAAGTATCTGTCATCTGGACAGTTTCCAGAAATAGGAGCCATTGTCATAGAAGTAGAACTGCAAAGTGGCAATGCCCCATTTCCATATTTACTACCAGCATTCTATCAGCAGAAAAAGGAACAGTTCCTACTGTACTTATAAGCTTACTTGAGAGCCATACGCTTTTCTTTCCCCACGCCACGAAAACCCACTGAGAAAGGCCCATTTAGAAGTCTGAAGCAACCATTATAGGTACGGGGAAAAAAAAGGTTACTAACAGAACAGTATTCTCTGTGCCTGTTGCGATTACTTCTTTCTAAAGAGGACAGTTTTCATTCTTTTGTTATAGCCAAGTTGTAGTCCTTAAACTCATCTCCCCTCCCACTAAACACTTCACCTTTGTATCTGTCAAAGTAGCAAATTTGAGCTGTTTGCTGCTGTGATTGACAGCTCACGTCAAGAGACAAAGTTCATGTGCTGAGTTCTGTGTGATTATCCCAGTTTGTCTTTTTAGTCTTTGGAAAGCAAGAAATGGTTATTAAATCTGTCTGACTAAAAGAAAGCAAGGTATATGTGCAAACATATGTAAAGTCAATGCACTGACAAGAGCTTAGGGACTATGAATAACGTAATATTTTAAAGCCAAACACTGCATTGTGGGTTACCTGGAGGTAAACTAAAAAATCAAGATGCCAGACCCCATGTGGGCAGACTCTGGAATTATATTTAAAAATATAAAAACTATATAAAGTCCAAAAGGAGTATTAAAATGTAGGAAACATCACGACTTGATGAAATAACATTTTTTTTAGTCGGTGGGGGTGGTGGTTCTTTAAATTAGGAATGCTGTTTCTCAGCTCCTCCCACTAATTAGCTGGATGTTATTCACTGTCTGCAAAGATTTTTTTTGCTAACTTTTCTAACTGACCCTAGCCAAGACATCTTAAAACCCCAAAAGAACAAAAACTAGAAACAAAACAAAATACAATCTAAAAGATAAAAAATAGAATTAAGTAGCCAAACTTTAAATGAAAAACTTCAATTCAAAATCAAATGCAGACAGAGATCAGCAATAGTCAGGAAGAGAAGAACAAGTGATCTGCAAATAAAGATGTCTTGTAATCAGTGTCTGCATATCAAATGCCAGTCCTCATCAGTACTCATGAAGCATTCTCAAAGGCTCTGCTACTATGGAGAAGGGAAACAGGATTATAGGGAACCCTGATCTTTCACCATTTTTGTGGAGATTATATTAAAAACGTATGGGCCTAACTTAACCATGGAGATGGCAGAGTGACTAATGTAACAAAATGAAATTGGATGAAATCCAAAACACTTAGTAATTTATAAAGAGAAGTGTGTTTTAGTTTATCAATGCCTTTTCAGAATTAAGAGGCAGAAGACATAGAAGCCTGAAGGTGAACAATGCACAAAAATCCTTTGTCAGCAACTTTGTGAGCTTCTCCTACGTGCAAATTTAGTGACCTGCATAGAAAAGCGTATGCAAAAACAAGGATTCTTTTGGGCAAATGGTCATAAAACCCTGTAATCTGAATGCAAGATACAAGTAAGGCAGCATGAGATACAAATATCAGAAGCTTTGCTCAACTTTAAATAAAAGAAATAGAAGCAGCTTCCATGAAAGTGCAGGACAAAAGGCTGTAATCTCTTTTTTTCACAATTTTTCCGAGTAACACTTAAGAATCAGGACTCAAGTGTTCCTGTATTCCCATCTGATCATGCATCTCTGAAGTCCCTCAAAGTTTTATAATATACATGATGCTGAAATAGGTGACAAGTATAATAAGGGCAATTATTAGCAGGGGAACTGTTTGGGCGGCCATGGTGGTGCAGTGGTTAGCATTGCCGCCTCACAGCAAGAGGTTCTCTGGTTCGATTCTCGGCTGGGATGCCTTCTGTGTGGAGTCTGCATGTCCTCCCTGTAGTTGCGTGGGTTTCCTCCCACATCCTAAAGACATGCAGTAGGTGGATTGGACACTCTAAATTGGCCCTAGGTGTGAGTGTGTGCATGTGTGTGCCTTCTGTGGAAGGTTGGGCACCGGGCTGGCAACTCGACACCATAAAACTCCACTGCCAATCATGAGCGGACAGATGATCCGCTGTGGCGACCCCCTAACCGGGAAAAGCTGAAAGAAGAAGAAGATTAGCAGGGGAACTGTTTCCTGGGGTAAGAGTAAAACAAGATAGATGCCAGTCAACCCAGACAGACTCTGGCAAGTACTGAAAACACCATGTTAAGCTCCTTTGGGATAATTAGATATGCTCTCCAATACCTCCATGTACAGACACCAAAGATAGAAATAAAGGCATTGGTTTCTGTTCAGGCTTTCAACATCTCTGTTTGAACTAAATTAGCTACCTGTGATAAAAGTGCAGCAGAACCTAGGAAAGTTTATAGACTTATTACTATTTCTGCAATGCACATCTTAGTAAACTGGACAATCATAACATTCAGTATGCAACTGCACAACTTGGTTACGTACAATGATTTCATAAATGCGTAAAGCACACAACATATAAATTTCAAATAAAGCAACATATATTTTGGATAGAACTAAATCAAGATAACAAAAGTTCTGTTTTGACTGTGGTTGCTTTTATTTTTTTGTCTCTTTTACTGTATAAATGTAAGACTGGCTGGGAAATAAATTAATGCATTACCAAATCAATTTCAAAATGGCTAACACCACCATCATTTTACATCTCTGGGTTAACAGCACCTTGCATTGCTAGAACTGTGATACCAGTTCATTCTGAACTTAAATCCAATATTAAAAAGAGGACACAAATCTGCAGAGCTTGATAATTTATGACTATCAAAATATGATGCCTTACTAAGCATTCAGGAACCAAAAACAAGGGAAACTGACTGCATTATCTCAATTCAATAATGCATATTCTATCAAAACAATGGGGGTAATTGTGCAATGAAGTCTGAAATGAACTACAAATTATGTAAAAGAAAATATGGCTATAAATACATAATCTCAATAACATGGAAGTCATCACAAAATAGATATCATTTTGTATAAGGGTCTGAACTTAAAAAAAAAGTATTGTTGACTTGCATTATTTTTCCCATTTTAGTTGCATCTTAATCATAGAAAATAATTTATATGCATTCTGCTGCATTATGCGTCTTAGGCAGACATTTAGCAAAGCAGCGATCAATATCTAAACCTACAATCTCAAAACTGCAAATGCTTCGGTTTATATACAAAGATCAAAACCACCGTATCTCCCAGAATGCCTTTAATAGTCAGGGACACCAATCTCAGTGTATATTAAGTAGCAAAGGTGGGAGGGGGGCACAGTTCAATCTTTCATCAGAGGATGACATGACACTATCAAAGTAATGCATGGAATTTTGACTTAAGATAATTACACAACAGATTGCAGTTTTGTGATCTCACTTTTTATGGTTAGTCCTTAGTACTTTGAATATCTGGCACAGAGCTACTCCATTGCTCTTCTGAAAGAAAATTACATTTTTCAGAGTAAAAATTATGTACTCAGATTATCACATTTCTATTTGCTAATTAAAATCTAGGAGGGTGGTGAATTACCAAACCTCACAATTATTTTGAAAGCTGCTGCCATGTGGCATACCTTGTCATCCATTTGTTTGTACAAGTTAGCAAGCTCCTCTTCATATTTCTGCTTATCCTCAGAGGAGATACTGACAATTGCAGGGGCCATGTTGTCGATGATGGGAGTATTGTCACAGGGTTCCAGATTCTTCTGGTCCTTGGCACTTATTTGTTCATTTTCTGGTACTGCTTCACCTAAAGAAATAAAATGGAACAAATCTCAATTAATTTTTCCCTCATTCTCTATGTAATGAAAAATTAATTTGGAAATTTGTATCTTGCTCAAGGCAGAAAGAAATACAAAATAAAAAAATACATAAATAAACTTCTGGTTAAATGTACATGTTCAAACGTTTTACTAGAAAAGCGATTGCTCTGTACTTTACATATATACAATTTTGTAAACAATCAAGAAATTATGACAAATATGCAAATGTCCCCTCTAAAAAAAATAATGTTTTATTGCATTGGCTCGTGATTATACAATGGAATGCAGGCCTTTTATACTGCATTCAGGCCAACAAGCAAATTTCACTAGCTATTCAATCATCTTGGCAGGATAGCATAAATGGAAAACCTAGTCTATGTTCTAAAACAGTCACATCAACAAGAAGCCTCAGGTGCATTTACTCATGAGCTAGGTACCAAATAAGGTGGAAACAAAACAGGAAAATTCTCATTGTAGATTCATGTAGAAACCATGCAGAAAAATCCTAGCTAAGCATAAATGTGCATAAAGATACTTGTAACTACTTATTAAAGGGAAAAAATGAAAATTCTCCATAAAAATGTAATCTTTGAGCAACTGGTTTATGAATGGTCAATGAGGCTTTAATGTATTCAGACCAATAAGCCATTAAACTGGACTCATGCTTTTCCCAACAGGGGAAACTAAAATCAAGTGACATGTTATAAAAGCAAATCCAAAACTGTCAAAAATCCAGATCAGTTTCCCAAACTGCATTTATAAACATAACTAAATCCAAAGTTGGAAAAATGTCTGTCATCATACATCAAAGTTTTCTGAATTGCTAATATCCCTGAATCATAGTAAAGTTACTTATTTTCTAATTTATTATACCCAAAAATGTCCTGATGTAGAGAGGACTACCACATTACACCATTTTACTTTACAGTAAAGGAGTCTGCCTTCCTGATGTCATTTTTAAGAGACAAAGGTAGCCCTGGTATGAGAGGATCATTAACTGTAACTCTTTCTTTTTTCCATTGCTTTAAAGTGAGATATTACGATTATTTACTTTTAAGTCTGTCTTTCATTACTTTACTTACTCTGATTAGTGAGCATCTCTGACAAAGTATTTCACAGAACATATGGATGCCAAGCTTGAAAGGGTAGTTGAGTTAGTAGCTTTTTCAAACTCAAAATTGCTCCAAGTCGCACTTTCTTGAAGTGCGAGAAATCCAACAGCTGTGATTAATAGGTGTTACTCAGGGTGGGCTGACTACTATTGCACTCCGCAGCTAGAACTAATGTCCTTGATGCAAACATCCCTTCCCCCATACAGTTCACTTAGCCAAACAATGCAGAGACAACCACCACAAGTGAATGATACATGCAATTTTTCAGGGAATGTGATGCTGAAAGACCTTCTTTGTGGCATTCTTGTGGAAGTGACAACTTTTTTTTAAATAAATAAACAAACTGCATGCATGGAGTTTCTATTTCATTTACTTCTGAAAACTAAGTGTGAAAGCTTGAAACACCTGCTTTTTTCAGGCTCAGAATTGTAACTCCAGGTTGCACTACTTTACCCAAGGTGTAATGCTGGTGATTTGTGACTGATATTTAAATACCCAGATTTAAGAGTTTTTATTTGCTCTGTCCATGATCAACAAGGTACTCTAGTTACTCTGTTTTCCCATAAAGTACATGTTTTTGATGCACCTACCCTTCCTTACCTAAATGATGTAAAAGGCGATGAGATAAATACAGGAAAGAAAACATGAGATTTCACAAAAAGTTGGAAGAGAAACAAGTTTAGGCAGAAATAATAATGAAATAATTATGAAGTGATATTTTCTGTGTGTGTAACACTTGACGTTGCATTTAACAGAAGGAAAAGTACTTTTGGAAAGAAAAAAACTTGTATTAGAGGACTCCATATAAATGTCATGTTCTCAAACTATTATAACAAACTAAACTCCTCAGAGCCGCTCTTGGTTTGGGTACTTGCCTGAGAGTTACAGAGAATCTTCTGCATCTAAAGCCACCCACTGCTAAAAGAATAAAATAAGTACTGTATACATTTGCACTTGATTATTTTTACTGTATTTCATAAGAATCCTGTATTACTACATTTCTTGCACTTTAGTAGAGTTTCAAAGCTCAGCTGTTTCCACTGCTTCTATGTACTTTGTGTCTGCTAGTTTTACAGGGCTGTAGTATCCAGATTGTGAGGTTTTCCTGCACATGAGCTCTAAAACCATCATTTTTACATTAAGAGGGTTTTCTGACTGCACTGTTGTGGCAGGTGTGTGCTATATCAAATCTAGTTGAGTTGGGAGCTACTGGCTGAAAGCTTAGTGTGTTTTCCTGCTTGGTCTGTAGGCCTTGCTGTTGTAAAACTTGTTTTTCCTGATTTTGTATAAGCCCAGTGTTTGTGTGGGTTTGTGCTCAATTCCTCAGAGCTTCATTTTGCATGTCTGCTGATTATTTTTACTGCATTTCATAAGAATCCTGTATTAATTTTTATATTTCTCACACTTTAGTAGAGTTTCAAAGCTGAACTGTTTTCACTGCTGATGTAGTACTTAATTACATTGTGTCTGCTAGTTTTACAAAACTGTAGCACCTAGATTGTGTGGTTTCCCTGCTCTTGAGCTCTATAACAGGCATTTTTACATGTAGAGGGTTTTCTGACTGCACTCTTGCAGGAGAAGTGTGCTGTAGCAAACCTATCCGAGTTGGGAGTTGCTGGCTGAAAGCTTATTGTGTGTTTTCCTGATTGGTCTGTAGGCCTTGCTGTTGTAAAACTTGTTTTTTCTGATTCTGTATAAGCTCAGTGTTTTGCTAGGCTGCTCTTCGCATAGTGGCTGTTAGCAATGCCCTGTATAGATGCAAAAATTTCCCATAGAGTAACTATCTCTGCAACCTTGCCCAGTCCCCTTCTGCTCTAGCAAAATCTGAATTGTGCCCAGAGCAGTATTGCCTTGCTGGATAGCTACAGTTCACACAGAGTACAGCACCCATTCTTCATCTTTGTGCTATCATCGGAGTCCAATTAAATCTCCCTACTCTTCTCCCTGGTTAAACTTGTAGGGAAAAAAACAGGCCATAGATAGGCACCTTCTTGATATCTCAGTGGCCAGCCTGGTGGACATGGGCACCGTGAGGCAATTTAGCAATTGTCTCATGTATACAGACAACTACTTAATCCTGAAACAAACACAATATGTGAGAAATTTAGTTGCACTATAAAAACTGAGATGCAACTCTTGCATGCTGACAAATCAAATGAAAAACAGGTTGTCAGCACTCAGATCATTTTCCTGACTAAATAAGGTCTCAACATATAAACCCACATGTGTGGGTACTCACAAGTAACTTACCAAAAACTCAGAGGCCTCATTGTACACTGGCCTCAGAAACCATATGCAAGCAAAACCAAGACAACATCAGCTGCTACACATAAAAATACACATCACAAGCTCCTAAGGCGAAACACCACATATTCAAACATCTTGGTCATAGGAGACTCCATTGTGAGATGCATGGACACACCCCTCACCAGGTTAGATTAAGAGAGGGTTACATTCAGTTGACTGTCAGGGGCAAGGATTAGCCAGATCATGTAGGCACTCAGGTCACTCAACCACAAGTGCCAGCATAACCAGCTAGAGTTTTGTAAAGAATATGTCCTTTGAATATCAGCTTGATTTATACAAAATGCTTGTAATACAAATGTATCACAACTGTGTTATTTGTACATGAAACTGATTTTTTACAGATATTTGTGCTGAAAATGCATTTGTGAGCTTTGCTTGTGTTGAAATGTATCAACAGTGCACCCTGCTTAAATGAAGAGAAATATATGTGTATTATTGTAGCTGAATTAAGTGTGTATCTTTCAATAGAGGATAGTGGCACAGCAGAAGTTAACTTTAAGAAAAATAAGGGAAATGCAAATGAGCTGTTAAACCATTAATAGGCATCCCACAGTGCTGAGTAGGACCAGAGACACTGGGTCTGGGGAAGAGCCATTGTCCATTAGCTCAGTGAAAAGAGGGGAGGCCCCAGGCACTACCATAAACATTTGGATGTGTATTGTGGCCATCTGGCTAAATTTCTGACTCAGCTTCAAAGGGGAATACTGTGAGAACCTAGAGTCAGGTGACCAGATGAGGTCATTCTGCCAGCCCTCTTGGAAATTATATTTTAGATATTACAAAGAGAAATCTCAGAGTACTGAGTATTCTGTTTGGGAAGTCTGACTAGAAAGACCCTCACCCACAGCATCTTGCTTAGCAGTAGTAAGTAATTTAATTACAGAACACTAATTTTCCTAGATTCAGTCAGGAATATAGTGAAGCTTAGTTTAGATATTGTTTTTCTTTGAGTCTGTCCATCAATGTTCTTTTCTATATTTCCTGTGATCTAAACTCTGTGGTTTACTGTGAATATATATATTCAGTATTTTCATGTACTTTTATTATTTATTATTAAATATATTTAAAACTTTTATTGTGGCTTTTCCTTGTAGAAAGTAATTAACCTTTGAGAGTACCTATATTTATTTGGTGACACTGTGTGGGCCCACTCCAGAAGGCCTAGCTGTCTTGGTGAACTACTAACATTTGTATTAGTATTAATATTACACAGTATAATTGGATGCCCTTTTAAGAGCCTTATAGTAACTGACTGGTGGCAATGACAACTAACTTATAGTCTGGGCAAAGTTGGTAGAGCGGGTAATCTGTACCAGCTTTTCCCAGGTGCGTCTGTGAAAATTAAATCTTAGAGAGTGTGTGAGTCAGCTACTTGGGGCAGGGACAGAAAGCACTTGGTTTACAGAGAGGGTGCTAGAGGACTTGGCTTGGACACACAGCTGAGGACCTAACCTTACAGCTGTGCCAGTGGGGAGTCTTATTGGGAACCTGGAGGGAGACAGTTAAAGAGACATCCAGACCCCAGGGTGAGTGTGTTCCCTGTGTGCTCTTAAGGTAAAATTTACTTGATGCAGAGAGGTCTGCATCTGGAAATACTGAGTGTATCCATTTGTATTCCAAGTGCACATCCCTCTCCAGTGTCAGTGGTGAGGATTCAGGCTCTTTGATTACTGACCCAGCATGTGGAGGACACATATTCGTGGCCGTCACACAGACCACTCTGCTTTGCCAGAGATAGTCTACACCTGTTGCCACTAGGCTTTGGAATACTGACCAAAGCATTAAGCAACCAACCCCATAGTGCCTTTTTTAGCCAGTGCCAAATCAACAGACCTACCAACATAACAAATCCTTTTAATGCCAAGCTGAAGGTACTACTGTTCAATGCTAGGAGTCTTAACAAGTAACTGCACTCCCTGGAATCTATCCTCTCCCTGGACAATTCCAACATCTGTGCATTTGTAGACATGAGGTTCAAGGCTGTGGAAAGCATCCCAGCAGAGCAAGGCTACAATGCCTCTAAAGACAGATCTGTTCATGATAAAGAATTAACTAAGGCTAAAGTGTTTCCATTATATTCAGATGTTGAACAGTTATGTCCTGTCACCACATGTGAGTCAAATCAGTTACTAATAGAACCCTTAGTACATTTTGTTACAAAAAAATGTAGTAAACTTTTAAAAAAGAGACACAATGAGTTCAGGAAGTTTAGACAAGTTATACAAACATTTTTTCAAAAGTGCATAGGAGTTTCAGATTCAGCAGAACAGGTTCCTGAGACATATCAGGCAGACCATGAGGAGACTCAAACAACAGCTACAAGATGAAGAAAATAGATTAGCTGAACTGACAGAGACTAACTTCCTTCATACATTGGGAAAGAGTAGGAAACTACAGCTGATCTGTACAAAAGAGATATATTTTATATGTTTGTGTTTTGAAAATGGTTAAGCTTACATGGTAGGATGGTAGGATCTGACAAATCATTCTCAAATGTTTAAAACTTCCATTCAATTAAAGCAATATATTTATCAGTACTACAGTAAAGTAGAGCATATGACTGCCATTCTTAGCATAAGTCAAAAGGTAAACAAAACTGTTCTAGTGTATAAAATTAAATAAAAATAGATAATAAGAGTAAAAAGTTAAAGTCACAAAACTGACATGATTGTATAAAGATATACAGATATAAGACAGACATGCATGCATGTTATTTTCATCTAGAGTACATTTGTTTACAATGCACAAAAGCAAAAGGCAGACAACAGCAAATATAAATAATGTAAGTACAAACATATGTTAATTAAGCTAATATCTATTTTGTTTTTTACAATTTGTTTACATATTTTTTAACTTTTGATTTCAGTATTTTTATTTATTTATTTAACTGTTCTGACTTAATTTTACAAAGACTGTTTGACTAATTCTATCTGTGATTTTATTTCTTTTTAAAATTCAGAACTTTAACTGTTTGGTGTTACTATATAATTATAAAAAAAGTCTCGAGGACTTCTTTGAGAAGGTCGCCAAGGCCATGGATGAGGGTAAGATAGTGCATACCAGCTGCCTTGACCTGGCCAAGGCATTTGATAAAATACCCCACTCAATTATTATAGATAATCTCACAAAATTAGGCATGAATCTCCAAGTCACCTGATGGAAAGCCAAATGCCTCACTGATGGGTCACATGTTCTTAGAGTGAGGAATCCACATCCAGAAAGAGGCCAGTCACCAGTGGAGTACTACAGGGCTTAGTGCTGGATTCCCTCCTGTTTTCAATATACTTCTCAAATGTCAAGGCAAATGTAGATGGTCTTTGACAGACCAAGTCTGCTGATGACTGCAAGTCAGGGTTAATCACTGACTCCCCAAACAATGTTGATATTCTACAGAAAGATCTGATGCTGACCAATGACTGGTGTCAGAGCCATGAGCTCAAACTAAATGCAAAGAAGTGAATAATACCATTTGGGAAAACAAATAGCTCTGCAAATTACAACATTGATAACACCATCCTAAGAGTGGACCCAATGGTGAGATATCTGGGTACTCAGACAGCACTCTGAACTTTGACCACAATGTGTCCATGGTGGTGAGGAAATCCTTCTACATGGCTGCACTTATAAGTAAGGACACGGCATTCAGGTATAAGGATGTCATAGTATCACTGTAGTCAGTCCTCAGACCAATAATCAAGTACAATGCACTTTTTGGCATGTACTTCATCAGGCACCTTCAACAGTCGAGTGTTCTCAGAGGTTTCTCATCAAAAAAGAAAATACAGGGTATTGTGACAAAAGGAGACACTGCCAGCACAGCTAGCTGGAATTTTGTAAATAATTATATGTCATTGGTGACTATTGGAATGATTTATACAAGATGATTGTGGTACAAATGTATTAGAACAGTTATTGTCATGTGTATAGCAAACTGCTTGTACAGACATGTCTGTTGAAAAGTATTTGCAAAGTGCTGTTTGAAATGTAACCACAGTGTGCCCTACTGGAAGAGAACTGTAACTCTTTAAATGTACATATTTTAACAGTGGAAACTGGGATACAAAAGATCCTCAGTCTAGTAAACTTTAGCAAATATCTGAAATTAAATTACTTTATAGGACGTAATAAAGAGGCTACCTCTCAAGTTTCAATGCAGCTAGAGACACAGAGTCTGTGCTAGGAAGCTTTCTGTATTGTCCTTGGAGTGAACTAATTGCTACTTTTGAAGCATGAAGGAATACAATTGTTTTATGACTTCCAGCATCTGCCAAAGATCTGAGGAAATGCCATTGTCTGTACATTTTTACAAGTAGATGCTAAATGCTGTCAGCTTCTTGCAATGGGGGTTTTGGCCTGGGAACTAGAAGTCAGAGGGCAAGAAGTGATGTCACCCTGCAAGCTATCCCCACAGTAATATTTGAGATATTACTTTGAGAAGTCTCTTAGTGAGACAGAGCATTCTGTATTCAATCTTATATGCAACAAGAACCATTCACCACACATCTGCCTTGCCCTAATGAAGTACGTTTCTAGGGAACAGTACAACTCTCTTAGATAGGACTATAGCAAAGCTTAGTTTAGATATTTTTCTTTATTTGTGTGAGCCTGTACTGCAGTACTTTAAATATGTCCTGTGGTTTTGAACTCAGATGTCACTGTGAATATGTATTTAGTATTGTCTTGTTCTTTTATTTATTATTAAATATATATTAACCTTTCATTGTAGCTGATCTATGTAGAGATATTTAAGTTTTGAGAGTACTTGCATATTTGGTGACAATGTGTGGGACACTCCTAATAGCCTTGCGCTTGGTCAACTACCATTTCGTTAATATTAATATTACACAGTAAGATTTGACACCCTTTGTTAAGGGCCTTAATGTAGCTGATAAGGAGTGACTGGTGGCAGTAATAACTACCTTATAGTCTGGGAAGAAGGGGCATAGCTAGTAAACCTGTGCCAGGCTTTCCCAGGTGTGTGTATGTATGTGTGTGTGTGTGTGTGTGTGTGTGTGTGTGTGTGTGTGTGTGTGTGTATGTGTGTGTGTCAGCTACTTGGGCAGAGACACAAAGCAGAGAGGGTGCTGGATGGTTGGCTTGGTTATTCAGCTGAGATCTCAACTCTATAGCTGTGCCAGTGGAGAGTCTTACTGGGAATCTGGAGGAACAGGGAGAAACCAGCCCCGAACTAGCTATGGTCTCTGTGTGCTCTTAAGGGAAACTGCACTTGATACAGAGAGCTGCTTCTGGAAATGCCGTGTGTGTATTTGTCATCCTCTGAGTGAACACTCCTCACCTTTGCCAGTGGTGAGGATTGAGGCTCCTTGATTACTAGTCCAGTGGAGGGTCATCACAGCTGTAACCAACATGTCATATGTGGACCAATTAAAATCCCTATCACTGTATTCAGTTTCCTACCGATTACTGAGGGGTGATCTGTGCCTGACCTACAAGGCAGTCTCTGACCCAGCCCTGATGCAAATGTTGCATATTTGCAAAACTAACTGCATGAGGGTCACCCCCTCGAAAGATCTAAATCTGATCTCTGACATGAACAGATCATGCTGGAGACAGATATGTGGCCCAGAGACTGCATGTCCTTTTGAATAGGCTTCCTATTCATATGAAGCAGAGCCCTTGCCTGACCATCTTCAAGTCCAAACTGGACCAATGGATGAGAAATCGCAAATTCACTCCTGGGGTGGAGGCCATGTCCCTTATGGGCAGAGGCAGTCTGTAAAAATTGTCAAAACCCCACTTGCTGACTTTTGTCATCCCTCTCCTAGGGATAGAAAATTGGGTAAAATCTGGTTAAAATTGGCTAGGCTTGTAAGGGCTGTTGAGCTATTAGCCTAGTCCTCTCCTATGAAGCTATATACCTATTACATTGCCACGATATAAGCACATCATTAGACTATCACAGATGCAAGAACCATGGGCTGTAAATATACATCAGAACATCATACTGCTTATTAACAAAATAACCAGTCCTGCTGGATAGCTTTATGATGGTCAGGTGAGAAATTGATAGCCAGATATTTTTCTTTTTTGCTTCCTACTGTCAATGTTCCTTTCTGATCGCCTCAGGAGGTTTGGTTTTACCATTTTAAATGTACTATTTCCATCTCAATGACATGCTTATTTTTTACATGTTTTACTTTACTATATTTCATTTCTTATTCATGTTATGGTCTACATATTGTATAATCAAACAGTTAAATAAACCTGTACTTGAAATCGGAGATATACATCATAAGTGAGATGGATAAAGGAGGATACAGACATGCTTTGTATTAGTGAGTGGTAGAAGAAAGAAACAATGACCCCAACCAAGAAGTAAGATGTCAGCCCTAGAAAGCACAAAAGCATAACAATGAGAACAAATGACATTAGTATACAGAAGAGAGGAAAGGGACAGAACAATGGAGCAAGGCGATCAGCAGTGGATGGAGGGTCATGCTGATCAATGCCAGAAATTTGTACAGGAAAATAAGGGAACCACAAATTACAAAAGTGGATGGATAGCTATACATACAGGGTGCAACTGAAACTGGAGCTGACAAATAAATGTGACTGGGACATGGCAGTCCCAGATTATTGACTGTTCAGGCAGTACAAATCCTATACTTGGAGAAAACAAACAACAAGGTCCAAAGAAAGCTGATTTGGGCAGTCCTGCAGATGTTCAAAGTACCAGAGACATTGTTAGAATTACTGTAAGCTATGTACAAGGATGCAATGACACAAGTACTAATGGTGTTCGGTCTCACAGAGGGCTCCCAGTGGGAGTGAACGTGCATCAAGGTTCAGCTCTGAGCCCGCTGCTGTTTATACTGGGGATGGACTACATAGGCATATCGATCAGAGGGGACAGATCAACAAAGTTGCTCCACACAGACAATGTGGCATTACAGGCATACTCGAAGCAAGAACTTCAGCAAAGAGTAGGGAAATGTAAAGCAAAACTGAAGGCACATGAGATGAATCTAAGTAGAGATAAGATGGTTGTAATGGCAGAAAATGGGGGAAATCAGAAACTGAAAATTGAGATAAAAGGGAAAGTAGTGGAACAGGTTAACATCTTCAAGTACCTGGGAGGGGTTGTTGAGAAATTAAATCTGAATGAAGAGATCAAAGCTAGAATTAGAGGGGCTGCAGCCAACTGGCACAGAGTTGTCAGGGATAGTCTATGACAGAAGAAAGCCAAAGAAGCTAAAAGTAAGGTGTTCAAAGCACTAATGTGACCAGTATTACTGTATGGTACAGAAACTAGGGCAGTAAAGGCAGAGCAGTTGAGGAAGCTAGAAGTGATGGAGATGAAGTGCCTGAGATGGGTGGTAGGATGCACCTGTGTGACGGATGAAGAAATGAGGACATAAGAGCAGAAGCCAAAGTAACTCCAACTGCATAAAACATCAAATAAAACAGATTACAATGGCTCACACATGTGTGGAGGAAAGCAGAAGATAGTCTGGTGAAAATGATTTGGGACAGAATCCAGCAAAGAGGCTGATGGATTGTGTGTGACAAGACCTGTGACAGTCAGGAATGAGTGCCAAAGAAGGTAGGAGAGTGGCATTGAATAGGGAGATGGAGACAAGTGACAACACCTCGACCCCCATATAATAAATGGGAAAAGGGGGGATTGATGGTGATGATGGAGGGATGTGTCAATCCATAAGACCGGGCATTAACTGTAAGGCAACTAAGAGTAAAGAAGAGCAGGAAGAACAGGGATCTCTAGGGCAAGAAAAATATTAGCAGATGAACAAAAAGAGGAAAAAAGTAGAAATAAAGAGTGGGTAACAAAAAGGTGGTCATGCTAATGGGAGGTACTATTCTTCAAAGTTGAAGACTGAAGGTGTAACAAATGCAAATTTGAGAAAAAAAAAAGCAAAGTCAGTGAAGTAACACGCCAGGCGGAATTAACAAATCTAATAAAAGCACAAGGAATGAAAGAATTCTAGATGTTATATTTACAGAAACTGGAGTGTGTAGAGACCTTGAGTTAAGTTATCTTTGACAGAATAATCATACCGTATAGTCCATTGTTGAAAACAAAAGTAAACAGGATCACAGTATTGTAGTAAGCTACATTATAACAGGCTGGGAGAACAATCTGAGGAAAAACTGGTAAATGAGAGAGTCAAATGTGTGAGTTAGGACTAAGTAAAGCTTACTGGCAGCCATGAAAAAAGGAATAGGCACAAATAAGAAAGCAAGGAGGCAAACAAAACCAATGGCTTCAACAGAGAGGTATAAGAGGAAGTTGAGCAAAGATACAGGTTAAAGGCAGCTATTAAAAAGGATTAGTCTTCCTGCAATCTTGGTTATGACTCCTACAGCCTCCCTTAGCTTACTGTGTTATTCATTTAACCAGAAAGTGCTCTACACCAGTGTGGAAAACTGCCCAGGAGAAGGGCATCACTGGATGTAAGACAAGCCAAAACAAACTGAACTAGGACCCAGGGGGAAGGACATCACTGAATGTAAGACCAGACAAAAAAAATGAACTAGGCCTCAGAGGTAGGGCATCACTGAATATAAGAAAAAACAAAAACTGAACTAGGTCCTCAGGCGAAGGACATCAGTGAATGCAAGAGAAGCCAAAATAAAGTACAGTTGTGTAAAATTTTACCATAACAGTAGATGCCCTACTCTTCACTGTTGCAGTATTCTTCACTAAAAGGTATCCCCCTGCCTAGGGTAGCCCAACGTCCAGCCAGTATACCAAAAGTTTAAGATTTTAAGGACGTTGTACATCACCCACGTTTCTCTTTCATGGCGTAGAGCATAAAGGTGACATACAGACATACATACCCGAGAACTGAAAAGTCCCAGGAGAAAATAGTCCAAGTAGAGGAGGGGGGGCATGTGTATACAGAAGGATAAAAGAATAAGGAGAAGAGAAGGGGGGGGTGAATACTGCAACAATGCAGAGAAGGCCATCTGTTGTTATGGTAACATTTTACACAACTGGACTATTTCCTTCCGTATCACTGTTGCAGTATTCCTTACTAAAGGGAGAGTACAAAAGCTCAAGAGGAAATGTAGGAGGAGGAAGGCCCAGCAGAGCCTTTAAAAAAACACTGCAGGATAGCTCTGGCAAAGTCAGCTCTTGGATCTGGAAATATTCAATTTGTAATGCATAGCGAAGGTATGGACAGAAGTCCAAGTAGCAGCCTCAAGGATGGAAATGGTATCCAACCCTTTGAAAAAAGCACCAGAAAAAGCCACAACCCTGGTAGAATGATCATTTACAGGGACAGAATATCTTTTCCCATGAAAAATGCAAGAAAACAGACAGTAATCTAGACTTTGATCACCGTGTGTCTGCAGTACTGAGAAAATCATTATGTTGTGCAACTTACAAAGGTATGGCATCTAGGTCCAAGGAAGTCAAGGTTCCACTGTATTCGACATTCATTAGACCGATCATCGAGTACGATGTCCCCATTGTTAGATATGCCTGGTTAGGTACATAAATGGAACATCCACAGAGGTTCCTCACTAGAAGAATACAAACATGCAAACCACCTCAAGGCCCTATCTATGTATTCTATCTCCTGAAGGCTGTTGAGGGGAGATCTATGCCTGGCATACAGGGCATTGCCAGACCCCACTCTGATGGACTTCCTGCATATCTACAAAACAAACAGCACCAGAATTACCCATTCTAATGACTTAAACATTGACTTTGATATAAATAGGACCTGTGGGAGAGACAGGTATGTATACCAGAGATTACCCAGTCTCTGGAACAAGCTCCCCATCCATGTGAATTAGAGTTCCTCCTTAACCTAATTCAAGTGTAACTTGGACAATTGGATGCGAGACAGGAAATTCATACCTGACCTGGCACCTATGTCTCTAATGGACACAGGCAACCTGTAGATGGGTTCATCTCCTAAGCCCCTGCTTATAGACTTTTCATCTCCCAAGCCCTTGCTTACACTGATCAAGGGTACCAGAACTTGTCAGAGATTTGAGATGCATGGCTAGGCTTAAAAAGGCCCTTCTGGTTGGTAGCCTTGTAAACACCTATGGACCTATAAAAGGAAATGGCCTTAGAGATCCATGAAGAGATGATATGCTTAGAAACAGCCAAACCTTGAGATCTAGGATGAAAAGAAATAAAAAGATGCTCAGACTTGCAAATGGCTTAAGTTTTACTTAAATAATACCTGAGCTGCCTATGCAAATCCAAGAGGTGAAGAACCTTCTCACTAGCAGACTGCAGAGAAGGAAAAATGTGGGCAAATTAATAAACTGATTAAGAGACAACTCATTAACCACTTTGGGCTTAAAACAAAGATTAGTATGAAGAGACACCCTGTCCCTATGAAAAAATAAAGGAATATCCATAAGGGCCTGAAGCTCAGATAATTTCTTAGCTGAAGCAAAGGCCAAAAGAAGAACAGTCTTTCATGTACAATGCTGCAAGGAAGCTGAAGCCGCAGGCTCAAAAGGAGCCTAAGTCATTTTTTTCAGCAACAAAATTAAGGTCCCAGGAAGGAGGAATAGGTTTCTTTGGGGTCTAATATGAAGGACAACTTTAAGAAATTGTTTGTCAAACCTAGAGGCCAGAGGAGGAGACAAAGACAAACAAGCTGAAAGATGAGCTTTAACTGAAGAAAACAACCCAGCATGGAGCAATTTGCACAAATAAGAGAGAACCAGCGGAATCTCCACAGCAAGTGGATCCTAGTTACAAGCAAGGCACCAGACAGAAAATCTCTTCTGTTTGGGCACACATGATCTTCTGGTAGTGGATTTCCTGGTCTCCTGCAGAAACCAAAGCACATCCTCGGGGGAAAAAAAGGTGCCTAAAAGGGATCAAAACCATATTACCTACAGCATCAGTTGAAAAAAGGACAAGTGAGGATGGATGAGAGACCCCTTGTCTTGTACAAGTACATCCATCCTGTGAGGTAACTTGTGGTGATTGCCCTTGGCTGGGTGCAGAAGAAAACAGAACCAATGCCGCCTGGGCCAAAAGGGAGACACCAGCAAGATTTTGGGGGAGTCTCGCTCTATCTTGAGCAGGACCCTCAGTATGAGAGGAAGGGGAGAGAAGGCATAGAGAAACATCCCCTTCAAAGAAACAAACAGGGAATCCACCTTCCATGCCAAATGACTTGGGACTATGGAGCAAAAAGGAGGAATTTGTCTGTTCAGAGGGGAGGTAAAAAGATCTACCACCTGAGGAGTAACCCATTGGTGGACAATGTCCAAAAACACATCTCTGTGATGCATCCACTCTTGATTCTGTGTTATGGACCTGCTTAGAGTGTCTGCCACAATGTTTTGTTCTGAAGGAATACAAACAGCATGAAGAGTCACCTGATATTGGACAGTCAGATCCCAAACTTGAAGAGCTAGTCTGCAGAAAAGGTAGAACTGTCCCCCACCCCTTGTTGTTAATGTACCACATCACTGCAGTATTGTCTATAAAGATTTTGTGAGGCCTGGAAGAAAAAGTGTACAAAAGACCTGAAGAGAAAGAAGGAGAGGCTCTTATATCCTTGATGTTGACATGGTCTGGCATCTGATGAAAGGAGCAAAAAACCTGAACCTTTAGAGGGCCGAAAGAGGTAACCCGCCTGTGTCTGAAGCATCTGAAAAAAGCTCATGAGAGGGGACTGGGGACTGAAAAGGAAGCCCTGGACTGAGAAATAGCTGATGAATCTACCAATAAAGCATTTGTCTGAGGCATGGAAAAAGAGGGACTAGAAAGTGTAAAGGATGACAATGTTGGAGCTATACTGACTTTAGGAACCACTGTGGCTTCCTCATAGAGTCTGACTACAGTAGCATAGGAATGGTAGAAGCAGTGAATCCCAGAGCCCTTAGAAATTCCCTGGCTGTAACTAAAACCTGAGGAAAAAGGGACTGAAATAAAGCAATTAGAGCAAGAGCCATGGGGTGGGGGGTGGTAGAGAAGCCAACATAAGAATGATCTGGAGCCTACAACCAAGAAAAACATAATCCTGAGAAAAAGTAAGGAAGGACGTCTGTAAATTATATAAACCATAGGCTGTGCAAAGAGGCAAGTAGCATAGTGAAGGTGCTGAAGCAAGGTCTCTGGGGAGGAAGCCTGAATTCAGCAGTTTGTCCAGGTAAGGAAAGAAACAGAGAAATACAAATATTTCCTAAAATGGAGGTGAAAAGGGGTGTAAAGATAGCATCCTTGAGATCATAGGTTCATAGGTAGATACTAGGCTATTGGCCCTAGGGCCTAAATAAGCCTAGCCAAACTGTACCTTGGCTTTATCCACCCAAAAACATTATTTTCCTGTGCCACAGAAGTGATCCCCAGGGTGAATTTCCTATCTCCCATCCAATCATCAAGATTTTTCTTGAAGAGTGCTAATGAGGAGCTTTGTTTGATATAGATAGGTAGTTTCCAGAGAGACCAGGGAAGCGTGAGGAAGAAAAACAGGAAATAGAGTCTGAAGGCACAAAGGAAAGGATCTTTAGAAAGGTGTTGAGCTGAGAAAGGTCCAAAATGGGCCTCCAGGTGCCTTCTTTCCTGGGAACCAAAAACATTCTGAAACAAAACCCCCTCTCCTTTTGAGGAGCAGAAACTGCTTGGTTGGTGCCTTGAGACAAAAGATCCTGAAGAACATCCAAAAGAAAGGCAGCTGCTCCCGAGGAGGTTGGGGAATACCCAGAAAAGGAGGAAGGATTTCCACATGATGAAGTATCCCTGACAATTGGATCCAAGAATCCTGAGTGATCTTTAACCAGTTGGGAAGAGACAGAGAAAGACAAAGATAAAGGAATCTGACTTAGGATGGAGGGAAACAGAACTTGGCTTGTCTGGAAAAGGAGGATTCAGAGTAGTAGGAGTCTGAGTAGACTTAGCAGGAAGAGCCTGACAAGAACAAGGAGGGTGAGACTGTCTACACACAAAGGCAGGCTTAGAGGGATAATTCCTCTGAAATTTAGCCATAGAGGAAACAAAAAATATGTTTCAATTCCTGCAAAGCATTGTCCTTTACTTGTGATGACTTTGAAAAGCTCAGCAGCTGCAGAACCAGAGAGATTTTTATCATCAAGTGGAGCATCCAGCAATTTAGCCTTAATATCATCAGGCAAAGGCTGCACAGAACCAAAAGCAGCAGCTCTAGAAGAAGCATCACCAGCATCATAACTACATTTAATGGAATGGCGAGCCACTTGGAAAGAGAAGCTCAACAAAGAGAGGGCCGAAACCTTCCCCTCAGAATCAGGAAGGCCAGAGACAAACTGATAGGCCTGAGAAAGAAGAGCCAAGACATACCTGGTCATAATGATCTAATAATTAATAGCCTGAAAAGCCAGGGTAGCAACAGTAGACCTTCTTGCTCTGCAGTTCCATGGCCCTACTGTCCTTATCAGAAGGAAGTGGTTTAGTAGAATGCAAGAGCACTGATCCATGACAGCCTCTAATGCAATCACAGTAGAGGAATACAATGGAACAACTAGATGATCCTCTGGGCTTTCACCATACTCGAGAGATGTGCAGGGAAGGCAGTACAGCAGCCAAGTCTGACAAGTTATTTTCTTCTTTTTCTTCTTGGCAGACAGCTGACCCTCAGGATGGGACAATTCTGCCATTGCACCCTGTGCCAAAAACTCAAGATGCTGGTTCTACAGGCAGATATACAAACAGGAGAGAGGACTATGGAGGGTCTTAGGGTCAAACACTTGACAAATCGAGCACACAGTATTATCATGAGATGCACCCAAGCAAAAAATACAATTCTTGTGACTGTCCGTATGGGGACTCTATCTCCCACACTGACATTTTTCCTTTCTGGATGGCATGTAAACTCGCAAACAAAAGAAAAATAAGATGAGAAGAAACCCACAACGGGGCACTTATCTGAAAATGGCTTGGTAACCAGGACAACCGAAGAAGCATTCAGACAGACTATCAAACATGGCATTCAGACTGGCAGCAAAGGAGTTCTGAGATACGTACATCTATATGTCACCTTTATGCCCTACGCCATGAGCAAGGAGCATATGTGTGATGTACAACATCCTTCAAATCTTCAGGATATGTTACACTGGTCGGATGTTGGGCTACCCTAATCAGGGGATCCCTTTAGGAAAAGAATACTGCAGCAGTGATATGGAAGAACATCTAGGACCCAGGGGAAAGACATCACTGGATGTAAGAAAAGCCAAAACAAACTGAACTAGGCCTCAGGGAAGGACATCGCTGAATGCAAAAAAGCCAAAACAAGAACGGAAGAGGAATTATTAGGAATCAAAAGGGAAGAAAAGGGTTTTAGGTGTACAGCTGAATGAAGGAAGGTGAAAAAGTCCAGAAAAAGCAATAGAAACTCAGTGGGGTTGCTGACAATACAGAAAACCTTGACTTTCCTTTTCACTTCACCCTTCATAAAATACAGGGGAGAAAGAGTACCATGATAGGAAAAGTACCCTGGTCAAAGGGTTGGACAGTTAACAGATGGTCTAATACCAGAGGAAGCTACAGAAAACAAACTTAAGACAAAAGGTCCTTGTAGTATACCCCCCAGTGTAATATATAGGTCTAAAGCTTTAAAGGAGCTGGTGCCCTTAGCCTATGTATCTGGTAAAGGATGGCACAGTGGTGCAGCAGTAGTACTGTCGCCTCACAGCAAGAGGTTCTCTGGTTCGATTCTTGGTTGGGGTACGTTCTGCGTGGAATCTTCATGTCCTCCCTGCATACATTCATGTGGGTTTCCTCCCATGTTACAAAGATATGCATCTGGAGCATTTCTCCCGGGGCCTCCATTGAAAATTCACTTCGTTCCAAGTAGAACTTTCCTGGTAAACAAATGCTAAATAAATAAATAAAATAATGTGCAGTATGCTCTGAAATCCTGTACTATAGCATAGACTGAAAATTATGCTGATAAAGCTAGTTGCATGCATTTGGTTTCCATCTCATCCTTTCTGTCAACACAAAAACAAAACACTGCTTAAAAACCTCAGCTTTGACCGGCTAAGAACTTGCTATATTCAACTGGACGTATAAGAGAATTTAAGTACCTTTATCTGCTCTTTTTTTTTTAAAAAAAATACAGTATTTAAATTGATTTTAACTGTGTGGAAGGAATATTAGCAGAACTGGAAGTTAGTCAGTGTTTGCTGAATTTTGTTATTTGCTAGTAATTACAGGTGTGGGGGTAGTCACATTCTTTGATTTCCTGTCCTTGCCTATTTAAGTGGTACAGTGTGAAATATTTTCTGCTTAAAAACCTCAGCTTTGGCCGGCTAAGAACTTGCTATATTCAACTGGATGTATAAGAGAATTTAAGTACCTTTATCTGCTCTTTTTTTTCAAAAAATACAGTATTTAAATTGATTTTAACTGTGTGGAAGGAATATTAGCTGAACTGGAAGTTAGTCAGTGTTTGCTGAATTTTGTTATTTGCTAGTAATTACAGGTGTGGGGTAGTCACATTCTTTGATTTCCTGTCCTTGCCTATTTAAGTGGTACAGTGTGAAATATTTTCTGCTTAAAAACCTCAGCTTTGGCCAGCTAAGAACTTGCTTATTCAACTGGACGTATAAGAGAATTTAAGTACCTTTATCTGCACTTTTTTTGCAAAAAAATACAGTATTTAAATTGATTTTAACTGTGTGGAAGGAATATTAGCTGAACTGGAAGTTAGTCAGTGTTTGCTGAATTTTGTTATTTGCTAGTAATTGCAGGTGTGGGGGTAGTCACATTCTTTGATGTCCTGTCCTTGCCTATTTAAGTGGTAAAGTGTGAAATATTTTCTGCTTAAAAACCTCAGCTTTGGCCGGCTAAGAACTTGCTATATTCAACTGGACGTATAAGAGAATTTAAGTACCTTTATCTGCTCTTTTTTTCAAAAAATACAGTATTTAAATTGATTTTAACTGTGTGGAAGGAATATTAGCTGAACTGGAAGTTAGTCAGTGTTTGCTGAATTTTGTTATTTGCTAGTAATTACAGGTGTGGGGGTAGTCACATTCTTTGATTTCCTGTCCTTGCCTATTTAAGTGGTACAGTGTGAAATATTTTCTGCTTAAAGACCTCAGCTTTGGCCGGCTAAGAACTTGCTATATTCAACTGGACGTATAAGAGAATTTAAGTACCTTTATCTGCACTCTTTTTTCAATAATACAGTATTTAAATTGATTTTAACTGTGTGGAAGGAATATTAGCTGAACTGGAAGTTAGTCAGTGTTTGCTGAATTTTGTTATTTGCTAGTAATTACAGGTGTGGGGGTAGTCACATTCTTTGATTTCCTGTCCTTGCCTATTTAAGTGGTACAGTGTGAAATATTTTCTGCTTAAAAACCTCAGCTTTGGCTGGCTAAGAACTTGCTATATTCAACTGGACGTATAAGAGAATTTAAGTACCTTTATCTGCTCTTTTTTTTCAAAAATACAGTATTTAAATTGATTTTAACTGTGTGGAAGGAATATTAGCTGAACTGGAAGTTAGTCAGTGTTTGCTGAATTTTGTTATTTGCTAGTAATTACAGGTGTGCGGGGAGTCACATTCTTTGATTTCCTGTCCTTGCCTATTTAAGTGGTACAGTGTGAAATATTTTCTGCTTAAAAACCTCAGCTTTGGCCAGCTAAGAACTTGCTATATTCAACTGGACGTATAGGAGAATTTAAGTACCTTTATCTGCTCTTTTTTTTCAAAAAAATACAGTATTTAAATTGATTTTAACTGTGTGGAAGGAATATTAACTGAACTGGAAGTTTTCACTCTGCTCTTCAGTTAGTCCCACCCACCCTCCCTGTTTTTGTTTTGGTGTTAATCTTAGTTGCCTTGCAACTGCCCACCACTCTTGTAAATTTGTGTTTGGATACTCCTCCTGGGTCCATCTCATTTGCTCACTCAACTGAGTGCAGTGAGATCATATTCTGATTTCAGGCACTCCTACTGTGTACAAAGAGAGCATCTGGGAAACAGAAAAAAAAAATTAAGCTTGTTTCCTGCCTTTCCTGTTAAGTGGTATAGACTATTTGTAGGCTTCTCTGCCCCCAAGCCCTTCTGTGTTGGAGGGAAGCCTTCTAGCTTAGTTTTTTTTTCTTATAACTAGCCAGTTTTTTAGTTTCAGCACTCAAATCTGTTTCTTTGATCTCAGCACTTGTTCAGAAAAAAAAAAAAAAAAAAATTTCATCTGCTTTTACTGTACTTGTGTTTCTACCTACTTTTTTACTTTTGCATCATCTTAAAAGTACTCAATTGTATTTATTACTGCTTGGTGTAACTCATTCTAAGCCTTTTGGTTTAAACACTTGGGCTTCGGACCAGTTGTTTTGCACTGAGAGGGTTTGTGGTCTGCACTGTAGTGGCAGAACAGGTAGCTTACATCCTTCTAGGTTGGGAACTGCTGATTGAGGGCTCAGTGTCTGTTATTCTAAAAGTGTATTAATTCTGGTTTAAGCACTTGGGCTTTCAGGCCAGTTATTTTACATTAAGAGGGTTCGTGGTCTGCACTCTTGTGGGAGGAGAGGCTGGACTCTGCCCCTCTGAGCTGGGAATTTCTGGTTGAAGGGTTATAGTGCATGCATATCTGAACTGCTTCTTACTGAAGTTGGTGTGCCTTGTTTGCTGTGGCATAGACTGGATTCGGGCCTGCTGGATCTAGCTTTGTTTGTGTAACTTGAGCACTAATCCAGGCATTCTCTAAAGTATTCAATTGTATTTATTACTGCTTGGTAGTAACTTGATTAAAGTGTACCTATCATTCTAAGTCTTTTGGATTAAGCACTTGGGCTTCAGACCAGTTGTTTTACATTACGAAGGTTTGTGGCATGCACTGTGGTGGCAGGACAGGTAGCTTTCATCCTTCTAAGTTGGGAACTGCTGATTGAGAGCCCAGTGTCTGTTATTCTTAAAGTGTATTAGTTCTGGTTTAAGCACTTGGGCTTCAGGCCAGTTATTTTACATTAAGAAGTTTTGTGGTCTGCACTCTTGTGAGAGAAGAGGATGGACTCTGCCCTTCTGAGCTGGGAATTTCTGGTTAAAGGTTTATAGTGCCTGAATATTTGAACTGTATCTTACTGAAATTGGTACACCTTGTTTGCTGTAGCATAGACTAGATCCAGGCCTGCTGAATCTAGCTTTGTTTATATGCTTGTTGTTTGTTTGCTTGTTATTTCCCTGGAACGCTAATTCCACCTAATACGCGGCTTCTCAGCACTTCTGTGGATCACTAGTGATATCTGCATTGCTTACTGTACTTATTTCCTTGTTTCACTTGAAAGAAAGTTACTGTTTGTCGTTTTTGCATTTAAGTTACCTGTAACACATTGCACTTAAGTTACCTGGCACTTGCTCACTAAAGCAATTATATAAGTCAGCACTAAAAATTAAAAGCACTACATCCTCACTCCCCACTGGCCCTGGTTTTCAATTATTAAGGAATTCCCAATATTATTCTAGCATGTCCAAAGGTCAGTTGTCAATCTCCTCTCTGGTCCAGCTGGTGAATCTGGGAATCTTGAGGCAATGTTACAACTGCCTCATGTACACAGACAACCCTCTCCTCCTCCCAACAAATTCCAACACATGTGAGAGATGCAACCATATAGCCAAACTGGAGGCTAAGCTCTCTCAACTCAGTACTGGCATAACCAGTCAGGAGGAGAAGGAAACCACACTCACTACAATTCCAGTCTCACATAGACTTACCACGACAGCAAACCAAACACATAATCACACAAAAACATACTCGGAGGCTCTAAATAAAGATCTGCCGAAGCAGCAGAGACCTTCAAAGCAGACACCCAAGCAGCCTCTACCCCAAAACAAAACACGGGCAACACATATCTCACAAAGCCAGTGTGCCAAACAGTCACAGCCCATAAGACTAAACAACACACCTGATACACTTGTAATAGGTGACTCTATCGTCAGGCACACTGACATCCCGCTCACCAGGCTGAACAAGGAGAGGGTCACGGTGAGCAGCCTGTCGGGCGCTAGGATCCGCCACATAACACAAGCACTCAGGTCACTCCAAGTCAAGTACAAATATGACTCAGTCATTGTCCATGCTGGTGTGAATGACCTGAGACGTACCTCCCTGGACTACATGAAAAGAGACATAGAGGAGCTCTCTGAGCATGTAGCCCAAGCCGGTATGACCCTGACCTTGAGTAGCATCTTACCCTCACCAAGAATGATGCCACAATATGAAGACAAGATGATCAATTTCAACAATTGGCTTAAGTACTGGTGTCATTCAAAGGGGATCCAATGCCTGTCAGCTTGGGATGATATGCTCGACAAGCCACGATGCTTCGCTAGGGATGGCTTGCACCTGTCACCCCTGGGCTTTTGGATATTGGCAAAGGCTCTTGCCACCCCCATAGTGCCTTTTTTAGGCAAGGCTCAAAAGACAAACCCACCTCCATAGGTATCACAAGGGATAAGAAACTAAGAGTAATGCTACTCAACGCCAGAAGCCTAAACCTCAAGATGCATGCACTCGAAACTCTCCTTAGCATGGAGAACATCGATATCTGTGCAGTAACAGAAACCTGGTTCAGGGCTCCCGAGAGCACCCCAGCACTACCAGGTTATACCTCATACCATGCTTTTCGGCCCCAAAACTTGGACCGAACCACAAAAGGAGGGTGAGTATCGATATTCATCAAAGATACCCACACCTCCAGGTTGGTGGCAAAGCACGAAGCATCAGAGACTATCCATGTGCAACTAACAGTGGGTAAATCTGCCTTCCAGTTTATAGCCTGCTACAGACCACCCTCCCAAACCCAGGAACCTCACTCAGCCTTCCTGAGAACACTGGAAAATATGAAGGTCTCTCCAAACACCATTATATTGGGCGACTTCAACTACCCAAACATAGACTGGGAGCATTACTCTAGCTCCAACACCCTAGCCCAAAGGTTCCTAGAATTTATAAACTCAAATGCTATGGAACAACTTGTTACCACTCCCACAAGAGGGGAAAACATACTGGACCTGATCATCATCAACATGGGGACTCTATGCTCCAGACCAGAAGTGTATCCCTCACTGGTAAGATCAGACCATAAACTAATCTCACTGGATATTCACATCCCGACCCCACTCCCTGCCCAGAAAACCACAGTGAAAAACTTCTCTAAAGCAAATTTCACACTCCTCAAAACAGAGGTGGAATCCTTCAAAGCCCCCGGGCCTGTGGAAAATATGGCCCAGACTGCAGAATCCTTTATAAACGCATTCTATGAACACCTTCAGGAATGCATGGATCATGCGATCCCAAATAAAACCAAGACCCAATCCTCCAAAGGCAGACGTCCTGTCTGGTGGACCCCAGCCATAAACAAACTATACAATAGAAGGAGGAAGCTACTAAATGATAGAGCAAAATCCCAAAAAGGGAAGGCATCACTGATCAGTATTAGCAAAAAACTACGGGCACACATAAAATTGTCTAAGGCCAGCTTCAAGAGAAAAATTGCACAGGACACTAAGGATAATCACAAGACTTTCTTTAGTTATGTTAGGAACCTGGGTGGTAATTCCTAGATATGCTCAGAATTAGTCAAAAATGACAAAAAATACACCGAACCCACAGACACTGCCAACATCCTAGCTGACAGGTTCAGCACAAACTCCCCCCCCCCCACCAAAAGGGCAAATATCTATCCCAGCAGAGTGCTGCCCCCTGACATCTCAGATGCTCAGGTAAGAGCCGCCCTTTCCAAAGCAAAAAACACAGCATCAATGGGACCAGATGGTGTCCCGGGCTGCATCCTATATGAACTCCAAGAAGAGCTAAACACAGACATAAAACAACTGTTCAATCTCAGCCTTACTACAGGATATGTGCCTAAAGAGTGGCGTACAGCAACAGTGGTCCCTCTCCATAAAGGTGGTGCCTCAATGGATCCTGGAAACTATCGCCCCATAAGCTTGACTAGCTTGGTCTGCAAAGCTATGGAAAGGATCATCATGGACCTCATAAATAAAGATATTGGGGACCTACAAACACTGGATCCTACCCAGTTCGGCTTTGTTAAGGGCCGATCCTGCCTCTTAAACCTGGTTGATTTCTTTGAAACAGTCACCAAGGCCATTGACGAGGGGAAGGTGGTCCACACAGCCTACCTGTCCTCGCAAAACCCTTTGATACAATACCCCACTCCGGCATTATAGATAAGCTAACCAGCTTAAATATAAACCCCTATGTCACTAGATGGATTGCAAACTGGCTCAAGGACAGAACCCACATGGTTAGAATTGCTGGAGCCATGTCAGACTCCAAACCAGTTACAAGTGGTGTCCAACAAGGCTCAGTCCTGGGACCTCTCTTGTTCGGTATATATTTCTCAGAGGTACAGGCCAACACGGAAGGACTGTGGCTGACCAAGTTCGCAGATGACTGCAAACTGGGTGCCATAATCGACTCTCCAGCCGACACAAGCATCCTCCAAAAGGGCCTCATAGAAACAGACAACTGGTGCCAGAGCCATGGCCTCAAGCTAAATGCCAAAAAGTGTATAGTCATCTCCTTTGGCAAAAACAAACTGCCCACAAATTACCACATAGGTGGTAATCCATTAAGTACAGAAGAAGTAATTAGGGACCTGAGGACCTGGGGACCCAAGTTGATAGCAATCTGTCATTTGACAACCACGTGGCCAAAGTGGTTAGAAAAACATTTTATACAGCCCACCTAATCATGAAGGGATTCACATCTAGATCAGGGGAGGTCATCGTGCCTCTTTACTCATCCCTCATCAGGCCCATAATTGAGTACAATGCCCCTTTTGGGATGTACCTTACCAGACACCTGCAGCAACTGGAAAGACCCCAAAAGTACCCCACCAAGAGGATCAAAGGGCTCAGATGCCATATGCTGCCCGGTTAAAGAAACTCCAGCTCTACTCAGTGGCATACCGCCTGTTCAGAGGCGATCTGTGCCTGACATATAAAGCCATGTCCAACCCGGAATTAATGGACATGCTGCACCTCAGAAAATCCAAATCCCATCGAGCTACGCGCTCGAGAGACTTGAACCTCAGCACTGAAATAAATAGGACATGCTGGAGGGACAGATTCATAACCCAGAGGCTCCCTTCACTCTGGAATAAAATCCCAGTCCAGGTTAGGCAGAGTCCCTCATCTTGATGAGTGGATGGGAGATCGTAGGTTTACCCCGGGTATCACTTCTGTGTCACTGTTAGACAGAGGCACAGTATACTAACCTCGAAAAGGGCATAGCAAAATAAATTTAAAATGGGTGGCGAAAGCCAAACACATTCTGGCTAGGCTTATAAATGCCCTAGGGCAGATAGCCTAGTATGAACCTATGAACCTATGATATCAGATGTAATCAAAAACAAGTTGTTTCATCTTTCATTTGAGAAATGGTTCAAATACAATCCCCCTGTTGACCTTTTTCTTGACAGTGATTTGCCTGAGAACTGGAAATTTAGATCAAGAAATGATTTTTGCTGCTAAATGAATAAACATTTCAGGAAGCCACAGCAGGTACACCATGCTACATTTAATATGCCTGAGTTTTATGACCCAGAAGGAGAATACTGTGGTGAGAGGACAGAAGCATCAGAGTTACTGCAAGCTGAGAAAGAATTTGTTATATTTGTTTTGCCATTTGCTGTACATGATGGCACAAGGTCCCACACAATCTATTGATACTTGTGTTCAGATGCATAGCTGAACAGCAATATATGATTTGAGGTCAGAACTAAAGTACTGTAGCACAGCACTCTGTCTTCATTGCATTAATGCAAGTATTTCATTTGTGGTCAGAATTAAAGAGCTGTAACACCTCATGTGTCACAAACTGTGTCAGCTGTTTGCTTCAGGAGAGAAGGGCTTTTTGCTCCTCAAGCTAAGAGTTTTTTTATTTTTTTTTTTGCTCTGCAACTTAAAGTTGGGGGAGCACTAAATCAGGGGACAACACCAGGTGCAAGAACAGCTACTGCACCTCTGCTTGTATAACTGAATTAAAGACGTGATACAGACAGTCTAGTGAATTGCATGATTCATTAGTATAAGACGACTTGTTTGGGGCATTATAAATGAGCAGACACTGGTAAGACTAGTAAGAGAATTGCATTTAATGTTAAATAAAGTGGCTGATGTGAGGAGAGTGAGTGAATGTGTCCCATAATAATTAAAGGGCCTCAGTAAACATATTGTGGGCAGAGTAACTTCTGAGTCGGAAACACTAAGAAATACATAAAAAGTGAATAAGAATCAAGTCAAACTATCATGCACTGGATGGTGCTATAAGATAATAATCCATGCCTTGCTATTAATAAAAGCTGCAGATGTATTGACAAAATGAATAATTTTACTAACATTTATAAAATAAAAATATCTGTAGCCTAAAACATCATGTTTGTTAGAGCAGTGTGGTGAAAATTAGTTATATTGGGGCACAGACTTTGTTAAAAAAATGCATTACATGACTTGTATGCAGGATAAAAGTACAAATAGCTAGAACTTGAAGCTGAGTTGGTAAGCTAGAAGATAAAACTTTGAATTAATAATAAAAGGGTAAAGTGCAGTCTCGACTCAGCAGCAGTGTGTAATGTAACTGCTTAAAAATGTGAAGTTCTAGGACTGAAATGGAAACGAACATAAAATTAAAAAATAACTGAGTGGGATATCTGGAAGGAAAACAAATAAATATCCAAAGTGTGAAGTTCAGACTGGGGAGTGGAACACTGTGCAATTTAACTCCTCCACAAATAAATCACTGGTTTTGAAAGGATGCAGTTGATCTATCCCTGGAGGAGTGTTCCCAGCACAAGAATCTGTTGGCCTTTTGTGCCAATTTCTAGCTCTTTCAAGTCCCCCTGTATAAAACCCGCTTTGGCACGGTTTTTGCCCTTGTTACTACTCAGCCAAGCTCCTCGTGGTCCTGCAGAGTGGTGCTAGCAGCAGAGAGGCTAAAAGAGCGACTGTTAACCTGATAAAAGTGTTTTTTTTTTCCTGCTACTACCTGGGCGACTGTCCGATCTAGCTAAACTGTAAGTATTTCTGCTTCTTGAACTGTTTTAAACTGTTTAAAGTTGTTTTTGCACCTGCACTTTTAAAGTTTGTCCTGTTTGTTGCATTTACCCGTTGAGGCTACACACTCAAGTGCGCTAGCCTGTGTTACATATTTATTGCATTTTCCTGCTGTTTGCTGCAAAAAAGAAAAAAAAAACAAAAAAATTATCCTCGTTTCCCATCTTTCTTGACCTACAGTAATCCAAATACAGGCTTTGTTGTATTCTGGACTCTTGGAAAGTTCCTGTGTTGCCCATTTCCTTTCTTGGATAAAGGGAGGCTTCTTTGTTCACCAGTGGCAGTGGGGAGCTTAGAGCAGACTATCTATCCCTGGAGGAGTGTTCCCAGCACAAGAATCTGGTAGTCTATTGGCCGTTTTGGGCCAATTTCTAGCTCTTTCAAGTCCCCCTGTATAAAACCCGCTTTGGCTCGGCTTTGCGCGATTTTGTGCATAGCGCAGCATCAGGCAGCTCCGCTTAATTGGGTTTAAACCATTCTCTGCTCCACAAAGTCTGCTCTTCACTTTTTCCCTTAGAACTGGTCTAGTTCTCATAATAAACACCCTATTCCTACTCTAAAGCCTGGCACTTGCTCACTAAAGCAATTATATAAGTCAGCACAAAAAAATTAAAAGCACTACACCCTCACAAACTCCCCTTGAGTACCTTGTTCCCCACTGGCCCTTTTTTTAAATTATAAAGGAATTCCCAATACTATTCTAGCATGTCCAAAGGTCAGTTGTCAATCTCCTCTCCGGTCCAGCTGGTGAATATGGGAATCTTGAGGCAATGTTACAACTGCCTCATGTACACAGACAACCCTCTCCTCCTCCCAACAAATTCCAACACATGTGAGAGATGCAACCATATCGCCAAACTGGAGGCTAAGCTCTCTCAACTCAGTACTGGCGTAACCAGTCAGGAGGAGAAGGAAACCACACTCACTACAATTCCAGTCTCACATAGGCCTACCACAACAGCAAACCAAACACATAAACACACAAAAACATACCCGGAGGCTCTAAATAAAAATCTGCCTAAGCAGCAGACACCTCCAAAGCAGACACCCAAGCAACCGCTACCCCAAAACAAAACACGTGCAACACACAGCTCACAAAGCCATTGTGCTGAACAGTCACAGCCCTTAAGGCTAAACAACACATCTGATACACTTGTAATAGGTGACTCTATCGTCAGGCACACTGACGTCCCGCTCACCAGGCTGAATAAGGAGAAGGTCACGGTGAGCTGCCTGTCGGGTGCTAGGATCCGCCATATAACACAAGCACTCAGGTCACTCCAAGGCAAATACAAATATGACTCAGTCATTGTCCATGCTGGTGTGAATGACCTGAGATGTACCTCCCTGGACTACATGAATAGAGACATAGAGGAGCTCTCTGAGCATGCAGCCCAGGCCGGTATGACCCTGACCTTGAGTAGCATCTTACCCTCACCAAGAATGATGCCACAATATGAAGACAAGATGATCAATTTCAACAATTGGCTTAAGTATTGGTGTCATTCAAAGGGGATCCAATGCCTGTCAGCCTGGGATGACATGCTCGACAAGCCACGATGCTTCGCTAGGGACGGCTTGCACCTGTCACCCCTGGGCTTTCGGATATTGGCAAAGGCTCTTGCCACCCCATAGTGCCTTTTTTAGGCAAGGCTCAAAAGACAAACCCACCTCCATAGGTATCACAAGGGATAAGAAACTAAGAGTAATGCTATTCAACGCCAGAAGTCTAAACCTCAAGATGCACGCACTCGAAACTCTCCTTAGCATGGAGAACATCGATATCTGTGCAGTAACAGAAACCTGGTTCAAGGCTCCCGAGAGCACCCCAGCACTACCAGGTTATACCTCATACCATGCTTTTTGGCCCCAAAACTTGGACCGAACCACAAAAGGAGGGGGGAGTATCAATATTAGTCAAAGATACCCACACCTCCAGGTTGGTGGCACAGCACGAAGCATCAGAGACTATCCATGTGCAACTAACAGTGGGTAAAACTGCCTTCCAGTTTATAGCCTGCAACAGACTACCCTCCCAAACCCAGGAACCCCACTCGGCCTTCCTGAGAGCACTGGAAAATATGAAGGTTTCTCCAAACACCATTATATTGGGCAACTTCAACTACCCAAACATAGACTGGGAGCATTACTCTAGCTCCAACACCCTAGCCCAAGGGTTCCTAGAATTTATAAACTCAAATGCTATGGAACAACTTGTTACCACTCCCACAAGAGGGGAAAACATACTGGACCTGATCATCACCAACATGGGGGCTCTATGCTCCAGACCAGAAGTGTATCCCTCACTGGTAAGATCAGACCATAAACTAATCTCACTGGATATTCACATCCCGACCCCACCCCCTGCCCAGAAAACCACAGTGAAAAGTTTCTCTAAAGCAAATTTCACACTCCTCAAAACCGGGGTAGAATCCTTCAAAGCCCCTGGGCCTGGAAAATACGGCCCAGACCGCAGAATCCTTTATAAACGCATTCTATAAACACCTTCAGGAATGTATGGATCATGCAATCCCAAATAAAACCAAGACCCAATCCTCCAAAGGCAGGCATCCTGTCTGGTGGACCCCAGCCATAAACAAACTATAAAATAGAAGGAGGAAGCTACTACATGATAGAGCAAAATCCCAAAAAGGGAAGGCATCTCTGATCAGTATTAGCAAAAAACTACGGGCACTCATAAAATCGTCTAAGGCCAGCTTCGAGAGAAAAATTGCACAAGACACTAAGGATAATCACAAGGCTTTCTTTAGTTATGTTAGGAACCTGGGTGGGAATTCCCAGATATGCTCAGAATTAGTCCAAAATGACAAAAAATACACCAAACCCAAAGATATTGCCAACATCCTAGCTGACAGGTTCAGTGCAAACTTCTCCCCCCCCTCTCCACCAAAAGGGCAAATATCTATCCCAGCAGAGTGCTGCCCCCCTGATATCTCAGATGCTCAGGTAAGAGCCGCCCTCTCCAAAGCAAAAAACACAGCATCAATGGAACCAGACGGTGTCCCAGGCTGTGAACTACATGAACTCCAAGAAGAGCTAAACCCAAACATAAAACTACTGTTCAATCTCAGCCTTACTACAGGATATGTACCCAAAGAGTGGCGTACAGCAACAGTGGTCCCTCTCCACAAAGGTGGTGCCTCAACGGATCCTGGAAACTATCGCCCCATAAGCCTGACTAGCTTGGTCTGCAAAGCTATGGAAAGGATCATCATGGACCTCATAAATAAAGATATTGGGGACCTACAGACACTGGATCCTACCCAGTTCGGCTTTGTTAAGTGCAGATCCTGCCTCTTAAACCTGGTCGATTTCTTTGAAACAGTCACCAAGGCCATTGACGAGGAGAAGCTGGTCCACACAGCCTACCTGGACCTCGCAAAAGCCTTCGATGCAATACCCCACTCTGGCATTATAGATAAGCTCACCAGCTTAAATATAAACCCCTATGTCACTAGATGGGTTGCAAACTGGCTCAAGGACAGAACCCACATGGTTAGAATTGCTGGAGCCATGTCAGACTCCAAACCAGTTACAAGTGGCGTCCCACAAGGCTCAGTCCTGGGACCTCTCTTGTTCGGTATATATTTCTCGGAGGTACAGGCCAACACGGAAGGACTGTGGCTGACCAAGTTCGCAGATGACTGCAAACTGGGCGCCATAATCAACTCTCCAGCCGACACAAGCATCCTCCAAAAGGGCCTCATAGAAACAGACAACTGGTGCCAAAGCCATGGCCTTAAGCCAAATGCCAAAAAGTGTATAGTCATCCCCTTTGGCAAAAACAAAGTGCCCACAAATTATTACCACATAGGTGGTAATCCATTAAGTATAGAAGAAGTAATTAGGGGCCTGGGGACCCAAGTTGATGTAGCCCACCTAATCATGAAGGGATTCACATCTAGATCAGGGGAGGTCATCGCGCCTCTTTACTCATCCCTCATCAGGTCCATAATTGAGTACAATGCCCCTTTTGGCATGTACCTTACCAGACACCTGCAACAACTGGAAAGACCCCAAAAGTACCTCATCAATAGGATCATAGGGCTCAAACAGATGCCATATGCTGCCCGGTTAAAGAAACTCCAGCTCTAGTCAGTGGCATACCGCCTGCTCAGAGGCGATCTGTGCCTGAAGTATAAAGCCATGTCCACCCCGGAATTAATGGACATGCTGCACCTCAGAAAATCCAAATCCCAACGAGCTATGCGCTCGAGAGACTTGAACCTCAGCACTGAAATAAATAGGACATGCTGGAGGGACAGATTCATAACTCAGAGGCTCCCTTCACTTTGGAATAAAATCCCAGTCCAAGTTAGGCAGAGTCCCTCATTGACTCTCTTCAAGAGGAATCTTGATGAGTGGATGGGGGATCATAGGTTTACCCCGGGTATCACTTCTGTGTCACTGTTAGACAGAGGCACAGTATACTAACCTCGAAAAAGGGCATAGCAAAATTAATTTAAAATGGGTGGTGAAAGCCAAACACACTCTGGCTAGGCTTATAAATGCCCTAGGGCAGATAGCCTAATATGAACCTATGAACAAGCTGAATAAGAAATAAAAGTCAGAAAAAAATTACAAAAGAAATACAAGTCTATCATATTTGAGTTATGTGTGCACTGCGCATCACAACAATAAATGTTTTTATTTTACAACAGCAGAAAGACTGAGGAGTAAAGATGGAACAGACTGGTTTAATTTAACAGACTGTGCATCTAAAGTGCTGACGATAATGTTTAACTGTTGTAAAGGCATATAACACAATGCATACAAGTGTTATCTATGTCCTGCCATATTTTTAAGACAATGAATATGTAATGAAGTTGCCTCAGATGGGAAATTAATAGAGTTTCACAGTAATGGGAATTTCAACACATGACATCTAGTACAAATTATCTGCAGTGCAATGTCTAAATCAAAAAGACGGCTCAAAGTATGGAGATCTTCATGAAGAAGGCTCAGAGCATTAACAGTGAATGTTATGCGGATGAGTATGTAATCTTGGTGAAAAATGGAAATACTCCAGTGATCAGCTACAAGAATAGATCTACCTTTTCATTACTATGGCCTAAACTTATGATTTATGTATGACACCCTGAAAACAAAATCTACCCAAAAGTTGTACTATGACAAAAGGGCAGATCACCTGCATTCTATGACAAAGGGGGACAAAGCAGAAGTGAAAATATATTATAAAAAGTTCTGTACCAAAGCAGCCCAAAGAGTGGCTGTTAAGAAGTAAGCAGTTGACATTTTTACTCGCACTGAAGATGGAAAGTAGCTACAAAGAAACTGGAGACATTGGTATGAAATGAACATGCACCAACGATTTGTGATGAGAACAAGAATTACATTCAAGAAGCCTGCAGCCAAGAGGCATGTTGAAGAGTATTCAGACAAATAGTAAAGACATCAACAGTTGTATTTTCAGAAGCAGTAGGGGATAGTCCAGGAATAATTCATATGAATTTGGGACAATCCCATTATAATTCCAAGCCAACCATCCATATTACAAATCATAAATTATCCTACATGTCTGAAATATAGCAGATTACTGGGAAAGAAAAGTAAGATACTTAGAAAGCAACAGGCAATGCCCCAAAGACAAATTTTCCAACATAAAAGATTTGTCAAAAAGCAAATTGAAGGTCATGCTGTTTAACACTAGGAGCCTAAACCTGAAAATACACTCACTGGAGGCTCTCCTTGCACTGGAAGATGCCAACATCTGTGCAGTCATGGAAACTTGGTTCAGGGCTGCAGACAGGACTCCTGCCTTACCAGGCTCTATCTCATTCCACACATTCCGACCCTAAAATGAGCTCAGGAAGACTAAGGGTGGTGGAGTCTTTATCTTCATTAAGCACAGTCACGCCTCCAGACTGGTTTGTCAGCAAGACACACTGGAACTACTCCAGGTGCAAATTACAGTTGGAAAGACACCCATCCAAGTTATTGCCAGCTATAGACCCCCCTCCATGACTCAGGACACCCACTCCTCCTACCTGGACCTACTTGACTCCATCAAGGTACCCCCCAACACCCTGATCCTTGGTGACTTCAACTACCCCACCATACACTGGGTAAACTATTCCTGCACTAATGCACTCACCCAATGATTCCTTGATTTCATCAGTTCTAACACACTATACAAGCTCATCTCATTCCTCACAAAGGGAGATAACATTCTGGATTTGGTTCTCACCAACAGGGGTGACCACTGCACAATTCCCATAATATGTGCTTCCCTGGTGAGATCAAATCATCTGTCTGTCTCATTTGAAATATCTCTCTCACCCACCACCCACCCCAGCCATAACCAGGCAAAAACGTCTCAAAAGCTGACTACAACCTCCTAAGCGAGGGTATCAGTAGCTTTACACCACCGCCCCCCTCAAAGGATGCAGGCAACTATGCTGAACAGTATGCCAATGCAGTAGAAAAGCACTTGTACAATTGCATGGACTCAGCCATACCCAACAGAACTAAAACCTGCTCCTCAAGGAAACACAAACCTGCATGGTGGACATCCTCTATCAGGCTTTACAACAAAGGGAAGAAACTGTTGTCCAAGGGTAAAAAGGAACAAATTCCAAATTGGAAAAACTCCTTCCTTAGCCTCAACAAGTGAATTAGATCACTAGTGAAAACCTCCAAAGCCAATTATGAATCAAAATTACCCTCTATAACAAAGGGAAACCACAAAGCTTTCTTCAGTTATGCCAGGAACCTCCATGGCAAAGACTAGGTTTGTTCCAAATTAGTACTTAACATTATCACTTACACTGATCCTGTTGACTTAGCCAACTTGCTATCAGATAGGTTCAGTGCAAACTTCACCCACTTGTCCCCCCCAAAGGCCAAATCGACATCCCGATACTTGTCTCACACCTCACATCTGCATAGATCAAGTGTTAAAGGCCCTATCCAAGACAAAGAACACAGCTTCCATGGGACCTGATAGCATCCCAGGCTGAATTCTGCACCATCTCCAGTAAGAACAAGCTTCGCCATTGAGTACCCTATTCAACCACAGCCTAAGTACAGGCTTCATTCCAGCGGAGCTGAGAACTGCCATTGCTATCCTTTTGCACAAAGATGGTGCCACTACTGACCCTGGAAACTATTGCCCCATTAGCTTGACAAGTCTGATCTGTAAACCATGAAGTGTATTATTATGAATCTCATAAACAAGGACATAGGGAATCTCCAAGCACTTCACCTCAACCAGTTTGAATTTGTCAAAGGCAGATTGTGTCTATTGAACCTGGTTGACTTCTTTGAGACCGTCACTAAGGCCCTGGATGAGGGAAAGTCAGTACATACAGCTTACCTTGACTTGGTCAAGATCTTTGACACAATCTCCCACTTGGACATCATGGAAAAGCTAACATAACTTGGTGTAAATCCCCATCTCATCAGGTGAGTGGCCAACTGGCTCACTGATAGGACCCACAAGATCAAAATAGGTGCCTTCACCTCCAACAGCAGACCTGTCACTAATGGTGTTCCCCAGGGATCTGTCCTGGGACCCCTACTGTTTGGCATCTACTTCTCAGAGGTCCAGGCAAAGAGAAAAGGCCTGTGGCTGACCAAGTTTGTGGACTGTAAGTTGGGTGCTGTCACTGACTCCCCAAATGATGTTAACATACTGCAAGAGGGTCTCCCAGCATAAAATGACTGGTGCCAAAGTCATGGCCTCAAGTTAAATGCAAAAAAAATGTATTTACCATCCGGCAAAAGCATGGCCCCTACTAATTACCACATCAGTGGCAATCCCCTAAGCCCACAACCTGTGGTGAGAGACTTGAGTACTCAGGTTTACAACAATCTCACATTCGACCATCATGTAACGGCAGTGGTCAGAAAAGCCTTTTACTTGATTATCTCATAGGTAAAGGGACTGCATCCAGAAAAAAAAAGGTTATTACCTCTCTGTACTCCTCTCTCATTAGGCCAATAATTGAGTATAATGCCCCATTTGGTATGTATCTCTTCAAATATCTGCACCAACTGGAAAGGCCACAAAAATACCTCACAAAGAGAATCCATGGACTCCAACACCTGTCCTACGTGGACAGGCTCAAACCACTGTCACTCTACTCGGTATCGGACAGATTGCTCAGAGGTGATCTGTCTCGCCTACAAGCTAATCTTGGGCCTTGCCCTACTAGAGATACTCCATATCTGTAATTCTAACTCCTCATGCATTACCTGCTTGAAAGGCCTAAATCTAATATGAGACATCAACAAAATCTGATGGAAAGAGAGATTTGTCTCCCAAAGGCTGCCCAGTCTCTGGAATAGACTTCCCATACATGTTTAACAGAGCACCTCATTGACCCTCTTCAAGCACAACAGATGAGTGGATGGGAAACCACAAATTTTTACCAGGGGTTTCACCTGTGTCACTCACGGACAGGGGCAACAGGTGCTGACCGAGGTTTTTTTTGGGGAGATAAACTCTTGGATAGGCTTTTAAGGCCCCAGGGCCATTAGCCTAGTAACCTGCTATGATCCTATGAGCCTATGTAATGAATTGCTTTGAAAGATGGTGCTAAACATTACATTAATGAAAGGTTTGGCTTGGTATATTACGCATCAAATATACTTGCATTCTGATGTTTACACTGGGAAGTTAAAATACTGAAATGCATAGTGTTCACTTAATAATGCAATGTTTTGAAGCACAGATACACAATGAGTACAAAGTATCTTAAAAATATGTACACATGCCTGTGTGAGAGTGTACTTAAAGCATACTTCTCACAGATTTAAGTGGAAATTATTACTGTAATGAGGAATATGCAATATAGACCTGTACAGCTTTAAGGAAATAAGACCAGCACCTAATATATAATATACCACATAACAATGTATAAACATTCATAGAAAAAGCAAATATATGCTGCTAATAAGGAGAAAAGGGAAATTCCATTATCAGCATTTTGAGATTTCGACATGTTTTACCTTCAGAATTTTACACTTTCAACAAATCACAGGGGGAGCCATATATACATTTACAAATTTGAACATATGGTCTCGGCCATATGAGGTTCGAACTTGTAATATGTTCGATCTACTGAAGGAGACCCATATATATCTATCTATTATATATATATATATATATATATATATATATATATATATATATATATATATATATATATATATGGGTCTACTACCAGAGATCGAAATTACACTATTTCGAAATCCAGTAGTAGATGCCCACTAACGCGAAAGTGCACTTCACCAAAAGTGCACTTTCGCAAACACCACTAGAATGAACAAGCAATGTCCTCCACTGTGGTGCAGTAGTCACAGACCTTAGGGTTAGGGCTTGGGTTAAGGATAGTGGATAGCCCTACTAGCTATCAACTATCCTTAACCCAAGCCCTAACCCTAAGGTCCGTGACTACCACACCACAGTGGAGGACATAGGTACATGACTACTGCACCGTGGAGGACATACAATTTCCTCCACTGTGGTGCGGTAGCCATGGACCTTAGGGTTAGGGCTTGGGTTAAGGACAGTGGATAGCCCTACTAGCTATCCACAATCCTTAACCCAAGCCCTAATCCTAAGGTCTGTAATCAAGTGGTGTTCGCAAAAGTGCACTTTTGGTGAAGTGCACTTTCGCGTTAGTGTAATTTCGATCTCCAGTAGTAGACCCATATATATATATATATATATATATATATATATATATATATATATATATATATGTGTGTGTGTGTGTGTGTGTGTATATATAAGGTCTGTAACCATTTGCTCAAATGGTGTTCGTGAAAGTGCACTTTCGCGTTAGTGTAATTTCGATCTCCAGTAGTAGACCTATATATATATATATATATATATATATATATATATAGGTTCATAGGTAGGTACTAGGCTATTGGCCCTAGGGCCTATATAAGCCTAGCCAAACAGTACCCTGGCTTTTGCCACCCAAGAAAATTATTTTCCTGTGCCCCTGTCAAGCAGAGCCGCAGAAGTGATCCCGGGGTGAATTTCCTATCTCCCATCCAATCATCAAGATTTTTCTTGGAGTGCTAATGAGGAGGTTTGTTTGATATAGATAGGTAGTTTGTTCCAGAGTATGGGAAGTCTTTGAGACAGGAATCTATCCCTCCAGCATGTTCTGTTTATTGTGGTGACAAGGTTTAGGTCCTTAGAGCGTGTAGCTCGGAGGGATTGGGATTTCTTTACGTGGAGCATGCCCAACAGCTCTAGGTTTGACATAGCTTTGTATGTTAGGCAGAGGTCGCCTCTGAGTAGGCGATATGTGACAGAGTAAAGCTGGAGTTTTTTGAGATGGTCTGAGCAGGGCATCTGTTTGAGGCCGGTAATCCTCTTTGTGAGGTATTTCTGTGGCCTTTCCAGTTGTTGTAGATGTCTTGTGAGGTACATACCAAATGGGGCGTTGTACTCTATAATGGGTCAAATGAGTGATGAGTAGAGGGGAACAATGACCTCTTTTTTCCTGGATGAGAAACCTTTTGTGATGAGGTGTGCCACCTAGGATTTCCTGACTACTGTGGTGATGTGATTATCAAAGGAGAGACTACTGTCCACCTGTGTCCCAAGGTCTCTTATCACACTTTCGGTGTTAAGTAGACTACCGCCTATGTGGTAGTTCATGGGTACAGAGTTTTTACCAAAATATATATATATATATATATATATATATATATATATATATATATATATATGTGTGTGTGTGTGTGTGTGTGTGTGTGTGGGAGAGGAACAATCTATGGCAGAGTCTGTTAGTAGACAGGTGACAGAATCAGAACAGCTAATTAAAGCGTGCCAACTTTGTCAGTGCAAATCTTCTCTTTGTGGGAATATGACCTTTCCCCACTGCAGTGAGATCTTGGGGTTAATTATATATAATTAGCAGAGGGTGTGGGTGGCATAAGGGGATTTGCTTCTCTGCAAAAAAATGTTTTTGTTGGGATTTTGTATATTTTGTCAGTCTTCTTTTTCATTTAACTGTAATTAGCTGATGACAGAAAAAGGTGTCAGCAGTTCAGTTCACTCACCTGTAAAATAGAATACTTGGGACAGCAGGGGTAGCACTAAGCATACAATGGTATCTAAGAAAGCTAAAGAATGGATACAAAGATAGTAACAGAAGTTGAAGGTGCAAGGCAGTTCACCTGCATTCCAATAGTTCTAATGTGAAATGTTAAGCAAAATTTCCAAGGAGAGCACAGAACAAAAGGGTCTTGGGTGAAAGTGACTGCAGAAATTAATTTCCAGGCACAAACTATGAAAGACGTGTTCAGAGCAAAGAAAATGTTTTGGTATTTTGTTGGAGGACTGCCATGTGAAGTAAAGATGTTGTGCTTAACTCTCAAAATCATCTGTCTAACCACAACTGGAGTATTGTATACAGTCCTTGAACCTTTATAAGAAAAGGACATCACGCTTGATGAGTGTGTCCAGAGAAAGGTAAGGGGTAAAGGCAGAGACTGAAAAGTTAAATCCAGTCACAAAGCAGGACAGGAGAGAGAGAGGAAGAAATGGTTCTACCAGGGAATGACTTTCTGAAAGACAATGAGCTGAAATGACTCGCAAAATACATAATGATAAAAAAAATCAGTTCTAGTTGTTTATTTGCAGGGGGGTTTACACAACACGTGAGAGGAAAGATTCCCTCCCCAAATGTATATATTCTAACTCCATGATCACAGACAATGCCTTCCATTGAGGAAAAGGCATTCAGCATTATGTCTTTTGTTTTCTACGTCCTACTAATGCTTGAGTAATTTCACCTTGAGCAACTGTAGGGAAGCTAAGAAAATGATATGATTACATAAAGATGTACGATGTGACGTAATAACTTTAAAGACAACACAAGGGAAGCAGATGGGGCAGACTAAAGGTACAAATATCTAGTCATCAGAAAGATGTGGAAGTGAACTGTGGATGACTGCAAATTCCTTTGGGAGTGCCTGGGCTACTTTAAGCATCCACACTATTTTTTACATGGGTGTGAGCATGTATTTAGATGACACCGGCTTACTGACAGCCATACAAGTGCAGCCCATTAATTCTGAGTAACATATGTTGCATCATGCCATTGTAACACAGAAGACATGAAAACAGTAAGATGAAAACACTTCTTACCATTTATTTTGCGTACAGTTAGCAATGCTCATTTCCAGCAAGGAGCCTGACTCATCCCTGTATCCTAAAAACTGTAGCAAAACACAAACTGATATAAATAAAAGTCCAGGAGCACAAAAGCAATCAGCTTGATTGCTTTTGTGCTCCTGGACTTTTATTTATATCATCCCTGTACCCCCCTCCATAATCTTTAAGAACTTTGTATAACTCACAATACTTGTGTTGGGGATGCAGGTGAGTGGCAGCCCCCTGATGGATATGTTACTGTATGACTTTTTTTTAATTCTTTTATTGCCATTCAAAAATGTACTTAGTAGTAAAAATCTTTGCATTTCATAATACCTAGCCTGCCTGTGAGAATAGGGTTTGTGCAGGTTTGCTATTGCATATCCTCTGGGGTTCTTAAAGTAAGTTGTGCCAAAATGTATCGGCAGGACATGTATAAGGTGCAACAACAAAAAAATAAATAAAAATGAAAAGACCCAGTTGACCATTTTAATTTTTTTCAGCCATCAGCAATATGCAATACGACAAACAGAAGCTTATCTATGCTTGGCAATAAGCTTTGATTGCAAAGGTCTTGTATTAGGAGCATGCTTTGTAGCACATTTTCAGTCCTGAGTTATCGATTCCTGTCCAGTAATTATCTACATATTAATACTATCTATTCAAACAAATCAGTTCCACAGTAATACAAAACCACATGTGCTAATTTGTCAAGCTGTACTAAATTTGTACTCTGCACTGTGCTGCAGGATTAATAAGATGCAGTTAGCTGTCAAACTACTCACACCCTCTCTAAGCATTCTGGAGTTTTATTGCTGCTTATAGAATGGGGGACCAGTAGATCAGCATCCTGATTGGAGAATGAACATTCTCCAACAGGGTGTTAATCTACAGAAAATGCCTGCTGAAAAAAGACTCTGCCACTTCACTGCAGCATATCAAGTTGCTGTGGAGCTCTGAAAGTAGCCTAACAGTTGCCATTATTTTATGCTCGCTAAGCAGTGCTTTTACTGTTTAGAAAATATATATAAAAAAAAGATGGAAATTAAGGAAAAAAAGGAGCGTGTGTTTATTTTTCTGTGTGTGTGTCTGAGCATATATGTGCTTGTATGCATGAAAGCGAGGTGTGCGTGAGTGAGAGTGGAGAGTGGAGAGTGAAAGCAATTGAGCACTGGCAGCAGTAGCAGTTAAAAGGCTTGCATACCTCTCGACCTCTTAGCTCAAGATATCGGGATAAAGCCTAAAATAAAGAAGAAACAAAAGCTCAAAACAGGAACATATTTTAAATATTGCTTTTATTAAAATCACAAACTTGCTTGAATAACAGGATTTCTGTTAGCATGCATTTTCTGAAGTGCAAGTGTTTGTGTGTACGACAGAGAGAGAGAGATCGAGATCGATTGAATAGTGGCAGCAGCAGTAAAGAGGTTTGCATACCTGTAGACTTCTAAGCTCAAGAAATTTGGATAAAGTTTGAAATAAAGTAGGAAAAAAGGCTCAAAAATAGAAGCAGATTTTAAATGTCATTCTTATAAAATTACAGAGTAGCTTAAATAACAGGATTGGTGCTAACATGAATTTTCTGAAGGAAAGAAAGTCATTATTTAGTGACTTAATCCCAAATGACTGGCAACAAACCACACATTTTGGAGTAAGGGACCAAAAATACAGTAAATATGTGGGTACTTTTTTAAAACAATGTTACATTTTGAATATAAAATGCTTCCTCTAACACTATTTACATATACTACAGCAACTTTGGAATACTAGGTGGAGGAACTATATATTTCTGATGTAAAATAAAAATAATATAGTAATAAAAAATAAGTAAAACATACATATTGTATAGGCAGCTGATCCTCTAAGCTCAATAATGCCCTCCAGGGTGTATGTTACTGTTTAAAGAACAAGTCAGGCCTCATAACACCTCTGGGTGGGCGTTATTTACACAGTAACACACATCCTGTTGGGCATTATTGCTTATAAACTTTATAATACTGAATATGAACAGCTACTGCACATTCTGACACTTCTGATACAGTTTACACAAAACAAGAACATTTCTAACTATTTCTGCTCCAGTCCCAGTTGCTCTATCACCTTTACGGTCTCACCATTAGATAAAATAAACCATAACATGTTTGGAAAATGCCTAACTTCCTTACACTCCCTCAAGCCTTGCCTACAAGACAGTTATTTTTCTTTCACCCAGCAATCTTTTATTTCCATATTATATTGCCATTTGCTTGAATAGCCTCAAGCATTAACCCTGCCTTATTTATATAACGTCTGCAGTTAAATCTACAGTTTTTATTTTATATTTCTCTTCCACTACTCAGTCATGAGCCCTTTTACAAGCTTAAATAAATTATATAAAGGATCAATTTCATCTCCTGTACATCTGCCAGTTGATTAGGTAACATAATACATGGCCATAGAGTCCTGACAGTTTTTATCACTCCACATTATGCAATAATCTAAACGCTAGCCAAGTCACTGTGCGCTGGTAATATCACAGCACCATCTAGTGACTAAACCTTGTTCTAGCATAAAGTCATTTTTTACTCACCAGTGATCAGATTCTGCTTTTATCCTGTCAATTTAATTCTGTTATTATGCATTGCATATCAGCTCCATACCCAGCTAAAATGGCATCCAATGTTAAAAAAATAAATAAATAAAGCTATTTTAGCAGCCCTGCTAATGCATCTTATTACATACATATTTAGAATTTTATTACAAACATATTCCTAGCAGTCACTGTTTCTAAACCAAAAATCAGAGCAAATGATCTCAGTCTAACAGCAAATTACAATGGGTTCTCTTCAGCCTATCTGTGGCAAATATTATTAAAGGCTTTTATTTTAGTCATCTAGGAAAGGCATATAAATTTTGCTGAATTGCAATTCACTATAAAAAGTATATGTTCTGCAGTGATGTATTTGTAATTAGTCATTGGGTAGGTCAGGGATAGCCTAAGGGGAGTCGGGTAAGTAAAGCAGATGGTATCACATTCCAGATTAACAGACATAAGATAAAGGGACAGTAATAAGCGCATATATACATATATATATATATATATATATATATATATATATCAAAAGTACAAGACCAGAACCAAGACATATGAACATCAAAAGGCATTAATATGCTCTATAAGGTTATAAGATAGGAAAATTCAGCATATTAAACTCTGTATCCAGAGAAAATATAACAGACAAAGCCATTTATTGGTTGGTTGATTATAATCCTGATACAGATACCTTTTAAATCTAAGCAGCCTTGTTGCACTCATCTGATAGTCATTGTGCAGTACTGTGTGAGAGGTAAATGAAAGGGCCGAGTATGCTAAGGGAGTGACTGTAGTACAGCATGCATCAGTGGTACTGGTGCAGGAATGAAGAAAACTCTGTTGTTATGCATATTGTGTAGAGGGTAGAAAAATTCAGACTCGAGGAAGTTAAGGACTGGAGTTCTACTGTATTATTTGCTTCAGTAGCAGGTAGCAACACTGCTACATTCTGCCTTAAACCCAAGACCTCAGTGGGATCTGCCTTTGTCAAATATTTAAGTAAAGTTTCTGTATTTAGCCATACTAACTGATCAACTGTCTTCCCTTTAGGTAAATTAGTGCTCTGTCGTTAGACAGTTTGCTGCCTACATTGCCAGAGTGCAACGTTGTTTTTAATGGAATATTACAAAGTTGTGACCATTCCTTGGAATCTGCAAACCTCAGTTTTTGTGTTGAACTCTCTACCCTGGGGAGTAACTGTTTGAAATTCTGAAACTTGTTAGTTTGAGATGTGGAATATCAAGAACGCTTGCAAATCCAGACTTTTACTAAGTCCACGATTGCCTTTTCATGGCACACTCCATTTTCAGTGAGGTAAGGCAATCTTGGAGTAGGTAAGTACAAGTTTGGAGGGCTTATGCCCCTGCAAGAAACAACTTTAAAGAACAGTGAAGTTCAGCATCTGCTCTTCTCCTATATTTTCACACTTTTCTTCCTTTCATAATTCTGGGGCTTGCACTTATGAGTGTCAAAACTATAATAGGGAGCTCTTTTCTGGATGCTTTCTGCTGTCACTGGGGGGTATTTTTAACAAGTGTTGTAGGCAATAAGCCACATGAAAATGTACTGCTCATTAACAAAGATGTTGTTTCCACATGTTTTTGATTAGATCTCTCTGTCCAGTGATGTGCATTTCCAAAAATGCACTCCCAGCCTGGTGATTAAAACATTGGATTCACTTTTCTCAATATCCACTTCATCCCACTACAACTTTTAAAATCTTTACTAAGTCTACTTTCATATTCCTTAGTTTTTTCAAGGTGTTTAAGATAAACGATTACTTTAGCCGCATGTTAATGAGTGTTTAGCAATGGTAGCTAAATATTAAATATGTTGCTGTGTTCACCGTAAATGTTCCAGGACTACCAATTAACTGAAGGAATCATAACACACAATTAGGCACGGAAAACAAATGGCTTACTCAAAAAAAAAAAAACTTTGATGTCATATTCCTATTACAGGAACATTTTGCTGATTTAGCTGCTTGTGCAAGAAACATTGTTTGCATGCTATTAGGTAAAGATTGTGTGCATACTTATAACAGAATTAAGGATCTAGTAAGTTCTGTCGTAAAACTACAAACATCCAATCTAATTGCTGAGAAGTGTTGACTGACATGTGGCAGATCAAATGTCTGACAACTTTCTGGGTGCTGCTGTTAGTCAACCATAAAATAACAAACTGGCTTTATGAGAGCAGCACTCCCATCATAAATCATGGCAGTTTTATCAGCCTTGGTGGTTATAAACTCCCTTAAAGTCAAGTGTTCTCTTATACAAATGAACAAGAAACTAAAAGGTCTACAAATTAAATCCAACAAGGCCAACTGTGAGGTCAGGATAGCCTTTCAGACCAGTGCAATCAAAAAGCCTTCTTCAGCTATGCAAAACAAAGGTCCAGGGGTTCAAAAACACCAGTAACCAAAAATAAAACCCCCTAAATTGATCGTGACGCATACCTTCTAATGTCTATGAACCATGGATCTGATCTAAAAGGTGACCATTCACTTTACTGGACACAAAGGATAAGTTAGGCACATACAAGTGCCATGATCCTGTTCCACACACTTTTGTCTGGAACACCCTCAAGACTACCACAGAACAAGGAATAAATGCCTGTATCCTGCTACGACTTCTATGCTCAAGTGGCCTACCACATGATTATAAACACCAATCAAGCAAAATAATATTTGAAAAATCATTATACCCTGCACAAAAATAAGTATATACAATAAAAACACTTCTAGTTATAATGGTATAATACCATTCTAAACACTTAATGAACTTACTAACAAGATGAGCAAGTATGATTAATGGAAAGGGATGCAAACAAAGAACATACTTAGGCTAATAAAAAGCAACTATAAAAGCCTTTCCTAAACACAATACTGGTGTGCTAATAAATAAGCATATTAATATATAATCTACTGTACAATTCTGTTAAATATAAAAATTATTAAGTATTGAAAATTAAAAAAAATTATAATAAATAAAGTTATCCAAAAAGGTGTCCAAAAATGGATAACTGAAAATTAAAATTTAAACACTCACTGGTTCGCTGGGACACCATCGAGGCTTTGTATGAATTCATAAAAAGTTATATTTAAATATTAAGTTATCATATGAAATAGGAATGTACAATAAAAACTTAAGGGAAACACTAAAAATTATATTCAAAGTTTGTCAGTTCTTAACTTTATAACTGGCAAAAATTAAAATTGAGTCATTGATTCCAGGAAATGTTGTTGCATTTGATATCAACTGCCAATAGAGATCTCTATTGTCTTTTTTGTCTCCCAAGCACCTCCCCCATACCTCTTAAGTGTAGAGAGTTTCACAGAATGTCCAGATTTTTGCCTCATATTTTTGGTCCATTTTTCATAAAATTGTGTTTTTTTCTAGCAAATTAGTGGCAAATCATTAAAGACTGAAGTTAGAAAACAATGACATAAATTTGAGTTTCAGACTTCAAACCCTTCAGAAAATTCATGCTAATGCAAAACCTCTTATTCCATCAAATTTCCACATTTATAAGAGCAATATTTAAAAATTTCCCCTATTTTTGAGCCTTTGTCTCACTTTTATAATGGCTTTGTCCAGATTTCTTGTTCAAAGAGGTTGAGAGGTATATATCAAGGTACCACTTCTAAAATCTCAAAATATGTCTTTTTTTAATTCCCACTGTGGGTTGTATGTTTATAAAGAGCACTGTTTGTATTACCTTTATAAATATTGTAACCGTTTTCATAAATCCTCTCTTTCAAAGGCCTTTCTGTCTTACCAATGTAAAAGGCAAAACAAGTATCACACTTAGCAATATAAACCAAACCTCTAGTGTTATATTTCCCATATAACGCAATATGGTACTTATGTGAGTTGCCCAGAGTTATCTCATTGTCCTCCAAAATAAATTCACACTGTTAGCATCTTCCACATTACTAAATGACCATTTTTTGCCAGTTTCAACAGCAGATGTGTTGTGCACCCCCAATATTTTTTTAAATTAGCAGTTGTTTTAACCACAAAATTCAGGGCATCAAGTCCTGAATAACTTTTCATTACTCTTTAAAATCATCCAATTCTCACCAATAACCTCTTTCATCTTTTCCATACCTACACTATATGGTATAACAAATTCTCCTTTACATTTTATTCTTAGCCCTATATTGAAATGGCTGATTTCAACATAATAGAGGAGCATACCTGACTCCCCATCCATCATGTATTTCTAGACTTAGTTTTTGTACCATTGATCGTGGATATTCTTTTTCTAGAAACAAACTCTATAGAGTTTCTCAAATTCTTTTACTAATCTTTCCTTGTAAATGTCATTCTGTCCATTCTAATAAATTGACCTCTAACCAAACTGCGTTTGGCAAGGATGAAAACTGTGAAAGTGCAAATATGCATTTGAAAATGTAGATTTCCCCAAGTATATTAGATTCAAAACCTGCCTGACCTTTATAAATACTAGTATCTAAATAATTTACATATTCAGCATAATATGAAAAAGTAAATTTTGAGAAGGAAGTTGTACTATTGATATAATCTATAAACTGGTTCAATTGTTCATCAGTACCTTGCCAAATAATAAAAAGATAATCTAAAAATCTCAAATTTTAAACAATGGATAAAAATGGGAGGAGAACACATATTTTACTTCCCATGCCCACATAACTAAGTTGTCAAAACAAGGTGCACAAGAGGCACCCATGGCTACTCCTTTGATCTGCTTGTACAGCTGACCTTCAAAAAAATAAATAAATACAAATGTTATGCAAGACTATATCCATTAAATGCAAAGCAATGTCTTTTGGCTTTTCCCAGTTAGGGGTCACCACAGCAGATTACCAGTCCGCAGATCTATTGGCAGTGGTGTTTTTATGGTGTAGAGTTGTCAGTCCAGTGCCCAACCTTCACAGAAGGCACACATACACACACAACACCCCTACCTGCATGTCTTTAAAACTAAGTCGACCACAGGGAGGACATGCAGACTCCCCACAGAAGGAGCTACAGCGAAGAATCGAACCGGAGAACCTCTTGCCGTGAGGCTGCTGACATTGTGTCTATCAAATGCGTAAGGAAAGAAATGTCACTCTGTTTTTAAAAAATCACAATGCATGAGTGCATCATTAAACAGTTCTAAACCCTCTGGTCTGAGGATAAAGGAGAATAAATCCACCATGTCAATAGTTAAAAAATACAAGTCATCACTCCATAAATCGTGCGATTCTACCAAGAAAATCCTGAGACACGTAATATAAGAAAATGTACTTTTCAGTAACAAAGATGTTGTTTCCACGTTTCTGATTGGATCACTCTGTCCATTGACATGCATATCTAAAAATGTACTCCCAGCCTAGTGACTAAAACATTGGATTCAAATTTCTAAAGAATCGCTTCATCCTGCTACAACTTTTAACATCTTTACTAAGTGTACTTTCCTATTCTTCATAATTTTTTTAAAGTGCCTAAGGTAAACAACTACTTTAGCCGCATGATGAGTGTCTAGCAATGGTGGCTAAATATTAAATATGCTCCTGCATTCACTATAAATGTTTGGACTACTAATTTTGCCAATTAACTTAAGGAATCCTAACACACAACTAGGCACGGAAAAAAAAATGGTTTACTGAAAAATAACTTTGATGTCACATTCCTATTACAGGAACTTTTTGTTGACTTAAGATGCTTGTGCAAGAAACATTTTGCTTGCCATTAGTTAGAGATGTTCTGCATACTTATCACAGCACTAGGGATCTAGTAAGTTCTGTCGTAAAACTACAAACATCTAATCGCATGGCTGAAAAGTGTTGATTAACGTAGCAGATCAAATGTCAGTGACAACTTTCTGGATACTGCTATTATTCAAACATAAAATAACAAGCTGGCCTCATGAGAGTCACACTCCCATCTTAAATCATGGCAGTTTTATCAGCCTTGGGGGTGGATTGGTTGGTTAGTTAAGTTAGCCTTTGTTTACCAGGAAAGTTCGACTGGGCAATAACCACTTTCAGCAGAAGTTCATGGAGAAAAGCTCTATTTGCATACATTGCATTATACTAAGTTCCAATTAAACACATAGTAGTTACATTTATACATTCTAAGATTGTACAGAGGTGGAAGTTACTAAAGCAAAAGCCCCCATGCATCTTACTAGCTTGTATAAAAATTGTTTTGTCATTTCAGTGAGCTGTTGAGAGTATTCTGTTTAAGGACAGTATTTGGAGAGTATCATATGGTGAACACAAAGTCCTAACCTAGTGATGAGGATGTGCAGGACCAGTACTGATTAAGATGTTGTTTAAACAGTGATTTAAAACTACTGAGTTTGTCAGAGAGTTTTATTTGTGCGGAGATACTATTCCAGAGTATAGCAGTCTCCTGCAACATTATTTGATTTATTTATGAGTAATAAGAATTTGTTACTAGAAGAGAGCTCCATTGCAGAACAGTAGGGCAATAATAAGTTTTGTAGTGCAGAGTATTTTTCTGGATGATGAATGAGTTTGTGTGCTGTCGTTAGTTGTGAATACGTGAGCTAGTCGTGCAGTTCAAGCCAGTTTAATTGCTTTAAGCTGTGACAATGGTGGGTCCTATGAGAGATATTGGTAGCAAGTTTAGCTATTTTACAGTAGCAGGAGGCAAATTTCTTTCTTTGAGTATTATTTGTTTGTTAGGATAGGAGAGGTGTATAAGAGAGATGGCAATAAGAAGGCTATAGCTAGAGTTTTTCTTGCAGTATCTGTAAGTAATCCATTGATTCTACAAAGGGATCCTAGTTTCAGGTAAGTAGATTCAATGGAATGCAGTATATGATGGTCATATTGAGGTTGTCATCCATTGTAATGTCTAGAAGTTTACTGTGTTACAATTTCAATGATGGTAATTGCTGACATTATGGTAAAGTTGCTTTTGATTTTGGCAACTTTCTGATTAACTTAGTTTCTTGGAGTCGAGTAGGAGGTTTGAGTCTTTGAACCAGGTTTCTACAGAGGAGAAAATTTGGGGGGTAATGTCTTGGAGCTTATTTATTGTTGTAGCCACACACATTAATGTTGAGTTGCCTGCATACTATACTAAACTAGCATAGTGAGTGGAGGTGTGGAGATCATTTATTTATTTTATTTCATTTTACATTTGTTGACTGGGCTAGTCCAACTGGATACATGTACATTTTCAGTAGAGACCCGGGGAGATAAGCTCCAGTTACACTATTAATTCAAAAGAGAAATAAAAAAAAAAATGAAATACATTGTCAATAGAGATTAATCAAGATCTTCAGTACAAGGTTTACAAAAAACATTGCAGTATTACTAGAAACATGTTTACATAGGAGAGGTTTGACAATTGTATAAGACCAGGAACAAGAACAGATTCAAACTAATTAAGGTTGTTTTTAAAAGTAAATGTTCAAAAAAAAAAACAACATGAAGTTACTATATATACAAAGTGGAAACGTATGTGGTCTCAGCAAGTTGATTATTACAGAAATATGTATTCTGTGGTAGTTACCTGAACAGGTGAGACTGGATATCAAAGTAAGGAGGCTTACTATCAAAATGTAAGGGTATTGGGAGGAAGGAAAAGCAGTAAGGATAAACGGGGGGGGGGTGTTAGTCTGGATTAGTACATGGGCATAGCCATTGAGATTTAAGAAGTATTTTTAGTTGCTTTTTGAAGAGTGGAAATGATGTAAGAGATGTTAGTTTTCTGAGAAGCCTATTCCAGGTTTCCCCCACAGAATTAGAGAAAAGAGAATCACCTGCTTTGTTGTAAGATTTTTGAATGAATACTAGTAATTTATCTGCTGAGCGAAGGATAGTAAGATTTTTGTAAGGGATGATGAGACTACATAGAATAGGAGTATTACTTGGATGATACAAAGTCTTATAAGTGATAAGTTGTTGAGATTGTAGCTGGTTTTGCAGTTCTAGCCATCGTAGCCGTTTAAGATTTTGACAATGGTGAGTTTGAATTGGGGAGCCAGTGGCAAATCTGGCAATGCTGTTATAGGTTGTTGCCAATTTGTTAAGGTTGCTTTTGGAAAGATTAGTAAAAATGGGGGAGGCATAGGGGAGTGTAGAGATCAGATGGGTATGGGCAATGGCAGTTCTAGCTTCTGGGGTAAGGAAAGGTTTTATCCTGTAAAGGGTACCGAGTTTTCTGTTTACAGTTTTAATAGTTGAGTTAATATGGGAGTCAAAGTTCAGGTTGTTGTCAATTATTACACCTAAGAGTTTGGTGGTTGGGTCAGGTGCTATAACAGTACCATTGTTAGATGTAACTGTGAGGTCTATTGGGGAGGATTTTAGTATTGGAGTAAATAACAAGTTTGTTTTTTGGCATTTAGGAGGAGACACTGTTGAAGGAACCAGTTTTCTACTAGGTTAAATACAGTTTGAGTTTTGGATTGGAGTTCAGATGAAGATGAGGCAGCACAGACTAGAGTGGAGTCATCTGCATACTGTATGCAGGTAGTTTGAGGAAGATTTATATTTAGATAGTTAATAAAAATGGAAAAAAGGAGCGGCCCCAGGATAGAGCCTTGAGGGACACCAAGGGTAATAGGGAGAGGTGTGGATAGGTGATTGTCCTAAAGGATAGCTTGATGTCTATTTTCTAAGTAGGACTTGAACCATTTTAGTGCCTGTGTGTCAGGAGAGTAATTTGAGTATGTTTAGAAGTGTCTGATGGTTAACCATATCGAAGGCTTTAGAGAGGTCAATAAAGAGTGCAGAGGAAAGCATGTTGTTATTACGATGTTTGTTAATGCAGTCAGAGAAGGATAAGAGAGCAGTGGTGGTACTATGGCAGGGCCTAGAACCATGCTGGCAGTCAGCTAGTAGGTCATTTTGGAGAAGGTGATCAAGTAGTTGCTGGTGGATGCATTTTTCCATAATTTTAGCTAAAGGAAAGAATAAGGCTATGGGGCGAAAGTTAGAGAGTTCGGTTGAGTTACCACCTTTGTGAAGTGGGATAATGTGAGAGATTTTCCAGAGAGATGGGATGGAGCCTTCAGTAATGGTTCTATTAATTAGGATAGAAATGGGATAGGCAAGTACTTTTGCTGCAGTTTGCAGGTATTCAGCTGGTAGGAGATCAGCTGAGGGGGTATCATTAATATACTAAACAGGAGAAGGCCCAGGATAGAGCCCTGAGGGACACCGGCAGCAATTGGTTGAAAGGATGAGTAGGTTTGTTGCCATTTAATGGCTTGTTGCTTTCCAGACAGGTAAATAAAACCATAACAAGGAGCATTGTGAAAGCTCTATTGAAAGAGCTGAATGAGCAGTTACTGCTGTAAGACAGTATCAATGCCTTTGACAAGTCTAAGAACATGGTGGACACAAGAAGACCATTGTTTCAATGTTGGTTTGTTATATTGGTAAAATGTAGTAGAGTAGTGGTGATGCTGTGCTGGGCCCTAAAGCCATGCTGCGTTTCTGAGAGCAGGTTATTTCAGATTAGGTATTGCATTAGCTGCATATGGATGCATTTCTCTAATATTTTGGAGAGGAGGGAGAAAATAGTTATCGGTCTGCAGTTATTAAAACTCAGTAGATGTGCCACCTTTGTGCAGTATGATGCAGAATTTTTCCCACAGTGATGGGACGTATGTTTCTGCTACGGACCTATTAATTAGTATGGACCCAGGGAAGGCTATGACTTCTGTGGCCGTTTTTAGGTTGTCTGATGGTAGTTGGTCTACAGCTATGGAAGTAGTTTTTAGTTTAAGGAACAACTTCCTTATGAGTGAGATAGGTACTGGACTAAAATTGAAGACCTGTGGGGGTTTTGATTGGACAAGAGCAGAGAAAGGGGTCAGATGTATTAGTATCCAAGACAGATAATATTGATTGTGTGCGGATAGAGTCTTTTCAATTGTCTGTTTTTGGAAAGACAGGGTGGTCTTTGTCAGGACAGAGTAGTTTATTTAGTAATGGCTGAAAAAGATTTGGGTTGTTTTTATCTTTGTCTTGTAGTTTGGTACAGTATGTTATAAACTCCCTTAAAGTCAAGTGCTAGAAACTAAAAGGATTTTTATTAAGGCCAACTATGAGGTCAGGACAGGCTTGCAAGTTAACAATAATCACAAGACCTTCTTCAGCTATGTCCAGAACCTTAAAGGTAACACACAGCAGTGCAGTGAACTGGTGGAGAATGGTACTCCCTTCGCCAGTCAGGGTGACACAGCAAATATACTGGCTAATAAATTCAGATTAAACTTCACCCCCACTCCTTCCCAACTCCACCAGGTAAAATTCCTTCCAACATACCACCCCCAGTTATTGGCACGGCCCAGGTGCAGGCAGAACTTGCTAAAGCCAAGACCGACATCTCCATGGATCCCAACAGCATCCCCACTTGCCTCCTGAACAGTCTAAAACACACCCTATCAGAACTTGAGGCATTCTTCAACTACAGCCTTGGAGTAGGCTACAGTCCACGTGAATGGAAGACTACAACAGTCACTCCTCTCCATAAGGACGGAACACCGACTGACCCAGGGAACTACAGACCTATCAGTTTAACAAATCTAATATGCAAAGTCATGGAACAGGTTATCATGGAAATGATAAACAAGGATAAAGGCAATTTGGCTATAAGGGAAGGTCATGTACTTAACCTGGTAAACTTTGAAGGGGTCACTAAGGCAATGGACAAGGGTAAAACAGTGCATACTGTGCATCTTGACCTAGCTATGGCATTTGATAAAATATCTCAGTCAGACAATGTTGACAACCTCTCTGAGCTAGGCATAAATCCCTACATAACTCACTGGATTGCCAGCTGGCTCACAGACAGGACCTAAGAAATCAAGATAAGTGAAACCACCTCCTCCAAGAGACCGGTCACCAGTGGAGTACTGCAGAGCTCCATAGGCCCACTGTTGTTTGACATCTACGTCTTGGAATTCAAGGCTAATGTTCAAGACCTCTGGCTCACCAAGTTCACAGGTGACTGTAAATTGGGAGCTATTACAAAATCCTCCAAGACACCAACATCCTGTAAGTGGGTTTAACACAGACAAATGACTGGTGCCAAAGCCATGACCTAAAAATCAATGTCATAAATGCATTATAATGCCCTTTGGGCAATCTGGCTTTTGACCAACATGAAACTAAGACAGTAAGAAAATCATTCTGTGTTGCCCAACTTATAGGCAAGGATATGGCATCCAGGTCCAAGGAAGTTATAGTACCACTCTACTCAGACCTTATCAGACCTATCATTGAATACAATGTCTCTTTTGGCATGTATCTAACCAGACACTTGCAACAGATGGAACGTCCACAAAGGTATCTCACCAGGAGAATTCAGGGCATGAATACCCCTTGTCCTACACTGATTGCCTAAAGGGTCTGTCTCAGTATTCAGCTTCCTACAGGCTGCTGAGAGGGGGATCTTTGTCTGGCTTACAGGGCTTCTTCAGACCCAGCCTTGATGCAGCTGTTGCACATATGAAAACAAACAGCACTAGAAACACTAGATTCAGGAATCTGAACTTTTCTTGTGACAAACAGAATGTGCTGGAGAGACAGATGTGTCCCAAAAGATCTCTCCACTAGGTAATAGACTCCCCATTCATGTAAAATAGAGTTCATCCCTGACCCTATTCAAATGAAACCTTGACAATTGTATGCAAAACCATAAATTTACCCCCAGTCTGGCTCCCATGCCCCTTATGAGCAGAAGTAGTCAATAAGAAAAGTATTATCCTAACACTCCCCCATATATCCTTAGTTACCTCCCTTCTAACATGCCTCCGCCTGTACAAGTGCACAGCTAGGCTTGTAACGGCCCTAGTGCTAGTTAGCCTATTAACAACCTATGAATACAAACACCTTTACACCATCCACTGTAGTCATACATCCCCAACTAGTACTGAACGTTGTGTTACTGACCACAGCTATAGCTCTAAAATAAAATATAATTACATATTCTGGACAGAGGAATAGTACACCCTAAAGTTGATACTTCTATTAATAAAAAATGTCTTACTTTATCCGGCCACTGGAGTGCATTACCCCACTCATTAATCTTCTCTGCTAATACACATCACCCAGTACTACCTATATACATACATGCATATATTCAAGCTAGCCAAACAGTATGTGATGCCAAGCTAACCATAACTACAATTCGAGAATAAAGTGGCAGTTTTCTCTCACATCTAGTATGGTCCCTCTGTAGCCTCACAACTTAGCAATCCTCATTTTGATATTTAACTTAAACAAACCTGCAGTATGGGACTCCCTTCTTGTGCCAAAGACAACTATTTGCCAAAGCTTAGACTGCAGAGAAATTCAGCATTTCTACATCATATTTGTAAAATACAAGGAGCATCACCTCATGAACAGCTGTACTGTTCTGCATTTCTCTCACAAAGATGATTTCCGATAAACATCTATTTGCATACAGACTGCAAAATCAACTTTTAACCAAAACTGTTTAATGTTACTTCATTAAGAACCTTTGATGAATGTTCTGAAAGATTTGTCTCAGCATGTTTCTACCAAATTGAAACTCAAACATAAAGCAAGTGAAAAAAATCCTTACACTTTACATTAGATATGTAAATTGCCCTCTGTAAGGATTTCATAAACCGTTATGAGTGTTCTAAAACTTTTGTCCTAACATTTGGTAACAGCCAAAGTATTAGTGGCATTTGATTCAGAAAACATTTTTATAACTTTATTAAAATAAAGGTGCCCAGTAGGAAGGTAGCTGGAATAAAGAAGCTGAACCATGACAAAGTAAAAATCTTCATTTTTAATACAAAATGGTGAGCGCTTTCACAATGGTAACCATTGCTTCATCAGACAGTTCATTCAAACAGCAACAGCACTTAAATACTTTCATTCATTACTAAAACAACCAATCCTTCCACTGAAAGTTAATTCAGCACTCAACAATCAATTAATTACTATGGTTACGTTTTACCCTTAGTTAATTACTGAAGTCAGAAAAACACTGTTTAAAAACCACATGCACAAAATGTAAAAACAAGAACATGTGGATGAATGTAAATAAAATACATAAAAAGTCAGCGAATAAATACATATACTCATGTTGCCCATTTAGTAACTGCTTGCGTGTGTGGGTATAAGCATAAAAATATATGTACATTTATATAAAAATATAAGCATATACGATGTATGTTTAAAGCATATGTATTTATTAGGTGGACAGCATGTGTATTTATTAGGCAGAATATATGTATTAAGTTGTTGAGTGTGTACTACTTATATTTTTTATATAAATGTACATATATTTTTATGCTTATACCCTCATCTCAAGGTTAATTAATTTGAATAACTTGACTGCTTTTAAATAGGAAGAATGCTGCTGCTGCTACTTGAGTCTGAAGAAGGGGCTGCTAGGCCTCAGGAGCCCTTACATCTATTCTTATATTAAAGTTTTAAAGTTTTTTCTTTAGCCATGGTGATTCTGTTCAGTTTCTTATTTTATACACTTGTGCCCCAGTACCGTACTACAGAATTGTTTCCAGGATCCAGTTTTTATCTACACTGATAGAAAAGACTGACAAGGCTAAGAAGGACTACTGGTTGACTAACAAAGAAGCTAAGAAGGAAGCTAAGAAAGAAGTTGCAATAGCAAAGAATAGGGCATCTGAGGCACTGTACCAATGTCTGGAAAGTGACTCAATAAGTGGCACAAAGAAACTATATCAAGTTGTAAGGCAAAGATAGAAATATAAAGAAGATAGTCAGACACCCTTCATAAAGGATGCCAGCAACAACCTGCTTACCAGTCCACAGGATATCAAAGGCAGATGGAAGGAATATTTCCAGCAGCTTCTGAATGAAGAAAACTCCACAGAAATTGTACTGCCCCAGAAACAGCCCACAATGAGAGAAGAGAGGAGCCCCTCTAGAAGAAGTAAGAACAACACTAAGGAAAATGAAGTCAAGGAAAGCAACCGTATCAGATGAGGTCACAGCTGGTATGATAAGGATGCTGGGTGAGATAGGGGAGAAACGGCTAAATGGCTCCTGAGGGCACTAATAGTAGTGTGGAGAGAAAGGCATATCCCAGATGACTGGTGAATAAGCATACTAGTGCCAGTGTACAAGATAAAAAGGGGACATCCATAACTATGGGCAGTGCAGAGGTATCAAACTCCTGTCATTACATGAAAGCTCTGGAGATGGTGATGGATAAATGGATACACAGAGTACTAGAACGTAAGATGGGATCGGAGCAGTTCAGATCAGGATTCAGCACAACTGACCAGATATTTGCAGTGAGACAGATACTTGAGAAGAAGCTAGAGATGAAGAGAGAGTCCATGTGGGAATTCCTAGACTTGGAGAAAGCATATGACAAGGGTCCAAAAAAGCTAATCTGGGCAGTCCTGTAGTGGTTTGAAGTCCCAGAAACATTGGTAGAATTAGTGCAGGCTATGTACAAGGACCCAGTGACTCAAGTATGAACAGTGTTCAGCCTCACAGGGGGTTCCCAGTGGGAGTGGATGTACACCAGTGTTCCGCTCTGAGTCCACTGCTGTTCATACTAGTGATGGACTACATTAGCAAACAGGTCAGAGGGGACAGATAACAAAGTTCTTGACAATGTGGCATCACATGCAGACTCTGAGTAAGAACTTCAGCAAAGTATAGGAGAATGGAATGCAAAACTGAAGGCACATTGGATGAAAGTAAGATAAGATGGTGATAATGGCAGCAAACTGGGGAAATCAGAAGCTACGAATAGAGATAGAAAGGATGATAGTGGAACAGGTAAATGGCTTCAAGTATCTGGAGGGGTGAGTGAGAAGGGAAGCCTGAATGAAGAGGTTAAAGCTAGAATCAAAGGGGCTGCAGCCAACTGGCAAAGAGTGTCATGTGTAGTCTATGACAGAAGAATGCCAAGAAGCTGAAAAGTGTGATCTACAAGAGAGTGGTGTGACCAGTACTACTGTATGGTACAGAAACCTGGGCAGTAAAGGCAGAACAGTTGAAGAAGCTAGAGGTGATGGAAATGAAGTGCCTGAAAAGGTTGGTAGGATGCACACTGTGGGACAGATGAAGAAATGAGGACATAAGAGAAAAAGCCAAAGTAACTCCAATTACAGAAAAAATCAAAGAAAACAGATTACGGTGGTTTGGACATGTGCAGAAAAGCAGAAGACAATCTGGTGAGGAAGATTTGGGACAGACAGGAAGAAGGTAAGAGGAAGCAAGGACATACAGCAAATAGGTGGATGGATTGTGTGAAAGAAGATCTGCGACAGTCAGGCATGAGTGTTGAAGAAGGCAGGAGTGTTAGACTGAATCGAGAGTACTGACGACAGTTAACACGATACCCCGACCCTAGGTAGAAAAAAAAATGGGGAAAAGGGGGCTGATGATGATATAAAACGTGTGTATGTATTATATGAATATACACACACGCAAATATATGGATTCACATGTTTAGAATAACCTCCTGAATGTTGAATGCCATAACACAGTCAGAAGATCAAACTCAACAACAAAAAACAGCTGTCACCTACACCCCTGCTAATTATATATACCATCTCCAAGATCACACTACAGTAGGGAAAGGGCCAATTCCCTATATATTACTACACATGTGTGTTTGTGTGCATCTATACATAGTTGAAACCTCAGTAGATTGACAGTAAAACATTGACCACAAAACTCTGGGGAAAATAAAAGACTTGACACCCCAACATGCGTGTTCTACTGCAAAACAAAACTACTGTTTTTTGCAAGGTGCAAGTACTCGCCAGCAGGTCCCATCTGGAGACTACTCCCACCACGCTCCCCGCTCCCTGCTAATTATATATACTAACTACAACATCTCACTATCCTGCTTGTAGGGGCATATTCCGCAGCCTCAGGGATTGCCGATCTCACACACCTGTAGACCATTTGTTTTGTCAAAGTGTGTTGACAAAACAGATGTTGATACTTTGGGCGTTTCAATTACAAAAATGGCTCATATTTATATATATTTATTTATTTTACATTTGTTGACCAGGAAATTCTGACTGGGTATATGCCCATTTTCAGCGGAGGTCCGGGGAGAAAAGGTCCATATATACAGACATATGAGATTTACATAATATAAGAGTTCAATCTAGCATATCAGATGAAAAAAGAAACAGTATAATTATAGTAAAGACACAGTTTAACAGGAGAAATGACCTATATGTCAGAGTATAATATCACAAGGAAGGCTCCATATATTCAGACAAGCAAAATTTCACATAATTTAAGAGTATAATTTAGCATTTCAGGGGAGAGAGAGAGAAAAAAAAAACAGCGTATTTATAGCAAAGACACAGTCTGACAGGTAATGACATGTCAGAGTATAACAACAATATAAGGTGTAAGACATTTGCCTAGTAGTATTAATTTCTCACATAGAGAAAAGAGTAAACATTGTACTGCAATCATCTGCTAGTAAAAGGATATGAAATAGTAATGAAATACTGATAACCTGCTGACAGCTAATAGTAGAGCTGGCAGCTAAGTAGTGGTACAGGAGAAGGGGGGGGGTGGTTGGGGTATGGACAAGGACATAGCCAGTGAGAATTTAGGTGCGCTTTAAGAGCATTTTTGAAGAGACTGCTGGAAGGGAAGGTAGTTATGACAGTGGGAAGTGAGTCCCTGATTTTGGATATGAAGTAGGAGAATAGTACTTCCCCTGCAGAGTTGTTGGGTTTGGTGACTTGGAGTAGATTTTTGTTGCAGGAGCGGAGGGGTCTGGAGGATTGGTAGGGTTGGAGAAGTGCATGAAGTGAGGGGAATTCTAAGAGGGTCGTTTACAAGTTTATGAGCAAAGGTAAGTTGGGTTAGGTGTAGGAGTTGAGGGAGCTCAAGCCAGTCTAGGTTACTAAGTGAGACACAGTGGTGACTGCAGTGGGAGTTCCCTGATACAAATTTTGCAATTTTATTGTAGCAGGCTTTGAGTTTCTTTAGATCTGATTGTCAAAGATTTGTGAGTACGGGTGATGCATAGAGTAGGGTTGAGATTAGTTGGGAAGTTGCAGTAGAGATTCTGGCTGGTTTGGTTAGGTATTGTTGGTTTCTATACAAGGCACCCAGTTTTTTGTTATAGGTTCATAGGTGTTTACTAGGCTAAAGACCACAAGGGCATTTTTAAGCCTAGCCATGCATCCCAAATCTCTGACATGTTCTGATACCCTTGATAAGTCTAAGCATGGGCCTGGGAGATTAACCATTTACAGGTGACCTGTTTGCATTACAGACATAGGTGCCAACTTTCAGCACTGCTAAGAGAGCTGACACAGAAAGATGTTATTTGGTCATGGTCAGAACAGCACCAAAGAGTATTTGATGTCCTGAAACAGAAAATTGCTAACCCATCATCTCTCAGCTACTATGATGTTCACAAACCAGATGCACTTTCTTGTGATGTTTCTAAGTTTGATCTAGGTGCAGTCATTCTTCAAGAGGGTAGACTAGTAGCCTATGCATTGAGAACTCTTACCAAGACTGAGATGCAGTATGCCCAGACTGAGAAAGATCTTTTGGCAACTGTTTGCATGTTTGAATTTCCACGATTATATTTATGGTCAATCTATCCAGATCGAAACTGATCACCAACCTCTTGCTATTATTTTGAGAAAGCCTATGCATACAGCTCCTGCCAGATTACAACATATGATGCTCGAATTACAAAAGTAAAATTTCAATCTTGTCTATACAAAAGGCAAACTTTTTATCTTGCTGATAACTTTATCCAGTTCTCCCAGACAAACCAAAGAGCAGTATAATAATGAGCAACTTGATTTTGAGGTCATGGAAGTGAGAAAAAAATTTCTTCCACATGTTTTGATGAGCTCAGAACTCACACAGCATCAGATCCTATTCTTTAGAAGCTCGACCTCTTTATCAGTCGAGGATGGCCTTTCGAAGCAATCTTGTTTACCTCTAGAAGTGCAACTTTATTTTCCATAAAGAGATGAGATCTTGTTAGACAATGGTGTCATCATGAAAGGTCCTAAAGTGATTGTTCCAAAGTCCTTGCAACAGAGTACATTAAGATTTTGCATTGTGGTCACCCAGGAACTGATTCTACCAAAAGAAGGGTGAGACATCTAGTATCTTGTCTTTCTTTATCAAGATATATTAAGAAAGTACTTTTCATCTTGTTTAGTATGTAATAGTACAAAGCCGCATCAACAAAAAGAACCACTTCAGTCAAGCAAGATTCCTGAACTACCTTGGTCGACAGTAGCCACAGATAAATTTGAGTGGCATGGTCAACATTATATGGTGTTAGTAGACTCTTATTCAAATTGGTTCGAGATTGACCTATTTCCCAACCTAACTTCCAGTACTCTCATTACTAAGTTGAAGAGACATTTTTCTGTCCATGGTAGGCCGCACAGAATTATTTCTGACAATGGTGCACATTTACAAGTCAGCAGTTCAAGACATTTGCACAATAGTGGGAATTTGTTCATATTCCAAGCAGTCCTGAATACCCTCAGTCAAACGGCTTGGCTGAACATGCAGTTCAAAGTGCAAAACGGGTGTTAAAGAAATCCAGATGTGACAATACCAATGTTTTTCTCAACTTGTTAAATCTCAGAAACATTCCTTGTGATAAAAATCTCGGTTCACCTGCCCAGAGACTTATATTGAAACAAACCAGAACCACACTACCAAGCAGCAGTAATTTATTGGTTCCATGTGCTAAAAACAATAAAGCAGTAAAAGCTCAACTGTTGAAGAAGCGTTTGTCACAGAAGACTTACTATGATGAAACCAACATACTGCTCTGATCTTTACAAAAAGGGGAGATATTGAGAATGCAGACATCAAAAGGTTTTGATCGCATTGGATTTGTGAAAAGTTTGTCAAGAAATGAGATTGTACACTGTGGAATCACAAGGACTGGAATTCAGAAGAAATCAGAAGCATTTGTCACCAGTGTCTGAACCAGTATTACAGCATCTTGCTATGACAAAGACTGTAGTTCTCAGAGTGACTTGTCCAATGTTCCTGTCCCAGAGGACATTCCATCAGCAATCACAGTTCCTGAGAAAATCCCTGAAAACTCCACAAGCAGAACATTCTCCATGACTGTCCCTGTTGCTAAACCCAGTCTTAACCATTATGTCATGAGATCAGGTCACATCTCGAAACCTACTTCCAGATACACAGCAACCTGGACGTGACTGTTGTTTTTCTTCATAATTACATGCTATTTCAAATGTCATTGTTTATATGAGATAGCTCAGCAAACAGGGAGGATGTTTAGTGTGTGTGATATACCTTTAAGAAGCTTTCCAGTGAGTCAGCATATACATACAAGTACTAAGCATGTGCAAGCAAGAGTGCCATTTTGAGTGAACAGCCAGAGTGTGAGCATGTAATTATGTAGTCAGTCAGTTAGATAGTTCGTTTAAGTTCAATATTCCTGCCATCCATCCTGATGTGTTTGTATACAATAAACTATTTAAACAAACACCCAAGGCTCAATTGTCTTCATAATGCACATAAGAAGAGCAACAAAGTACCATTACGCTCTGCAGTTCATATGGTGCTCCCGAAGTGGACGGTAGGGAATTGCTGATCAGTGTAATGACAGCTTGCTGTGCTTCTCCTATGAGGGATGCAAGATGGGACTTTGGGTCACAGGGAAAGGTGTGGAGAGGAGGAGGTTTAATAGGATATATTTGGGGAAAAATCAATCTGGAAGGGGAGCAGAAGGGTGAGGCAAAGCAGTGTTAGGAAGGGAGCATGGAGATGAGGCAGTATTTCTTGTGATTCACAGGACATGAGAAATTAGGGGTCCCAGGATTAACAGAGTAAGATGGTATATGGGAAGAAGGCTAAACAAAATAGGATAAAGGAAAGGGTACAGGGGTACAGGTTAGTGGTAGTAGATGAGGATGAGCACAGGCTCTTTCAGGGCAGTAAGCAAGAGTCATCCATCTACACAATTAAGTCAATCAGGGTCCTTGGGACCCCAGTGCTGGGGGGGTGGCGGCTACAGCTGCACCCAAGGACTGAATCAGTCCAACTCCAGAGGAGCACCAGGAGAAACCTTGGAGGAGGAGAGGTTGGGGGTAATGAGGATAAAGTTTTCATATGCGAGAAGTATTGTCAAAGGATCAACATGATTTCATAGTTCCTGGGTCCCACAAATTTAGTTCAGCCTTTATGTATTACCACAATATTAATTATTTGGTTTCCATTAAAGGAAAACATTGTACTGCATACACTATTTCCCCCATTTGATTTAAAAGTACAATAATGCATGTTACTATTTAGTCAAGTCTGAGTCCATGGCCTCGAGGACTTTATCACATCAGACCTGTCTGCCCACCACTGCTGCTGTAAGTTCTTCTCAATTTATATTACTTACTTCAGTAATAACTGTTTTTTTCATTTCAGTCTTTGCCTTTAATCTTTCCCCAGCAACATTTGCCATCAGCAGTGAATCTTGTCTTCACATTTTATGGCCAATTATTTGAGTTATATCTATCCATCAATCTATTCCTTATTGACTAAGGCTGGAGCTCCTTTTCTAGGGCAGACCTAAAGTGGCATTTAAATCTCTAAGGGACGTTTGGCCATGGCACTGGAGAATTTCCCTACTCTTTTCAATACGTGCCAATGGATTTTTTTTTTACATCCACATGCGCTACCACCAACTCAAGCAGATGAGACCACAGTAATACCTCTCAACTGTCCAGATTTTTGCAGAATGTCCAGACTTTTGTTTCATATTTTTGGTCTGTTCCTCATACAATTTGTGGTTTTCTGGCAAATCATTGAGGATTTAAGTCACTAAATAATGACAAATATTTCAGTTTCAAACATCATATCCTTCTGAAAATACATATAAATGCAACAATTTTAGCAGCGTTCTAACTTTATAAGAGCAATATTAAAAATCAATCCCTATTATTGGGCGTTTGTCCCCCCATTATTTTTGGCTTTGGCCAGATTTCTTGCACCAAGAGGTTGAGAGGTATGTGCAAGATTAGTTTTACTACTAGACCTACCAGTGAGCAGTCTGGATTTATTCCATAAGTATTAACTGATCTTTGTTTTCTCAAACACAACAGTTGTAAAGCATTATTTTTTTCATGCAATATCTAACTTATAGCCCAACCCTCGCAGCCATACAAGATTACTAAAAAAACCTAATTTTTTGTCAACATGGGCCTTTGTTGAAAATCTGATTGATGTCTTTGCTGTTTAATATCTTGGAGAAGCCACTAATGTAGTCTATGATAACATGATACTAGAGCAGAAGACAGAAATAAGAAAACACTGTTCTCTCTATGAGCAACAATGACTAAGCTCAAGCCCTGTTATTCAGCAATGGCCACTGCCTACTGCCATGACTGCTAATGATCCTTTCATCACCTAATAACATAGGTCAGTTTAGAAGCTGACTACCCTTTAGGAGTAGATCTGAAGCTGGCAACTTTGGCATATAAGGTCTTATTAGGCAGGCATCCTGGGTGACCATGTACACGGCATATATGCAACCCAGAGAGTTTTCAGAATGGATTTGCTACCCGCTCTCAGTGAGGGAGATGCTGTTTACAGAAGAAGTACATTTGAGAGTATCCATCCAATCATCTTATGAAAACTTAAAGGAGACCACTGTGTTACCTCAACCGACATGTAAGGGGACTTTATTGCAAAAGGTCTTGTTCATGTTGCAATGAAGGCTGGGGTCTCTGAATCAAGTGTTTTTAGTATTAGCATTATTTCTGAGGTGGAGGAGGTTTAGTAGGCAGGACTTTTCATAGCTGAGAAGTTAAGGCAGAGACTGAGATCACCACACACAGGATATGATATGAGAGATATGGTTAGTTTGGCAAGATGTAGGGAGAAGTACATTCCAAATGATGCACTGTATTCTGCGACTGGTCTGATGATATCCTTGCACTGAAAAAAGTATAGATATAACTTTGATAAGTAACTGAGCAAGGTAGAAGCATTTCCAGGAGCATATCATCTTGTCGAAGTCAGTTTTGGCGAATGCAAAGAAATTGAAGGCAGTTCACCAAAGCCACTTTCATTTACAGTGGAGAATGCCTTTTTCTCCAGTGTTGTGTGACATCAAAGTTGGTATATATAATCCCAGGGAATGTGGGTGGTGTTCCTCCACAAAGGATGTAGGGCATCTTGCCCAACTGCAAAAAAAAATATTTTTTTTTACTTTTGCTGAAACAGCCTTCAATGAATCAGCATAAATTCAGATTTCCGAAGTGTAACTTGTATGTAGCAATAAAAAGATAGTTCATCAATGAAGGCACCTAGATCTCTGACTGTGTTGGTCTTAAGCAGCGCTCTGTTCATGTAGTAACCAGATGGATAGACGTTTTCCCCAAAGGCAACTGCACTACATTTTTTGCCATTAAACTTATAGCAAGTATTGATTTGGCAAGCCCCCTCAATGAGTTTCCACTGTGAAAGTCAATAATGGCACCAAGTTTACATTTGTCAATAAACTTGGTTAGCCATAGACCTTTGACAACTGTTTTCACACCAGAGAAGTAGATGGTGAGGTACAGCACCACTGATGTGATATTATGCCTTTTACATGTGAAGGTACCACTGACTTTTACTACATGCTTTTATTGGACAATTTGCAGTCCACTGGATAACATGGGATTTAAGTTAAACTAGTGATTTTATTACCAATGCCAGCATGGGGAATAATATCAAAGACTTTAGTGAGCTCAGATAGGCAGAATGAACACAGATGACCTCTCTCAATGGGATTCATTAAGTTTTTGAATGAGTTAACCAGATTAATGAGACAGGCTTCACCTTTCATAAAGTTAAATTGATTAGGGTCAAGCATTCCTAAGTAATTAATTTCATAGTCTATGAGCTAGAACATACTTTACAGTTGATTGTGATGAAGCTAACAGATTACAAGGGTCCATACCTCTCAACCCCTTCATGCATGAAATCTGGACAGAACCTACAATAAGGGGGGGGGGGTCAAAGGCCAAAAACAGGGACATATTTTAAATAGTTCTCTTACAAACTTAGAAAGTTGCTAGAATAACAGGATTTGTATTAGCATACATTTTCTGAAGGATATGAAATCTGAAACTCAAATGTATGGCAGTACTGTGTGACTGAAATTCTCAGTTATTTGCCAGAAAATCACTAATTTTACGAGGAACAGACCAAAAATATGAGGCAAAAATCTGGACAGCTGAGAGGTATGCAAAGTCTGTGATACAGTTGTCCATGTATAAATGCATCAGGATGGCTGCCCTCCAGAGATAGATACATAACCTGTGGACAAACCAAGACTGAAAAGGTTTAGGAATGGTTCGGCAATATTGTACTTTACAGTAACAGGGAGAAAACCTGGTATATAGTCTGGGCTCATGGAGTGATTTTGGATACAACTTCTAGGATCTGGCCCACAGAAATGTTGAGTGGAGAAGTGTTTAGTGATTCACGGGAAGGAACATGGGGTGAGTAGAAAGATGGACTGAAACTGAATTTGTCAGATAGAACATTGATTATAACTTGGGGGTCAGAAGGTATACTGCTGTTCATTTGGTGCTCACTACAATGCTGGATGGTACTTGTAATATTCCAAATATATTTTAAAAAGATCTTACAGTTATCTTATCTGTAGGTGTCACCTTTCAGATCACATCTTGCCTCTCTTTCCATTCCCATTTGACATATGTATAATGGGAAATTCAAAACTAAACCCCTGTGGTGAAACTCCTGAACAATCTCTATAATAACAGAAAAAAACTTCTTGCTTCTGATAAAAGATTCTTCACCTCCCGCCGTAAGTAGGTACTTGGATATGAACTCCATGTTTGCAATGGGATAGTTTAGATGGAATTGGGGATAGAAGTCAGAGGCATATGTAGTGACCTTAGTAATGGGCAATTGGGGAGGGGAGCTTTTGAATTTCTTCAGGCCCGCAGATAGGGATATAGGGTTGGCTTTAGATTAATCTGAGAATATGGCAGAGTTGCTGGCCAAGAAGGTACTAGCTCTGAAGAAGATGACAACTTGGTGGCAAAATTTGATCAAGAAGGGAATGACAGTAGTAGTGGTACTGCCGCCAGTGACATCATTTGAAATAAAGTCAAGTATAGTTTCATCTGTGGTGGAAACTTGAACCATTTGATTTATGGACTTGTTATAGATAAGTAATAGGCAATCAATGCTAAGGCTGGAAGAAGAAATGTATGGCACAATGCAATTTAGAAACAAATGTGATGGTCACTGAATATATCTGAAATAATGCTGAAGGCAAAAATGAGGCTATACTGTGAGATAATGACCAAATCTGGCAACTAGTGGTTTTACAGTTTGAAGTTATGGAATATGCGAGAAGCAGAGGGACAAGGTGATCTATTAGCCTCATCACATCAAACTGCAATGATTAAATAGGGCAGGAGAACAGGAGGAAGTACAAAGTCTGCACATGGGGGAGGGGGTAGCCATAGCAACAACAGACTCTGTGTAGCAAACAGGAGCTCTGCTACTTATATCAGTTAATGCATATGTGCAAAGAAATATCTAACACAAGCTCAGTGAACTGGAGCAAATAAATGCATACTGTGATACCCCCTAGTTCTATTCAGCCCTGCCCCGACACACATTAAGATAGCCACTTGTCTGAGCACATAATGTAGGCCAGTGAACACAGCTGAAATGCAACAGTTAGCTATTCGGCCTAATATTACACACCAAAAATTGTATTCCAAAGAATGAGGAATGATCACTCCCTACTTAAATGTTTAAGAGAAAAAAATAAAGATAAGGCATATCATAAAGGGCACTGCTGTAGAGAACATTTAGTCATAACTGAATCTAACTGCTTATGATAATCTGTTTCAGTCGGTTATTGCATACTGGTAAATTAAGTACTGTTAAGGGCTTCTGAAGGTTTTGTTCAACTGCATGAATATGACTTGCTTTTTAAAATAGCCTGCAGTTTGATTTATAACCCTGGCTGATGACCAGAAGCTGGTGCTCTCACTGCAAATGTACAAAATGTGTTACTTAATTATATGTAAACATGCAATGCTTGCTGTCTGTCTGCTACATCCTTATGTAGTGATGCTCTCTTTTTTCACAAACCACATTCTTTCTATTGTATACTGTCAACAAGTCATCTTCTTTGCATCACTGATCCCAGTCAGCTGGAAAGGGCCATGTATCAGCTTACTTACCTGGTTATTAAACAAATTAATAAATATACAGATAAATACACTAAATAAACAGACATACACAGATGCTGCAAAGCTGCTTGCCATGATATCTTACAACAGCTAATTCTTCCACTGCTAACAAAACCAGGTAATCTAATCTACAGAATATATTGCATCATGGCATTTCTGAATGCACAGTGATGAAACCATGAATAAAATTTAAAAGTGTTTGCTGAAAACATTAGTGTTGGCGGGAGTTTCCTCATCCTAATGTGTGACAGTACTGTAAATTCAAAGACATCAATTCAAAGATTTTAAAAGCCATACAGCCTACAAATTCAAAAAATTCTCATTGTTTTCCATTTTTTGCTGAAAAAAAATATTAGCACAAAAGAGAGAAAATGGACTTTTCATGTGGGAGATATAAATAATGTGAGTAAAAAGACTGGAACCCATGAGCTGTATGAAAGAAAAGTAATTACGACAAAGCAAATTCTGAATGTGAGCAATCAGGACATTCAGAAAACATGCCTTTGAGAATATATTATTCTCAGCACCATGGGATGGTAGGCATAAGGGCAAGCAATCTGTCACTATGGTAACCTTAGTGCACTCTAATCAAGATGTAATTCATGTACTGCAGTGAGACGTCTCCTGAGAGTTCAAGTAGCTGCCTGCAACTACAGCAAATACTAACATAAAAAATGTTGCGGGAACCCATGTAAAATGAAAGCAACAGAAGGCAAATTTGTGTGTAATACAATGTGACTGTTTATATGTTCTACAATGTTAGAGGGCTGGCATGTTGTAAAATTAAGTTCATTATCTAAAACGTTTCCACTAATTACACTTATAAATCAAAGTAAAATAAAAGGAATAGTTTATAAAGGATGGAAGAAAAATAATAAAAATTTAGTTGTGTGATAGGACATTTTCCAGGGGCGCATCAGCAGAGAAACAAACTTATCCTTTTCTAGTTTCTTTTGTTTTCCTTGGTTATAGGTACATATTACTGGAAGATTCCTCCCCTGAACCCACTGCCCCTTCTGACCATTATGCTGCCTGAACTCCTTGCTCAGCTGATCCCCTATACTGCTTGTATCACCTCATTCTCTTGAATTAGCTATAAAAGGCAGGGGTGCCACCTGTCCATCTACTAAACAGACATATTAATTAAATATCAAGATAGTGTCATGAGGAACCTGAGGCAGCTGAGAACCGAACTAAAGGAAGTCCATTCATGTTCCCTCACCTAATTTATCTTTACAGCATTTTCTAGAAAACCAGCTATACAATGATGTAATAGCCTGTCTTGTTTATATATCTTTCCACCTTCTCATTTACAAAGGCTACCATATACCCTCCGCACATCCAGCCTCTTGAAGAGGTTGGCTATATCTGAATGATGATTTCATTCTTTTCTCAGGGGCATACAGTGGTTGTTGGATGCTCAGTACTTAGCTCAATGGCTAGCTCTGTAATACACAGTGTACTTACCCTGAAAACAGTCTCCTACTAGTCAAGCCTGAATAGTCTCCACATGTACAGACACACAAGGTTGTGCTTAAGTATAATATACATGGTTCAGTTCACTAATAGCATTACAAATCATCTTTTATACAACATTGTTCAGAGCCATAACTTCAAGGTTAACAATTTCAAAATGCCAATGTTTTTTTTTTTTTCATTTTGCACGAGGACCATCACTTGATTACAGTGAATAACAACAGATTTTAAATATTACTCTTATGAACTTAGAAAGTTGCTAGAATAACATATGAAAAACTCTATTGTAAGGCATTACTTAGTTATGTCAGTCCTTAGCGATTAGCCAGAAAACCACACATTTTATGAGGAACAGACCAAAAATGTGAGGTAAAAATATTGACAGTTGAGATGGATGGTGAGATGGCACCACACCCGTACAACAGTGCTAGTTTCCACTAATTTCCTTATAGTGATCTGGGCACTTCACTTCCTAAGAAAAAGCAGTGGTGCACCCCGGGCCCCATTTTAACATACGTAGATGCAGATAAGGTGGTACATTTAAGTTTGGTGACATTGCACATCTGGTGCTTGCATCCATCATGCATGCAGTGTCTGTTCCTTGCACCACTTCCTCAGGCATGGCAAGCAATAAGCATAGCATAACATACTAGCACACACCTTCTCACATCCTCCTAAGAAGCCTGTATTCTGGTGTGCTTGACTTATTCTAGCTCGAAGGTTAGTCACTCATTAAGTAGGTGTAGATCCTAACCCAGAGAAATGCAACTGTTTTTAAAGGACATTTGTTTATTCTCACACTGGCTGACTCAATCAGTTGACTTACCTGCCAAGTTAAGCAGGTTCCTCATCTCAAATCAACACAGACAGATCCCTTCCCTCCAAGCCAGCAGGCAGGCCTACTTAATATTTTCAAACTCCAACAGTCTCTGTAGCATTTCAGATAACATAAAAGGTTGCACGCAAACAATATAAACAAACATTTATTTACTGGAATGACACAGTTGTGCAATGGTACATAATCATTACCAAACTATCTTTGGATTTATAAAGTTGTCACACCTGCATAAAACAGGCATTTTAGTGAAGGTGAATATGTTTCTTAAGGAGTGCACAATGTGGATACCAGTTTAGAATGAAACTTTATTTATTTTCATAAACACAGTGGGAAGTCCATGAGACCACAGTGCAGATCTAGCTGCATGAAATTCAAAATCCTTGCCTGAGACACACATTAAAGTACACTACATGAAAAACGTGTGATGGAAAGTAACTGTGACTGATTTATTTTATTTAATTTATTTTTAGTTTAACCAGGACCGTTTAGCTGAGCTGACTGTGCCTTATCAGTGCAGTTCTGGGGAGAAGCTGCAAACATTACAGTTAAAAACATCATATATATTACAAGGCTACAGTAGAATTATATAAAAGCATAAAAGAATAGCGCATACAAAAGGTAAATTAGGAAAATCATAATAAAAGCCAGATTATTATGTTACAGATCATATTATGTTACAGATCAACATTATTTAATAACATTATTCCACTATAAATGTGTCCATACTCCCAACCCTCCTTCCTATCCAGATTTATTTCATTGACTAATATCCAAGTTCAAACTCTCTCTCCTTCTACACTCACTAACAGAAATCAAACTCCAAGCTGACATACATCTATCCCAGGACCCAAACAGCTACTGCCAACCCACCCAATAACACCTACACCATGCCTGCTAATACTGCCCTCCACCTTCGTCCTCTAAACAAATTCCAAATCAGACCTACTAATAATTAATTTTAACCTCAGAAGTATCACAACAACACTAGTGAATTTCATGCAGCAGTAACTACCTGCACTCCTGATATAGTAATTATTAGAGACACGGCTAAAACCCCACATTAAAGATGAGGAAATACTTACTAGTGGTTATAATGTTAGTACACAATATAGGCTGAACAAGCGTGGTGGATGAATTGCCATCATTTATAAAAATTTCCTCAAAATTGAAAAATTATACTCCCCCAGATCTATCAGAAGCAGAAATTGTAACTACCCAATTTGAAGCAAATCCACATAAAACCATCAGAATTATTGCCTCCTACCTACCACCAGGAAATAATCTACCTACCATTGAAAGTCTTCTATCTTGGGCATCCTCTACTTTCAACCAAGAAACTATAGTGCTAGGTGATTTCAACTTGGACTGACTATCCTGCTCATCTGACAACCCCTCCAATTTTATCAATTTATTCAATTTCACCCAAACTATAAACTTCCACACTAGAATCGATAAACACACCAAGAAAGAATCTATTCTAGACTGGATACTAACCAATAAGCCCAACTTTGCCTACCAGGCTGGGTGGCTCTCCGATTCACTCAGTGATTACTACCCTACCTTTCTTCTAAGGAAATACATTCACTCTCCCTGTAATGTCATTTTCAAACACATATGCACACAAAAGAAAGTTTTCCCCTACCATCTTAAATTCCTTACTTCAAAACTGCAACTGGTCACCTCTAAAATCACTCCACCTAGACCAAGCTGTACAATATTTTAATACCTTTCTCAACATCCTTAACCTCGCTCCAACAAAAAAAAATTTGCTCCAAAGCCAAAACCCTACCTTGGATAATCAAAGATGCTAAATCTCTCATTAAACAAAGGGATAGAGCATGTACTGTGTATCAACTCTCCAAAACCTTAGAAAACCTCACCTCTTACAAACAACTAAGAAACTGAACTAAGAAGCAAATATTATTTGACAAAAAATCTTATTTTCTAGCTTGTCAGCAAAAACACAAATAATCCACAAAAATTTTGTCAAAATCTTAACTACCTCCTCAACCCTGGCAAAATCTTTACCCCTGCACCATCTATAACAAATAGCACTGAACATATAGCATCCCAATTTAACTCTCATTTCATCATACCTATTCACCTCACTTTTAATCAACAACAAATCTAACCAAACTCTTACACTGCCTTCCTCTACTAACTCTAAACGCAACTACTACTCTTAAATCCATACAAACCTCTTGTATCAAAAAACTCCTATCAAAACTAAAACCTACCTTTCTAGCAGCTGACCAACTCCCTAATGACTTCTTAAAAACTGCTGCAAGCTCCATCGCCTATTCTGTATCTATCATAATCAATCATTCCATCGCAGAGCAATATGTCCCCATACTATGGAAAATATCCCATATCATCCCCCTCCACAAGGGAGGCCCATCTAAAGATCTCTCTACATTATCAACCCATTGCCATTCTCTCACCTCTAGCCAAAATCTTAGAGAAATATATCCATAAGCAACTCCTAGACCACCTCACTACAAATAACCTCTTATATAGTTCACAGCATGGCTTCCATCCAAAACACAGTACCTCCACACCCCTCATAAGTTTCACTAACTTCATCAGCCTCCTCAAAAACAATGGACAACTAGTCTCTACTACATTCCTTGATATGTCCAAAGATTTTAATATGGCATCCCGCCAACTACTACTCAACACTCTAGCCTCCTTCAACCTCAACTCTACAGCTCTCAACTGGTTCTTTAGCTACCTTACTAATCGACAACAGGCAATTAAATGGGATAATAAACTCTCCACACTCCTCCCAGTCTTTGTTGGGGTTCCTCAGGGTTTCATCCTTGGCCCTCTCCTTTTTATTATATTCGCAAATAGTATAAACATTGCCACTAAATCTGCTTCTATTATTCAATATGCTGATGACGCTACTCTTATTTGCTCTGCTCCCACACCCCAAGAACTCCAAGATAAACTGCAAAAGTAATTTCTAGATATTGAAAATTACCTAAATGAACTTCAACTCATCCTAAACCCAAGCAAAACAAAATTAATGATCTTCTCCAACAGGAAATCAAAAGCAAAACCACCTCCTGTCTCCATCTACTCCACTAATGGCACTATAATAGAACCAGTTAACCAAACAAAACTACTTGGTGTAACGGCAGACAACAACCTAACATTCAATAAACACACATCACTCACAATAAAGAAAGTTCACATCAAACTTTGTGCTTTATATAGGGCCAAACCTTACCTTACTCAAAATGCCATACTAGCCACACCCAGATAACACCTCCTATCTACTCTTCTCTGCTGTTCTCAACTTTTCACTAACCTGCACAAGTCTGATTTATATCTACTTGATTTCTGCTATAACAAAATAGCAAAATTTGCTGCTAATATACCCAACAGGACCCATCTTTGCCTTGCTCTGCAAAAACTGCACTGGCTTGAATTTCCCAATCTGTTATCTCTCAATCAGCTCACCACTGCCCACTCCATTATCCATAAACCTGAAAACTGCCATGCACTCTCTAACCTAGTGCAACTAAATACCAACACCAGGACCCTTAGATCATCTGATAAACTTGTACTTAAGGTTCCAAAGTCCCATGATTACTTCGGTGACTCGCTCTTCTCCTTCAAAACAGCCAAACAGTGGAACCTATTACCCCAGAATATCTTAAAAAACACAGATTGTCATAGCTTCAAAAAAACCCTAAAGGAATACCTTACACAACAATGGCTATGCTGCTGTAATACTCCTGGCTAGTTTCTCATGCCTTCAATCAAATGTTTTCTATTCTATCTCCTTGTCTTACTTCTACCAAATGAAAATACCACAATGGTTTTTAGTTATATATTTAATGAGTTTCATATTACTGTCTGTAATAAAGTTTAAGAAATGCAATTTTTTTCTGTTTTACATTCACTTTTTTGTAAATCGTGATTGTTGGAAACTGTCAAACGTTTTGTATATTGTTTGTAAATCTTTTTAAAAAAATTGTAATCTTTTTGTACTATTGTTATGGAGTATATCTCCCTGGGTCTCCGCTGAAAATGGTCTACTTGCCCAGTTGGACTCTACCCGGTTAACAAAAGTAAAATAGAATAAATAAAATTATTCTATACAAGTAGAAAATACAGCATATGTAAAAGGAGGACTATGAAACAGCAAAACTTATATATACCTACTCAGGGGATGCACAATAGTGCAGAAAAGAGAACACTCTACCATCATTGTAAGTTGTTTCAGTGAAATTATTTTGGTGTATTGATATTCACTTACTATGTTGTTAATACACCGGCAGGTTCTAAAAACAAGTATTGAAATTAAAAGAAAAGAAAAAATATTACTAATAGAAAGAAACCTGTTTGGTGAAAGCAGAGTGAAATAAAAAGGATGACATAAGAATATAATGAGAAATAGGAGCGAGTGGGATAAAACAAGAAGAATAAAAGTAATAACAGAGTTTGGTTTACAGAAGATCCTGGGATAGAATACGAGGCTATGAGAAAGAGGAGGGAAAGAAGTTTGATTACTTGGTGTTGGAAGGGTATGGATAATTGTTAGATATTTAGATCTTATAAACAAGTAACTATAACTGATGAACACTAGACCTCAGGCGCTTAAAGCCAGCGGTAGGTACAATACAAAACAGAATGTAAGCAACTATTGTTTGTGATGGATTGATGATGATGAAAAGTAATACATAAATACAGCCTTGTTGAACCAGGAGCCACAGGACCAAATGGGGTTGGGGGTGTGAATCAAAGAGCACGTCTTAAACTCACCACCCTTCAGCAGCCTTGTGCATTCTGCTATGGCTGCCTTCACAAGGAGTATGAGTACTTTTCAGACCAAACGGCACTCCACATGCAATGTGCAGGTTTGCTAGGCTCTCAGTGCTGCTACTGCAGCAAACCTAGGCTACCTCTCTGCCATCAGGATGGACAAGACAGTGTTGACTGCTCATTCTCATCCTCCTCTGACTGGTCTCCCCAACACTTGTACTGCTAGTTTAATGCATGTCATCTGGGCTGCAGTCAGGTCTTTTTTCCTTTATGCCATGAGACCTGGTAGTGTAACTGCATTCTTGTTTTCCAGAGTAAGGCAGTTCTTTTTACTCAAGTTTCTTTCTATGTAACAAAGAATGATGACAGAGAGTCAGTGGTACAGGTAAAGGTGTCCCACAAAGATTACAACACTGTATTTAAAGTATTTATTAAGGTATAGTTTACTTCACAATATGTTACCAGTGATTAAAGTAATCTGCCTTAGTTGGAGGCATGTTCTTCCTCTGTCAAAGCTAAGTCTCACTGTTACTGAATCGCATAACGTATTGTCTTGTCACTTTCTCAAAGTACTACCTTATATAACAGAAGATGCATACAATTTCACAACAGTAGAGATGTATACCATCCATATAATCATGAGAAATGCTGCCCTCTCCCCAAGTCAGAGATTGGCCTAACACCCTACAGTCTTTAATATCTGTAAAAGGAGAGCTGTAACCTAGTTAGAACTTCACTATATGTTAAAATAATATACACATGCTTTCCTTACCCCAGGATTCATATAATCTAGGGGGCAGTTTTTCAGGGTGTATTGGAAGGTAGACCCTATTATGACCCTGTGCACTATATTAGGCTACCTAGCAATGCTGTAGGCATTGGCGGTGCAGTTATGAAATTATGCTGTGATAAGTGGGTAATCTAACCCGAGAACTATTATTGGCTATATCAACCAAGAAGTCACAGGCTAGACTGTCTGATGTTAGACTTGCTCAGAATGCGGTACCATAGAGAGGGATTTGCTGTTTGACCACCTGGAAGAAATGCATCACTTTAGAAAGAATCCAAATTTATGTTGGCATGAAAATTTAATGTCACCAGGCTATAGGGTGCATGTGATAGTTGGGAATACAAATAGTCTTAAGTATCAAAAATGAAGAATGACAGTCTTGAAGCATTCTTCTCACAGAGGATAATGAACTCTGTAATCTCTCAAAAAACTCTCCTATTCCACATATTCTGAGATGTAATGCACATCACTGTTGCAGATCCTGCCAGATAACAGACAGTGCTGCTGTCTTCATAAAAAAAAAAAAAAAATCATTTAATCACAAAAGGAGAAATGTGCCAAAACACAAAACCTGAAACACATTTAAAGAAAATGGCACAGAGAGTCCAAAAACTGTGAAAAACAATAGAAATGGCCACACAATGAAGCTTGAAGGAAGCTCACTTTAATACACACTAACGCTACAAATGACAATACATTTTCGTCCTAGCAAAAGACTTCTTCAGACAGTACAATACAAAGTAAGCCAACCTTACTTATATATCCCTCCCCTGAACACTCATTAAATCAATTCTTTAATACAATTAAAAACAATACTTATAAGTCAATAATTTAATTATAAAATCCTTTAGAAATAAACACACAAAACAATAAAAAAGTCCACACCCATTAATGTGCTTCAATACAAATTTATGTAATAAATATACTTAAAAAGTATAAAAAGCTTTGTAAATATATTAAATAAATATGCATCATGAAGTTCTATAGAAAAATAAAATAAATGCTCTATCTGGTGGCCAAAATAATTATTACAATTTAGCTGCTCTGAGTTTCAATACTGGGACTAAAGAAATAAAATCATTTAATCCATAATTCTTATTGGCTTCTAATTTGAGTTGCCAAAACAATTCACGATACTCATTTGTGGTCTCCCAATGTCCCCCACATGGGTCCACTTCTACCTTCTCTATTACATAAAAAACAAATCTGGCTGATGGACAAGTAATAGTATGTCTGTACAGAGCATTAGTTTCATCTTTATTTTTGATATAATTTGTGCGCTCATATATACATCTTTTAAACTTTCTAGTGATTTTTCCGATGTAGAAAGCCCTACAGGTGTCACACAAAGCAATGTATATCACCCCAAGAAATCACAATTACAATACACATTGGTTTTAAGATCTATCCCTCTTTTAGTTAAAATTAGTGATTCCCCTTGGAGGATGTAGGTACATTGTGAACAGCTCACACATTTAAATGTTCCTGTTTTCTTTCTAGTATTTATTTTCTTTTTGGTCTCAAGTAGTTCCTTAATATTCCTACCTTTACTGTAGGTAAATTTTGGGGGGTCCACAAAAATACTTCTCAGATCAGAAAAAAATTACTAAATGTATTCCAATTAGTGGAAACCACCTTCTTGATTCTAGTTGATTCAGTGTTGAAATTAAGTATAGAGTTACTACTCCAATTGGTGTTAACTTGTTCTATCCTAATCCTCTCCCCCTCTCCATATGTTCTGTGTTTTCCTAATATTAGAGCAAACTTATTATGTCTTTCTTTTTTTCCCCCCAAAATTTCCTCAATAAGGGCTATTCCAATAATCATTTGTTTCAATTTTGCACTTTTGACTTCATAATCAGCGTTGTCAGATGTCATCCTACTGCTCCTTATAACCTGCCCCCTCACAATTCACCTCTTCTGAGAAAATGGGTGGGCACTCATGTAGAAAAGGTAGGAATTAGAAAATGTATTTTTCCTATAGACATTGGATTTGATGTTCCTTGCCTCTACTATTTTTTATAATAATACATCGAGAAAACTCTAATTTTTCATGAGAAATAGTGTAGGTGAATTTTAAAAACTCAGTGGTGTTAATATAATCAATACACTCATACAGGTATTCTTTGGGTCCTACCCAAAATATACATATATCATCCAAATACCTGCGGTAATAATTCCAAAATTTAGAGTAATGGGAACGTGTTCTAAATTTCTCTTCCCAGGTGGACAGTACTAAATTAGCGTACATGGGAGCACAACTTGCTCCCATTGCTACCCCACTAGTCTGCTGGTAGAACTCCCCCTCGAAGAAGAAAATTATTCCTTAATACCAATTCCATTAACTCTATAAATAGACAAACCTCCTCATGATGTATATTTCCCTTGTACCTTAAGGCTTCCTCAAACCATTCCAGACCTGTGGTATGGGGTACCACGTTGAACAAATCATGAATATCGAGGGTTATGAAGATAAGCTCATCCTTGAATAAACTCTGATTAATGCTTCTCAAAAAGTCCCAGGAGTCCTTGAGGATCCCCTCAGTCTCAGTCCAAACTTTATTTAATTCTGCATCTAAATACTTAGCTAATGGATATGTTTTAGAGCCTGTAGCGGCCACTATAGGTCTGAGAGGTGGATCCTCTATGTTTTTGTGGACTTTGGGGATCCCAAAGATAGATGGTATCCTAGGTTTAACAATAATCAAATAGTTGAATATTTCTCAGGTAATATTACCTTCATTTAGTGTTTCTTTCAAAATAAAATCAATTTTTCTGTACGCTACATTGATCTTGTTCCTCAAAACTCTAGAATACCTGTCTGTGTCATTCAACGTGTCTAACATTTCAGCAGAGTAGATGATGCTATCTATAAATACTACTCCCCCTCCCTTATCCCGCTTCATAACTCTAAGGTATTGATTTTCTTTCAATGAAGCCAATAGCTGGTTCTCTTCCTTCGTAAAGTTAAAGAATTTTCTCCCCTTATTCTGCCTTGATCTAATCTTTTCCTCAACTTGTATTGCAAAATTATTTAATTGTGGATGGAGAGGGGGATTGTAGGTACTTTGTTTCTTAACCTGGGTGGAAATAATGGGATTTTTCACCGTTTCATTATCAAACAATAACTCTAAGTTTTTCTTATGCACAAACATCTTTAAATCGATAAGGGTCTGGGAAATATTACTGGAAGATGTAGGCACCAATTTTAACCCCTTACAAAAAAGTTTAAGATGAGTAGGGGTGATCTTTTCAGCACTACAGTTATATATACTAAAGTTCTGATGAATATACCTATTCCCTTCAATAACTATTCCACTTCTATCCTTGTTGGGTTGTGAAACCAAAGGCCCACTCCTATCTGGGCTCAAAGTCACTTCCCATTTGGGTATCCCCCTCTGTTGTTGTAATAATAGTTTACTTGCCCCTGTCTCCTAATCCTCTCTAATCTCCTAAGGTCAGGGAATTCTTCTGCATTTTCTAAGTCATACCCTTCTTCATGATTGCTGAAAATGCCCCCTTTGCTCCGCATACCGTCACCCCCCCCCATGCCCTTATCACCCGGAAAGAATCCATCACCTACGTTAGAAAAGTTAGTCTAATGGTCCCTAAACACATTCTATTTGGGCTTGGGGTAACATGTTTTGTCCCTATATTCAGCAATATCATGGTCCAATTTCTTTCATTTCCTTAAATAAATAAATTTGCACTTGTCCTCAATTTTGTCCTTCATGTTATAATATTTGGCCTTTTCTTCTTCAACAGTAAAAAGTAAATTGTAATGATCAAATTATTTACTTGATAAATTTCTGTAAGTAATTTCCCTGTTTTCCTTTCATTCTCTTTTATTATAGCCTTCACTATTTCTAGTCCACAATTGTTGACATTTTTTAGGAGTTCAAGGTGGAACTCACTCCCCTCTCTAACATTATTTGGATATTTATATAGTCTAAGCCCTTTTCGTACAATCCCTCTCCCCACACATTCTTTTAAGTAACTGTTATCCATGCACAAACTTTTGTATTTAAGCATTAAATCATGTAAATGATTAACATTAAAGTTATAGCTGTGAGTGTCAGATGAATTTGTTGTATGGCTTTGAAACACACAGTTAGAAAATGTACAATTAGTTTAAGTATTGTTTTAATTGTAACAGACTTAAATTGAACAGTAAACTTCTCTGCCTTTAAAACATTCCTTGAAATGGCATTGAAACCCACTTTCAAAGAAAATACATTCGGTCAGTGACGGATTAAGCTTACCTTATTTATTATTATTTTATTTACATTTGTTGACCGAGAATGTCCGACTGGGCGCAGGTCCATTTTCAGCAGAGGCCCGGGGAGAAAAGCTCCACAAATTAAAATATTACAAACAGTTACAGATGAAGAATCCTAGCAATTAAAATATTACAAACATAGTTACAGATGAAGAACATAGTACATTCAGTAGGGCTGTTTACAAACTATACATTCTTTGGACCATGCATACATGCATGTGTTCTTCGATGCACCATCCTGATTGTATTAAATTACATTTTTTGTATAATACAGCACCACTTGTTAGAGTGTGTTTTAAATTTCTAGGTATGAACATTTTCCAATAAGCAATGAAAGAAAACATATGAACCAGTAAGGACAAAACTACCCATTACAGAACATTTCAACCACAAAAGACCACTCAAACGTCTATCATTATAATTCAACATCAGTCAATATATATATATATATATATATATATATATATATATATATATATATATATATATATATATACAATCTGCAGAAGTAAAAGCCATCTGAATAATTCCACGTGAATGAGATCTATAACAAATGAAGAGGTTGCTGCTGGCAAACAACTTTACATTTCAATGTTTCATGTACAAATTAAATGCCTGCTCCCCTTGAAGAATAAGCTGCTTATGTTACATTGTTACATTTAAAAAAAATGGCAGGCTGATAATATCACAATAGGGAATGGCTGTCAAACCAGAAACGGGTTCAAAGTTATGAGGCATCTCATCCAAAGGAGGACACACTCAGGAGTGCAGCACCCCCAACCCCCTTAAAGTAGGCACTACAATATTAGCACTCTATGTACATGGTGTGGCAGTAGAACCCACAGCCTTCTGCACCAAACACAGGTATGCTTCCTGCTGTGCTACTAACTCAGCTTCTAAAATTTATAGTCCAAACACTGATGATGGCCATTTCTAAACAAACAGTTACACACTGAAAACAGACTTAGCATCCATCCATTCTCAACCCATTTTTCACATTTTTGTGCATGGGGTTGGGGTGTCACTTCAACAGAGACAAATCACCTTGAGCAAGGTTTACACCACCGGGTGGCTAGCCCAGTCACGGTAGTTCATCCATACCACTCATATGCACATGCACTCACACTTATGGCCAATTTAGAGTGCCCAGTCCACCTACTGCATGTCTTTGTAGTGTGGAAGGAAACCCATGCGACTGGAGGGAGGATATGCAGACTCTGCACAGAAGGCACCCCAGCCAAGAATCGAAACAGAGAACCTCTTACTGTGAGGCAACAATGCTAACCGTTGCACCATCTGAAAACATACTTAGCATGACGAACAGTAAACCTCTCTTGTTTTGAAAGTCAACGTTCCTTGAAAATGCACAGAAGCTCAGCATTCTTTGAAAATGCACTAAAACTCAACAGTCTTGCTAATAACAGTTTGGCAGTTGATGAACAGGATTCAGTCTCTAGTGTCTTATATTGAAGGTACAGGGTTTGAGCCTGAATGAGTTAACCAACCCACCATTCCTAACTATTGTTTTGGAATCTTTGCTGTGGTGGTATACCGAAGGTTTTTCTGTTTTGCTTTCACCATTCCTAAATATGTCACTTTACATACACACACACACTAACCTATTTCAGGAATGACGCATTTGTCTGGAATGGATGGCAACAGCATTCATGCTTGTAAATCATGCACACCATTTCAGTTTAAATGTGTGTGCGCTGTACTAAAGACATGCTTACAGATGGTGCAGAGTACATACTTAAAGAAAAAATGTAAGTTTTTGAGGCAGCCCCCAGCTAGTGGTCCCTAGTCGACTGCCTATGCTGTCTAGTGTTAGATCTGGCTCTGTTCCTAACAAATACAATATGTTTGCAAGGCATAAAGTCCCCATGATGAGATAAATCACTAATAATACAATTTAAAAAGAAGAAAAAAATTATTATAGGTAGAAAATGTCCAAGTTTAAATGAGAAGCAGAATTATCACAAATCTAAGATAAATTTCAGAAGGGATGTCAGAAATGAAAAATAACAGTATGATGCTGAATTGGCAGAAAACACTAATAAGAACAAGAAAACCTTCTTTAAAGCATCTATGATATTACAGGAAGGAGGAGCTAAGAAACACCAGTCTTTTAACTTATGGTGTCAGATCCCTGCAAGTTGATCAATATTTTCAGAGAAACCATTCAATAAAGTTCATATATTGCTTCAAACATGACAATCAATATAGTGCTAAGCTTTGACAAAACTTGCAGATTACCACATGAAGTGCAAGTTGCCATAAAGGGACTTAAGCAATATACTGCTCAGGACCTGATGGGTAGTAAAGCTTCTTTAAAAATAACAATTAACCATTTGTCCCCATTTTACACACTTGCTCCAATGGTCATTTGTGATGGGCTTTGTTCCAGCAACTTGAAAAGATGCATTGTTGTCCCATTACCAAAAGTCAACAATGTCAGCCTAGTTGACAACTATCATCCTAAAAGCCTAACAACTGTTAGTGACAAATATTATGAAATATTTTTTATCACGTTACTCCTTCATGGTTTAAGAAGGCACTACAAAGAATCAACACAATTTCCTTCAAAGCAGTACTTGCTTAACAAACCTCCTGATCATTTATCTAGAACTTCTAGACTGTTTAGATCAGGATCTGTGTGCCAAAGTTATTGACCTTGACTTGGCCAAGGCATTTGATTCAGTGCCCCATAGTGAAATACTACAATGTCAGATGCCAATATAAACAGTTATACAGTTAGGTCAGTTGGTAACTTGATGACTTATAGAAAATATGGGGTAAGAGTTGGAAATACGTTTTCTGAAAACAAAGTGGTAAATATTGGTACCATGCAAAGGTCAGTTCTTGAGCCATATTTATTTAGTATTTTCCTGTCAAATTTGCAAAGCAACCAAATATCTGGGTAGGCAAACTTTGATAAAGACCAGTGTGAGTTTAATGATGACTAACCTTGGTGGTCAGGTTGACCTCCAAAAGTTCCTTGGGCACTTTGTGTCATTTCAATGACTCCAAGTACAAGATCCTCCAATAGGGCGATACAAAAAAAAAACCATTTAGGTAGCCCTATGTGATTCATAATTCTATCTTGACTCCTAGGAAGTACTACTTGGATATCATCGCATTTCCTTGGAAGTACAGATAAGGTTACAATGCTCCTTTACAAGTCTGTGCTGAGACCCTGCATAGGATGTTGTATTATAGCATACGTCTCTAGCTCTCTACCAATGAAGAAATTGGAAAGAATTCAAAGATTTTTCACCAGACAAATTTTCAGGTTGAGACAGCTAAGATAAAGAGGTTTTTGGCTTTCATTATTTTCAATCAAATATATGCTGATCTGGGCAACCTGACTGCAATCTATAAATGTTCCCAAAATAAATCTTGGTTGCCATACTGGGAGTGACATTTATGTTTCACCACTTTGACATCAGAAATAGCTTTTCAGTAATAATACCAATTTCTATGACTAAACTAAAAGAAAAACAGCATCTGTCACTGCAGGACAAGGAAAATGTGTAATGTTTTCCACTCATTACTAGACAATCTGGTACTCTAGATTCCTTTATAAAAATCTTCAGATATACTGGTTTGGGGACAGGGTTTAAGAGCCTTCGTTTTTTGGTAACATAGTCCTTGATGGCATCAAATGAGGCTTCAGATTTGTTAAATCAACCACAAAATATGGAAATCTAGCTGACAAAACATTATTGTCATGAAGTCTTCTCATAACAAACACTGACTGGTCAGAGCACTGTTTGAATAATTTATGAACAAATATTAATACATTTAACTAAAATAACTTTAGACAATAATAAACTAAGTAATAATGTAAAAGGAAAACTTCCTTATCTTTCCAGGATAAAGTTTTTACTACAGAGACGGTCCATAACTCTGCTGTACTTCAACTTGGCGTAAAACAAGTCTAAATCTGGGGATTTAAAATGGCAATTATGATGAAATTAATAACCCACTAGGCAATTATGAGTAGACTATATTATTTAGCATTAATAAAATATGAAATGAGATTTAAGAAAGCATGCACACTTAAGTTAATATTGTTTGGAAACAAATATCCTTGGAATTTTGTAAAGTAACCCCATCTGGATGGAGTTGCAGTACTAATAAATGTTTCAATAGAACAGCAATAAGCTGTATAGTCAATGAAAAACTCATCCAAATACTAAAACCAAATGAAATATAAATGCAATGACCACTAAATAGAGTTATGAATTCTCCAAAATACTAAAACTAGATTAAGTGTAATGCAATGAACCCTAAACAGATTTATACACGTAAAAAATAAACTATGAAACGAAACTGGTTACAAAAGTGAAGGTGAATAACAATAATGCTTTCTTCAACTATATCAGAAAAAGTAAGAGTAAAAATCAGGAATGTGATGTACTAATAAAATATAACTCAATAGTTTGTAACACTGAGCATACAGCCATATCTTTTGGGAAAGATTTAGTCCCCGTTAAGTGGCACATAAAATGCAGAGAAGCAGTGTCAGAACTCGGGGTCAGTATGTCACTTATCAAAGATGCTACTATAGAAACACATTTAATACAGTAAAAGTCAACAACACTAGCCCTATGGGACAAAATAGTTTTCCAGGGCCTTCCTGTACAAAATCAAAAAATGTTAGATTTTCTACATTATGGTTAACATCTTACCAAAAATATGGGCATTTACTAGAACTATGCAGACAAGTGGTAGTAATGCCTTTTCAGGGTTATTTTGAATATATATATAAATATATAGTAACCCATCAGTATAACATGCACACTTTGTAAAATAACAGAAAGGGTAATCATGGGTCTTTTACAGAAAGAAATGGGGCACTCCTTGCTATCAAGATCAGAATGAGAAGGTGCTGCTTTTTAAACAGTATAATTGACTAGCAGGTAAGTGAGTACAACACAGCTGGATGTATTGTATTATTCTATTTAAAAATACTGGCATGAGATGCCCCTACCCATTATAACATTGTCTTGTGTAGATTATGTAACTACACTGAAGTTGTACAACTGCCAGTCGAGTCAGTGAGTGGGATCATCTGACAGAAAGAAAGAAGATGAGAGAAAGCAAGCAACAGCAACTGAGCTGCAGTGTCTTAGCTGATCTGGGGGGTGCATTGGGTTGGATCCCTGACAGTAACGGTGGTAACAGGGATTTGAATAGTGACCATGACACTGGAAGACCCAGGCGAGAGCATGAGGAAGGAAAGGGAAGTGGCCCACTTGCTCCTCTCGGGGAAAGGTAAGGACAGTTGTAATAACTTGCGGAGCACAAAGATAATCTGATTTCTTTGGTGGAAACTACCTCCCATGCTTGAGGGGAGAGGTCGGGATTGTTTGCTGGCTACGTCCACTGTGGAAGTGGGGGACAACCAGTGGGAACACTGCATATCCCCCTTTGGCTTTGCTAGCTGAGAGCTCATGGGGAATGACAAGGCTTAAGAAGACAATCCTCAAATCAACCCCAACGGCCATCTAAAGGATGCCCTCCCTGGTTGGGCCAATTGAACAAGAGTGTGATAACAGTTCACAAACACCAGGGAAAATGAGCTTTATATCAACAAAACGAATTCTAAGTCACTTTTCATTGAGTAGTATGCCGGCTGGTATCATATCAGAACCAATACAATGTCCCGTTGAGTGGAATAACACACCATAAGCTCCAAAAAAGCTCCAAAAAAAATGGCAACACAAAACTAAAACAAAATGTTGAAGTTTATTTGTTAAGCGCTTTCTTCCCCTTCCAAACGGGAACTTCATCAGAACAAACTTCCTCCCCGAGTCATCAATTAAAATACAAATCATTCAATTAAATGCAGTAAGAAATCAATTAAACAATCAGTTTCTTAAAAAAAAACGGTGTATTTAAATTCTGAAAAACCATTCAGGTTTAGATTCTTAATACCCTTTTCTTTAACACAGGCAACAAAGATAAAAAATCATTTAATCCTGGTATACTCAATGCGTTTAACTTAATAATCCAGTAAAATTCCCTCAAATCTATATTTAATTCCCACCAGCCACCTCTAAGATTTAGTCTAATGACCTCTAAAATGCCAAAATTGAATTTTGAAAAACCTTGACATTCAGATGAGTGTTTAAATAAGGAATTATTCACATTTCCCTTTAATATGGCATAGTTCCTTTCAAACCCATATATGGTCATGCTAGTTTTAAAATCTTAAATTTACTGTTAGTACTTCTGAAGAAGGGATGAATTATTTGGACATTATGATTATTAAAGACATAGTAAATAATAAATTTGAATCCAGAATATACAGGAAGGAAACTTTCTCAAACAGTTATTTAGATTTTTGAAGTTGTCACCCCTCTTACACAAAAAAGAACATTTTTAAAGGACAGTTGGTTAGGGCAGGGAGGATGTGTTCAACAAAGGAAACATTTTTACAGGAAGTTTTTATTATTTCCGAAATGTTTAGAGCTAGAGGTTATCCTGACAACTTGTTACAGAGTATAGCTGAACAAGTTACTGGAGGGTGGGGTTCAAGGTATAAACCTTTATTGGCCAGCGGAGAAAATATTCATCCACACACAACTCAATATAACACTCAAAAAGACTTTAAAACAAGTATGACCATTACCTATGGCAACGGAGAAAAACAGTTGAAAGAAATTATTAAAAGGAATTGGGTTATTTTTAAAGGGAGCACAGAGATTTTCAACACCTTAGGAAATGTACCAAATTTTATTTACAAAGTTGGAAAAAATATTAAATACTTGACGGAACATTACATTTTACCCAAGAATATGGGTTTGAAAAGAACTACTAGGTGTGGTCATTGTAACCAATGCCAGTACGTTTTGAATTACGACACAGTACACATAGCAGAACATAAGGATATTTTCCTGCAGAAAGGTAATTGTGATACTAAAGGTATTGTTTACATTGCTGTTTGCCAAACTTGTTCGTTTTACTATGTGGGCAAAACAGAGAGGAAATTTAGGAATAGGATGTACGAACACACTTATGCCATATTAAAGGGAAATGTGAATAATTCCTTATTTACACACTCATCTAAATGTCAAGGTTTTTCAAAATTCAATTTTGGCATTTTAGTGGTTATTAGACCAAATCCTAGAGGTGGCTGGTGGGAATTAAATATAGATTTGAAGGAATTTTACTGGATTATTAAGTTAAACGCATTGAGTAAACCAGGATTAAATGATTTTTTATCTTTGTTGCCTGTGTTAAAGAAAAGGGCATTAAGAATCTAAACCTGAATGTTTTTTCAGTATTTAAATACACCGTTTTTTTTGAGAAACTGATTGTTTAATTTATTTCTTACTGCATTTAATTGAATGATTTGTATTTTAATGGATGACTCTGGGAGGAAGTTTGTTCTGATGAAGTTCCCGTTTGGAAGGGGAAGAAAGTGCTTAACAAATAAACTTCAACATTTTGTTTTAGTTTTGTGTTGCAGTTTTTTTTTGAGCTTTTTTGGAGCTTATGGTGTGTTATTCCACTCAACGGAACATTGTATTGGTTCGTGAGTTTTGTTGGATGTCCTGTAAATCGATCTGTTCTGGAGTTGGTATCATATCATAACCAAACCCACTTTCCACTAAACAGATCAACTTAACATACGTGTCTGCTTTGGTACACGTGCTTATCTTTTCTTTCAGGTTTTCTGTCAATCTACTTCAACGGTTTAAAACTAGGTGCTGTTAGTCCTAGACCATGCATCAGACATGATTTTGAATCCCACATCTTTTTTTTGCCTATGTGACTCAGATACTGCTCTCCCAGGCTGCTCTTGAAAATGATCTTATGGTTTTATTATTATACTGCTCATTATAAACTGCATTTTAAATTGTGAATTGATATGCCAGTGAGTTGTATCTGGTGAAAACCACATATTCAAGTATGCAAGAGACACGCAGCACATTCTTTCCATCACTGTGTGACAGCTTAATGGCCTATTTGTTCCTAAATCAGAGGTAACAGGTGCTGGGTCTATTACTCATCATGACAGGTATCCTCAGTGTAACCTCCCCAAAGACAGACAGATGCATGCACACGCACCCATGCGCGTGAGTGCGCACACACACACCAACAGCAGCAGTGAAGCTCTACCTTCCTAGAGATGATGCCTCTCAACTCTCCAGATTTTTGCAGAATGTCCATATTTTGTTCATATTTTTGATCTGTGGTTTTCTGACAAATAATTGGAGACTCATCATCATCTTCTTTCGGCTGTTCCCATTAGGGGTCGCCACAGTGGATCACCTGTTTCCATTTCTTCCTGTCCTCTGCATCTTGCTCTGTCACACCAACCACCTGCATGTCCTCTCTCACCACATCCATAAACCTTATCTTAGGCCTTCCTCTTTTCCTGTTACCTGGTAGCTTCATCCTTAGCAGCTTGTGCTACCCACTCTACACACAGGTGTGGCATACAGCTTGACATTCTTCAGACTGACCAACAGGGGTCAGCACTGCAATGGTGAAGCCACCTCCCCTCCATGATGCAGAACAGTGAGTCAAAGTCAGCTTCTCATTCCCCCCTTCCAAACTAAGTGAACTAATTTGGCCTGGAACATGCTCAGGCTTTATTCCCTTACGGTACATAGCTTGGCTTGTTCAACTCTTCTTTAAAGTATTCTAACACAAGTTTTATCTTAAAATGTGAACTATACTGCCTCTGGGTTGTAATCACACATGTTTGCAGCAGAGTTTAACTCTTGAAGTAACCTAGAGACTTTTTTTATGTAGTCGTCGTCTTGACTTTTTTTTTTTTTTTTTTTGCATTATAATACTTTACCAAAAGCAACACCTAACACCACAGAGAAGCCTCCAACCAATGGTCCCTAAAAAACAAAGCCCATAAGGCAAGCAAACCCTACCTGGAACTCTTATCATTGGGGATTCTATTGTACAGCACCCAGATGCCCCTCTCACCAGGTTAGACAAAGAAAAGACCAACTGTTAGTTGCTTATCTGGAGCTATGCTCCACAATTTAATGAACACAGTCAAGTTACTCCATCACAGAAACTGATATGATTCTATCATAAACCATGTGGGTGTAAATGACCAGAGACATACCTCACTGGACTACATGAAGAGAGACATTATGGATTTCTCTGAATATGTACCACAAGACAGGTACGTGCCTTGCAGCATTCTATCCTCATGTAGGATGACGCCATAGTCATCTTCTTATGGCTGTTCCCATTAGGGGTCACCACAGCAGATCATCTGTTTCCATTTCTTCCTGTCCTCTGCATCTTGCTCTGTCACAACAGTCATCTGCATGTCCTCTCTCATCACATCCATAAACCTTATCTTACGCCTTCCTCTTTTCCTCTTACCTGGCAGCTCCATCCTGAGCATCCTTTTCCTAATATATCCAGCATCCCTCCTCAGCACATGTCCAAACCAACGCAATCTTGCCTCTCTGGCTTTGTCTCCAAACTGAGCTGACCCTCTAATATACTGATTCCTAATCCCTTCCATCCTCATCACACCCAGTGCAAATCTTAACATCTTCAACTCTGCCACCTCCAGCTCTGACTCCTGCTTTTTTGTCAATGCCACTGTCTCCAACCCATATAACATAGCTGGTCTCACTACCCTCTTGTAGACCTTCCCCTTCACTCTTACTGGTCAACATCTGTCACAAATCACTCCTTTCTTCATGCCAGTCCCAAGCCTGGATAAATGTGGAGGGTTACATCAGGAAGGGCATCCAGTGAAAAATGTTTGCCAAATGACATATGCGGACAAGAATGATGCCACAGTATGAACAGAAAATTATCCATTTTTAACAATTGGCTTAACTTCTGGTGTCACTCAAGGGAAATCAGTATTTATCAGCATGGAATGACATAGTTAACAGATCACATTGCTTTGCCAAGGATGATCTGCACCTGCCCCCCCCCCCCGGGCTTTCAGATATTGGCTAAAACATTATCCACCCCTAGAGCCTTTTTTAGGCAATGTCAAAATGACAAGACTATGAACACAGTAAAAAACCCACAACCTTAAATTATTACAATGCTAGGAGCCTGAACAAGAAACTCTACACCCTACAAGCTTTTCTCATTCTAGAGAATGTAGACATCTGTGATGTTTCTGAAACTTGGTTTTAAGCTGCAGAAAGTACTCTGGCAGTGCAAGGCTGTAGTACCTTCCACAAATTTAGACCAAAAGCACTAGAGACAGGGGCTAAAAAGAGGAGGCATTTTGATCCAAGACAGCAAAATATACAACTCCTGGTTGGTTAAATAGGACAATGCCCTGGAGTTCATACACATCCAAGTCTCCATAAACAAGATTCTTTACCATATCCTGGCCAGCTACAGGTTACTCTCTATGATCAACAAAGCTCACAACTTATACTTAAGATAGGCAATCAACATCCAACCAAATACCCAGTTCATGGGATACTTTAACTACCCTTTGATAGACTGGGAAGTATACACTGCCTCTAACTCACAGGCACAACATTTCCTGGACTTTAACACAAATACCCTTGACCAGATAGTGCAGACTTCAACCACAGGATCAAACATATTGAAGCTAGGGCTTACCAACATGGGACTGTGCTGCACAGCCTCCCCCATGCCATATCTTCATTGGTGAGGTTGGACCACAAAGCTGTCTCCCTCAAAATAAAAATTAACCAGAAAACCCAGCTAAACCCTAAACATTTAGGAAATAGTCTAATGCAAACTACATCCTATGAAGTGACAGTTTGTCAAAATTCATTGTTTCTGCAAACCCCAAGAAATTGGCCACTTATGCAGAATTATTCCCATAAAGCCTGTACAAACACGTAAATGGCTGCATTCAGGCTGCTGTACCTACCAGACGTAAGCCAAAATCTAACACAAAAAATAAACCCCACTGGTAAAATCTGAACCATAACAGGGTATATGACAAAAGAAAAGAACTTATGGAAAAAAAGCAGAAAAAGTAACTCTCAGTGAGACAAGAGCTCTTTGATTCAACTAAACAAACTAAGAAGTCTGATAAAATCCAAGAAGGCTGATTATAAGGTTAGGACAGACTCCTAGGCTAAGGATAACCACAAAACTTTCTTCGGCTATGTCAGAAACCCTAAAGGTAACACTCAACAGTGTGCTGAACTTGGGTAAATGGTACCACCTTCACTGACCAGGGTGGCATTGCAAATCTTCTGCCTGATAAATTTAGCTTTAATTTCAACCCCACTACCCCCTGTGATACCTCTTTCAGCATGTCTCCCCCAACTATCAACAGGGGACAGGTCCACTCACTAACACCAAAAACACTGCTTCAATGGGCCCTGACAATATCCCTGTTTGCCTCCTAAATAGCCTAAAACATGACCTAGCTGGACTACTAGAGGCACTCCAACTACAGCCTCAAAACAGGTTACATCCCTTTTCATAAGGGTGGACCATCAACTGACCTAAGGAACTACAGACCTATCAGTCTGACAAGTCTAATATGCAAAGCCGTGAAATGAATTGTCATAGAAATGATTAACAAGGACACTGGTAACATACAAACACAGGACTCGTCCCAGTATGGCTTTGTTAAAGGAAGGTCTTGCCTATTCAACCTGGTAGAATTCTTTGAGACTGTCACCAAGGCTATGTATGAGGAGAAAATAGTGCATAGTGCCTACCTTGACATGGCCAAGGCATTCAATACAATACCCACTCAGGTATTGTTGACAAACTCTCAGAACTAGGTATAAATCCCTGCACAATTCTCTGTATTGCTGCCTGGCTCACATGACCCAAGAAGTCAAGATTGATAAGAACCCTTCCCCCAGGAGATGAATCAGCAGAGAAGTACCCCAGGGCTTAGTGTTGGGCCTACTCCTGTTTGGTATCTACTTTTCCGAAGTCAAGGCTATTGTAGAAGGCCTCTGGCTGGCCAAGTTAGCAAATGACTGTAAACTGTGAGCCGTCATAGCTTCCCCTCTCCCCACACCACCAACATTCTAACAAGAAGGTCTGACAAATAAATGACTGGTGCCAGAGCCACTGATTAAAACTCAAAGTGAAAAAATTTACTGTAGTGCCCTTTTGGAACCCAAGATAATTACTCCATCAATAAAACACCCGTACCAGTGGACTTGACAGTTAAGGATTTGGGAACATATGTAGACAGTAATCTGACCTTTGAACAACGTGTAGCAAACATAGCAAGAAAATCATTCTATGTTGCCCAACTCATAAGCAAGGATACGGCATCCAGGTCCAAGGAAGTTATAGTACCACTCTCCACAGCCCTTAGCAGACCTATCATTGAGTACAATGCCCCTTCAGCATGTACCTAATCAGACATTTGCATCAGTTTGAATACTTTCAAAGGTTCCTCACTATTAGAATGCAGGGTTGTGAAAACTCCTTTCTACACAGATCATCTTAGAGCCCTATCTCTGTACTCAATCTCCTACAGGTTACTATAAGGCAATCTGTACCTGACATATAAGGCATTCTCAGACTCAGCTCTGATAGATCCCTTACATATCCACTAAACAAGCAGCACCAGGAACACTAGATCCAAGAACCCGAGCTTTGCCTGCGACATAAACAGAACATACTGGAGAGACCAATATGCGTCTCAAAGGATTCCCGCTTTATAGGGTAAGCGTAGTTCATTCCAGGCCACATTCAAATGAAACAGTGATCACTGGATGGGAAATCGTAAATTCCACCCATGGTCTGGCCCCCATGTCCCTGATGGATGGAGGTAGACAGTAAGTAAACTGATCCCCAACTAATATACCCCCCATAACCCTTGCTTAACTCCTTATTAACATACCTGCTATATAAGCTTCCAAGACACTCAGGGGCAAAGCTGAGTTTGGTTTCATGGCTAGGCTTATAAAGACCTAGGTGGTTGTTAGGTACACAGGTTTATACCAGTCTAGTAAAAGTAAAATTCTCAATCTAAGTACTCCTCAGGAATAATGTAACCCAGTTCAATTCGGTCACAAGCAAATTAGGAAGGAGCAAAATCTCATTGTGCTGCGTACCACGCTACTAGTTAAAGGGGGTCATGGCACCCTCCTTAATCCTCTGCCTTTCTAGTTTTGAGGGGGGAAGGGGTGGGACACTAAGGGAGTTGCCAGTTCTCTTTAATGGCGGAATAAATTACACAGATAACACAAAGTTTCTCTAAGTAGCCAACCAAGTACTTTTAGTTTGGGAACCTTCCATAAATCATCTGCAGTAATTGAACACTAGCTACAAGTATATTCTTGTAAACTTGGTAGCATTCTTTGAAAATCTGACTGTTGACAGACATGAAAGTAGCAGTTCACATGGTATATCTGAATCTAGAAAAAACATTTGACATACTCTTGAAAAAAGGTATGATGGGTAAGTTAATACATTTAAAATTAATTGTTTTATAATTAAAAGGATAAAATATAGTTACTTAGTAAAACATAAGAGAAGAGATGGGGGAATACTTTCAGATATAGTGGCAACATTTCTCAAGTGAGTCAACCTGACCGAGACAGTTGCCACAAAGTAGCAATATGTCCATCAAAAATTCACAGTGGACAATCTCAAATCCTCTCAAAAAATGGGATGTGCTAAGCTTCTCCAGTCATATGAATTGCCACAGCATTGTTTTTACAATTACCATAGTTATACTTATTTCCATGTATTGTAACCAATTTTAACAGAATATGAGCTTTTTATGTACAAATCTGTTTTGAAAAAAAAATGTCATTACACCTATTAATTATCTCTGCCTTCCTGACTTGGGTTGCATCCTTGGACCAGTACATATATCAGGTTAACAACAAGCACACAAAAATAAAACACTGGGTACCTTATGTTGTCACCCCTTCTGCAATATGACAAACTTGATGCCAGTTCCAGCAAATTCCGACTCGCTAATTACAATGTCAAGAAGAACAATGAGGTAGAACATCCAGGAGATGCAGTTGCCCTACAGGTGATGAGTAGTGGACAGTACAAGTGGCAGTAATGGCATAGGGGTAGAAGAAATTATGAAATTTACATTAAGAATTTGTTTTATTGAGGTGTAAAGGGGTAATATAGATGTGCAAGGACAATGGTAGTCTATCCTGAGGAGGTGCAAGAATTTATCTAAGTGTTTTTAAAGTATTGTTTTAGCATTTTGGTCTGTTGTCTGATGGCCGAGATGTAATACAAGATTTTGGAGACATAATTTTGAACATAAGGACAGATCAGCAGAGTTGTGGGGTTTAGTTATAGTTAATAGGGACTTGTCTGTGGAGCGTAGACATCTTGCAGAAATGTAAGGTTCAATGAAGGCTTGGAGTGCAGGACAGTTATGTGGTTTGTACATTTTATGAACAGTTGTGAACTGGGTGACACAAAGAGAAAGTGTAAATGTTCTAGCCAGCCTGTTTGAAGGCTAGGCAATGGTGGGATTTAGCAGATAGGTAGTAGTTGATTTTAGGTATTTTGTTATAGCATTGTTCAGTTTTTGTTAGTAGGGATTGTTGAAGATTGGTGTAGATGGGGGGGCAGCATATAGTACTGAAGGTAGGAGATATGCAGAGGTTACTTTTTTGGCATTGCTATTTAAAAAACGCTTCCTACAAAAGCGGGCTCCAATTTTTCTGTGTTTTTTTTTTGATGGCTTGTTGTATTTGAATATCAGACTTTGATGGCTATCTATAATGACACAAAGTAGATTTGTGTGGAATTGAGGTTTGACAGAAGTGTTTGATGAGGTGATGAAGAAGTTATTCTGTGTACAAGACAGGTTTTGGTATGAAAAGCAATAACCTGGTTTTCTTAGCATTCAACAGAAGGTGAGAATTGATGAGACCAGTTCCTTCAGGAAAAAGCCCAAAAGCTTTTTCTTATAAAGTTCTTGGAAAAATTCTGTGGTTATCAATGTAACATCAAAGAGCACACGGAATGACATTTGGTTCATTACTAGCAATGTAGAGGTCATTAAGAGTATGAGGCTTTCAAGGTGGCTATGGACCCAGGAGAGGGAGAAGCTATCAAGGCCAAGTGAGGATATTCTCTGGCAAAGAACCTGATGGGATATGGTGTCAAACACCACAGATATGTCAAGGAACAGACAGGAAACAAATTTTCCAGAGTCCCTGTGAAAACTAATATGATAGGTGAAATTAAGAAAAGCTGTAGTAGGTCTGTGTCTGTGGTGTGGCCTGAAGCTGTGCAGGGCACAGGAAAGGAAAGTTGCTCTCTAAGTGTTTGAGACGTTGGGACTATATACACTTTTCCAAAGATTTTTGATAATGGAGATATAATAGCTATAAGGTGATAAATACAGAATTCAATGCAATCTCCTCTTTTGTGTAAGGGAATAATTAGTGACTTTTTTCAGATAATGGGTACAGAGTTTTGTTGACTGGATCTGTTCATGAGGATGGATATGTAAAAGTATCAGCAGCCATGCTAATGTGTTCTAAGGGAAGATTATCAGCAGTGAGTGTAGCCCAGTTGATGTGGAGGGACTGCCCCCACACCCTCACTACTTATACATACAAAGTTCAAAGTTGCATCATCAAGGGGAAATCCCTGTTATAATGGCAATTCATTCTTCTGTGGAAAAGCTGGGCAGTCCTACACTAGTGATTACACAAATAAGTGCTGATCACTAGTGTTTCAAATACAAGCCTGGCACCCGTGATCTTGCTTTCTTGTATAGCGCATAGGGTTAATAACCCTGTTTTTATAGTGTTATTACTTCTCTGAAACTTCAGCATTAACTTGCCAAAGTTTTTCCTTTTTTTTTTCTTTTTGCCTTAACCTCTATCCTAGCAGCTGATATATGCACTCACAGACAAGAGCCTGCAATGCCTTCCCCTCTAGGCATACACATGCCCATACACACCCCATATAGGCTACCACAGAAACATGGTTTGGCAACACCAAGCACATGCCCCCAGCCCACACACTGCATGCAGTGCACCTCGTTATCCAGCAGGTGTTTGCACTACAGCAGAATGGACTACTTCCATTCCCTTTGGTGGGCAGCCCTGTGGTGGCTTCTTATTTCCATTTTCCCTGTCAGGATAATTAATTCAGTTCCCAAGCTGCTAATCAATCTTCACTCATTTGGATCACACTCAGGATTCTGTCCATCTATACCACGGAGTTGGTCTTCAAATTAACAGTCTAGACTTTGCAGCATTTCTCCATGTCAGTACACTGCCGACATGATGGTTATGATGAAACATAACTAAGTATGTTTTTGGTCATCATTTGCTCACCTTCTGGACCTTCCTTTTATGGTTCTCTCCTTGGGTCTTTGACTCCAGGAACACAATGTTATTATCTGAGGACACAGTAAAGCATGTTGCCTGCAGCAGGGATTGTACTTTCATGAATGCTGTCTCAGTTTAGGAAATGGTACTGTCTCGCCTCAAAGACTGTTTCATATCAGAATATATTGTAAAAAGGAGGCACCAACAACTAGATACCTCCACTTATCAGAGTTATTTCAAAGAATAAATATATTGCCTAAGGCAGATAAAACCTACATGGTACCACAAAAAATAATTTCAAAAATATAGGCAGCTAACACACAAATGCAAGAATGGAAAGGAAAAGGAAGCCTCTCATAAGATGGAACATATGTGGTTTTCAAATCCTAAAACATTTTTAAAGACATACATTAACTACATAATGAAGCTGAGAATTCAGACCAGAAGAGCTGAAATTGCTTTAACAGTCCCAGAATGAAAATTCCTCTAACTGTCTAAATGTAATTGCTTTAGAGATCAAATGAAAACAAACCACACCGACACAATCCTAGATGCAAGCATTATACATCGCTTATAATCTACCCAATCACTTTCAAACATTACATAGCTCATTTATGTTCTGCCTTCTTTTAAACCTCATTCTTCCCCTGTATGCATTGTTCTCACAATTCATATTTTTTCTATGTAGTTTGCTCCTACCTTTTTCTAAAGATCTCAATTCCAGTTGTTTTATCCCTGTTATAATAACTTATGCAATGTTACTTAGGTTATATAATATATAGCAATACATTTGAAGTACAATGTGTGTTAATTTTAACTTGTTAATACAGTGCATTTAAAGTATAATGTTTGTTAATTTTAACTTAGTACAGTGTGGTTACTTTTATATAAATGTAAATGTGTCTATGTCACAAGTGATAATTTAATAAAGGTGTTTAAAAAGAAAAAGGTGATACTCTGTACCTTAGATAGTCATACGTGGTTACTAGGTTATTGGACCAAGAGCCAAGATTACACCAAATTTACCAAAATATTGTTGACGTGTCAAAACACCAAGGAATTTTACTATTACGATATAGGATTGTACATCAGGTATTCACAGGCTGCCCTGTCCATTAGTGACATGGGTGCCAAACCAGAGGTAAATTTAAATCATACTCAGGAACACTGATTTTAGTTTTTCAAAAAACAAAATAACATTTTCCTGATATGAAATATGGTAAATATACTTAAGATTTTTAAATATAATTTCTGGTCATTAGTGTCATTTCAATATAATTTTTCTTTTGCATCAATATATATCAAACATTAAAACAGAATTTAGACACAGAACACTCAAATAATGTAAGCGGACAATATTATAAATGATAAATACGAGCAGAAATATATGTAGTGAACTAGTTCTGTGGCCTAAAATACTAAATTCCAAAAAAAAAATCCCATGTTTTTCCAATTCACAGGGAGTCCAAGTTCAGAATTTACCAGTGTTTGTCTCAGAAAACTTTAAAATCAGTGTCCACGATCATACTTTAAGTTCCTTGTTGGAATCACCCCCTCACCTCATTAAAGCAAAACTACAGAGTGTATACATGAATTCTAAATGTCAATATAACTAGGTGCTTGTTGTTGCTTCAATATGTTTTTCTGTATGTTCTTTAAATTAGTCTAGACCTCGGTTGTTCACTGTAAACTGCTATATCTGCCTTTATTCATCTGCTTTTACTGTATTTGTGTTTCCTCCTACTTTATTTTGCTTTTGCCTCTTCCTAAAAGTACTCAGTTTTATTTATTCTGTTGCATTTATTACTGGTTGGTAGTAGACTGATTAAATCGTAACTGTTATTCTAAGTCTTTTGGTTTAAGCACTTGTGCTTCATACCGGTTGTTTTACATTAAGAAGGTTTGTGGTCTACACCGTTGTGGCAGGACAGGTAGCTTAGATCCCTCTAAGCTGGGAATAGCTGATTGAAGGCTCAGTGTCTGCTATTCTAAAAGTGTATTAGTTCTGGTTTAAGCACTTGGGCCTCAGGCCTACATTAAGAAGATTTGTGGTCTGCACTCTTGTGGGAGGAGAGGCTGCATTCTGCCCTTCTGAGCTGGGAATTTCTGGTCACAGGCTTATTGTGCCTGCTTATTTGAACTGTTTCTTTCTGAAATTGGTGCGCCTTGTTGCTGTAGCGTAGACCAGATTCAGGCCTGCTGAATCTAGCTTTGCTTGTATCACATGAGCACTGATCCAGGCCATCTTTTTTTGGAGAAGGTTCCCCTGCACCCCAGTGGCAGGAGTGTGCAGTTAGAGCTTGTCTGATTGAAGACTGCTGGAAAAGGGCTCAGTTTTGAGCTTTTTTCTGGTTAACTGGGTAACTTGTTTAAATCAGTTTGTTTGTTTTATATATAACAAAAAAATTGCACTTTATTCATCTGCTTTTACTGTAATTGCATTTCTTCCTACTTTATTACTAGGGGCATTGGCTACAACTCTGTTCTGAGATGTATAACAATAAGTATCCTTTTCTGTGCATTTAAAGTGTTTCTTTTATTGTCTCTGCTTTATTTTCTGAAAAAAAAATATACTCGTTTCCCACCTTTCCAAGCTAGTATAGTCCAGTTTTTAGGTTAGTGCTGAATTTAAGGCTGTGTTACAAATCTCTGTGTTTGCTCATACCTTACTTGGATAGAAGGAAGTTCCTCTGTTCACCTGTGAGAGAGGGGAGCTTTGAGCAGCCTATCTGTTCCTGGAGGAGTGGTTTCAGCCCAGAAATTAGTAGTTTATTCGCCATTTTGGGCTAATTTCTCTCTCTTTCATTTCCCTGCTATAAAAAACACATTTGTCCAGTTTACAAACTTTTAACTTAAGCACTCAAGCCATTCATTTCTCAGCCCGGCACTTGCTCAAAACTCATAGCAAGCACTATTAAACCCTAGCACTAGACCCCCCCCTGTACTGTACAGAAGGACAAGGCTCTCTATTCGACCTTACCAGACATTCAGTAAAACAGTTCACTGTACCTATCTGGGCATGTCCAAAGGGCAGTTTCAGGTGTACTCTCCAGTCCAACTGGTGAATCTGGGCATTTAAAGGCACTGTTACAACTGCCTCATGTACACAGACAACCCTCTCCTCCTACCACCAAACACTAATACATGTGAGAGATGCAATTATACAGCCAAACTGGAGGCTAAGCTCTCTCAACCCAAGACTGGATCAGTCAGTCAAGAGGAGAAAGGAAATACTTGCATCACATCACCAGTCTTACAGACCCATTAAACCAGCACTGGCAAAAAACACACAAATACACAAAAACATACTCGGAGGCTCTAAATAAAAATCTGCCAAAGCAACAGAGACCTCCAAAGCAGACATCCAAGCAACCTCCACCCCCAAACACAAACCATGAAACACACACTTCATAAAACCAGTGTGCCACGCAATCACAGCCCTTAAGGCAAAATAACATACCCAACATACTAGTAATAGGTGACTCTATAGTCAGGCACACTGACGTCCCACTCACTAGGCTGAATAAGGAGAAGGTTATTGTTAGCTGCTTGTCGGGTGCCAGGATCTGCCACATAATACAAGCACTCAGGTCACTCCAGAACAAGTACAAATACGACTCTGACATTGTCCATGTTGGTGTGAATGACCTGAGCTGTACCTCCCTGGACTACATGAAGAGAGACATGGAAGAGCTCTCTGATTACATAGCCCAGGCCGGTATGACCCTGACACTGAGTAGCATCCTGCCCTCACCAAGAATGATACCACAGTATAAAGAAAAAAATTATTGATTTCAACAATTGGCCAAGTTTTTGGTGTCATTCAAAGGGAATGCAGTGTCTGTCCACCTGAGATGACATGCTCAACAAGCCATGTTGCTTCCCTAGAGACGGCTTGCACCAGTCACCCTTAGGCTTTCGAATCCTGGCCAAAGCTCTTGCCACCCCCATTGTGCCTTTTTTAGGCAAGACTCAAAAGACAAACCTACCACTGTAAATAGCACAAGTAACAAAAAACTGAGGGCAATGCTACTCAATGCCAGAAGTCTAAACCTCAAAATGCATGCACTTGAGGCCCTCCTCAGTATGGAGAAAATCAATATATGTGCAGTAACAGAAACCTGGTTTAAGGTTCAAGAGAGCACACCAGCACTACCAGGTTACAACTCATACCATACATTTCAGCCACAGAACCCATACCGAAATACAAAAGGCAGGGGCGTATCCATATTCATCAAGGATACCCACACCTCCAGGTTAGTGGCACAGCACGATGCTTCAGAGATCATCCACGTGCAACTAACAATGGGCAAAACTACAATTCAAATTGTAGCTTGCTACAGATCACCCACCATGTCCCAGGACCCCCATTCCGCATTTCTGGAAACACTGGGAAACATAAACGTCCTACCAAACACCCTAATATTGGGCAATTTCAATTACCCAAACATTAACTGGGAGAACTACTCAAGTACTAACTCCCTTGCCCAACATTTCCTTGAATTTATAAACTCAAATGCCCTGGATCAACTGGTCAACACTCCCACCAGAGGTGACAACATATTGGACCTGGTCATCACCAAAATGGGCGACTGGTGTTTCACACCGGAGGTCAACCCCTCGCTGGTTAGAGCTGACCATAAACAACTCGCTCTGGATATACACATCCCCCCCATCCCTGGACAAGGAAACCACCATGAAAAACTTTTCAAAAGCAAACTTCACGTTACTTAAGACCGAGGTGGAAAGTTTCAAAGCCCCCATGCTAAAAGATAATGCTGTCCAAACTGCAAAATCCTTTACTAATGCATTCTACGGGCATCTGCAAGAATGCATGGATCGTGCTATCCCAAGCAAAACCAAGACTCACTCCTCCAAGAAAAGTAAACCAGTCTAGTGGACCCCTGCCATTAACAAGCTGTACAACAGAAGGAAGAAACTAGTACAGAAAAAGACTAAAATCCCAAGAAGGAAAGACATCCCTGATCAGTATCAGCAAGAAACTATGATCTCTCGTAAAATCATCCAAGGCGAGTTTCGAAAGAAAAATTGCCAAGGACTCCAAAGATAACCACAAGGCATTCTTTAGCTATGTCAAGAATCTAAGTGGCAATGCTCAGATCTGCTCGGAGTTATTGCAGAATGGCACAAAAAATACTGAACCGACTGATATCGCCAACATCCTGGCAGACAGGTTCAGTGCAAACTTCACCCCCTAAAGGGCCCATAACCATTCCAGAAGAATGTAGAGCCCCTGAATTAACAGACACTCTGGTTAAAACAGCCCTCTCCAAAGCCAAAAACACAGCATCAATTGGACCGGACGGTGTCCCAGGCTGCTTCCTACATGAGCTCAAAGACGAAATAACCCCTCACCTAAACACACTGTTCAAAATCAGCCTCTCCACAGGCTACGTACCCATAGAGTGGCGCACAGCAATGGTTATTCTGCTCCACAAAGGTGGAGCCACAACAGACCCCGGGAACTATCGCCCTATAAGCCTGACTAGCTTGGTCTGCAAGGCTATGGAGTGCATCATCATGGAACTCATTAACAGAGACATTGGGAACCTCCAAACACTGGACCCTACCCAGTTCAGCTTTTATAAGGGCAGATCATGCCTCCTGAACCTGATGGACTTCTTTGAGACAGTTACCAAGGCTATAGATGAGGGAAAGGTGGTACACTCAGCCTACCTAGACCTTGCAAAGGCCTTTGACACCATTCCCCATTCTGGTATTATAGACATGCTCACCAGCCTGAACATAAACCCCTATGCCACAAGATGAGTTGCCAACTGGCTCATGGACAGAACCCACATGGTGAGAGTTGCAGGAGCTAGGTCCGACTCTAAACCGGTTACAAGTGGCATTCCCCAGGGCTCAGTCCTAGGACCCCTCCTGTTCGGCATATACTTCTCTGAGGTACAGGCAAGCACAGGAGGACTATGGCTGACCAAGTTCGCTGACGACTGCAAACTAGTGGCTATAATTGACTCTCCAGCTGACACAGACATCCTCCAAAAGGGTCTCACTGAGACGGATACCTGGTGTCAAAATCATGGCCTCAAGCTAAATGCCAAAAAGTGCATAGTCTTCCCCTTTGGAAAAAACAAAGTACCCACAAACTACCAAACAGGTGGTAGTCCCCTAAATATGGAAGATGTCATAAGGGATCTGGGGACCCAAGTAGATAGTAATCTCTCCTTTGATAATCACATTGCCAAAGTTGTTAGAAAATCCTTCTATGTGGCCCACCTAATCACAAAAGGGTTTGCATCCATATCAAAAGAGGTCATTGTGCCCCTCTACCCATCACTCATCATAGAGTACAATGCCCCATTTGGGATGTACCTTACAAGACACCTGCAACAGATGGAAAGACCACAGAAGTACCTCACCAAGAGGGTCACTGGCCTCAAACAGGATGCCCTATGCAGCTCAACTGAAGAAACTCCAGCTGTACTCGGTTGCATACCAGCTCCTCAGAGGTGATCTCTGTCTGACATACAAGGGCATGTCCAACCCAGAATTGATGGGCATGCTCCACCTAAAGAAAACCATATCCCCTCGAGCCACATGCTCTAGGGATCTAAACCTCATCACAACAATAAATAGGACGTGCTGGAGGGATAGTTTACTGTCCCAGAGACTTCCCATGCTTTGGAACAAGATTCCAATCTACATTAGGCAGAGATCCTTGCTAACACTCTTCAAGAGAAACCTTGACGAGTGGATGGGAAACAGAAAGTTTACCCCAGGATCACTTTGGTGGCTCTGCTGGACAGAGGCACAGGGAACTAATCTAAGGGGGTGGTGAAAGCCAACACATTCTGGCTAGGCTTATAAATGCCTTTGGGCAGATAGCCTAGTACCTACCTATGAACCTAAAAGGATTCTCAGGCCTGTTTCACTGTACCTGTTTACCAAACTTAAAGTTACATTCTCTCTCTTATCTAGGACACATCTTGTGATGAAACTCACAATTACTGTGGAAAGGCTCAACAAATTTTTATATCTATAAGACCTAATATATTCAAAAGATTTCATTCTTAAGCATGCTGACCTCCTAGTGTCCTGTCCTCCACATGTTGCACCGAAAGCGTGCGACTACACTGTACTTTAATTCAAACTTTTGACTGTGGTGTTTAAGAAACATATACACTAATAGAATAACATGTCAAAGAATGCATACCTTCAGCACGTGTTACTTCACAATTTCATTTATGAGACTGTTAGAGCATTTTCAGCTCCTTTGACCTGAAAAATTAACTGTTCGCTGAACTAACGTTAATCTCATTCATTGTTGAAATCTGCCTTTATTAATGCCATCCACAAAATCATCTCAAAACATAACAGACAAATATAGATACCTTCCTATGCTTGGTTAATGTCATACAAAAGGCAGCTCCTCATGAAATGGCTATTTTTTCTTGAAGCACAGGACACACAGTGGTGCCTTTTCATGGGACTGACTTCTCAAGAAAACTAAACACAGAGTACTAAAAATGGATAGCACTGAGAAAGCAACAATAAAATGTTTAGACTTGTCCAAAGCAAATTACTTGTTATATCATCTAGGCATGAATAATGCACAACTGACACTATTAACTGGTTTCAAAACTGTCAGTGTGGTGTGACGTAATGTAGCAAGTCATAGGGCTCTCATCTAGTTCAGTTTCCAAACTGGTAAACTACTGGTGCACCACTAATATTTTTGTTTTCATGGTTTTCTCCTTGCTTTTTTCATGGATTCTTCTCCATATTGAGTCTATATGTAATAACAAATATAAAACTGACATAGTACAATATGCTATGTGTAATAACTAATGTAGACTGACATAGCACAATATGCTGTGTGTAATAACTAATGTAGACTGACATAGTGCAATATGCTGTGTGTAATAACTAATGTAGACTGACATAGCACAATATGCTGTGTGTAATAACTAATGCAGACTGACATAGTACAATATGCTATGTGTAATAACTAATGCAGACTGACATAGTGCAATATGCTGTGTGTAATAACTAATGTAGACTGACATAGCACAATATGCTGTGTGTAATAACTAATGTAGACTGACATAGTGCAATATGCTGTGTGTAATAACTAATGTAGACTGACATAGCACAATATGCTGTGTGTAATAACTAATGTAGACTGACATAGCACAATATGCTGCGTGTAATAACTAATGTAGACTGACATAGTGCAATATGCTGTGTGTAATAACTAATGTAGACTGACATAGTGCAATATGCTGTGTGTAATAACTAATGTAGACTGACATAGTACAATATGCTGTGTGTAATAACTAATGTAGACTGACATAGTACAATATGCTGATGTCTCTGCTTGTATCATTCTGCCAATAGTAGCCAGCAGATAGAGGATGTGTCCAAATGGGCAAAGAACAGGGTCAGACCTGACTAAACACAATCTTCTCACTGCAATCATAAACTGTGTTCTTTGGGGACCAAAAAATGGAGATGTGACACTACAGGAACCATAAAGATCCATAAGCTTTTAGGAGAAAACAGTCAGAGTGTCAATTGCAGTAAAGGTTGCTTCATGAATAGATTACATCATCATCATCATCGTCATAAACAGTGAGAGAATACAAGAAAATCAACGAGAGATATAAGGTCATTGTATTAAGAAAAAATGGTCAAGTAAGATTTATCGCTTATTCAGAATGCAAAAGAATGGACCGACTAAGCACAGCAAATGGATGCTGTCAACCTCAAAAAGTCTGTATCAATGTTCCACTAGATTTATACATGTTCCATACTGATCGTGTCTATCTGATTAACTAAAAGCCAACAGAAGCACTGGACTTATTCACATGATAAAGGATTTCATAATATCAGTGACTAGACAAGAACCTCATACTGCATTACCATTGCCAATTTTGTACAAGGCAGTGTGGTACAGTTCATCTGCTCTACAAATGAGAGTGACAAAACAGCTTCCACGTATTACAAAATCGCAAGCCCTACCAAAGGAGCTAACAGATATGAAAACCTCCACTGTGCTTTTGCATGCAGCAACTGACCAGTCCTACAACAGCAGGTCAGCACTACCAGTCATTAATCTAGTCCAACACTATGTGCAAATGGTCACTATGATCACTACGTACTACTCTACAAAGACATCAGGACATTGACTTGGCTTTTGCTAAATATTCACAAAATCCAAAAGGGTTTGGGGGACAATGCATTGGAGTCTCTGCTTTAAATAATAAATGATCTTTCTAAGGACATCAGGAAAACTGTTATCGCATCTTGGCAACAAGATAAAGGAAAACATTTAAAAAGCAAGTGCGATTTTAGAGACACTGGATGAGCTAAGCCTCCCTCCCTTCCTTTGTTACACACACACGCACACACACACACACACACACACACACACACGCACACACACACACGCACACACACACACACACACACACACACACACACACACACACACACACACACACACACACACACTCTTCTCTTCCATCCTTTACAGTATCTAGGAATCAGCACATACAAGACTAACTGATATACAATTAGGCATATTTATCTAAATAAATGATATCACTGTAACAATACCTTGATGAATACTTACAGGAAATTGTCCATTTTATTATTTTTGTTAAAAAGAGATAAGCACATTCATCCCAAACCCTTTTGTGGGTCAAAACACTTGGCTCATTAACTGATCTGGTCATCATCAAACAGTAATAACACACGACTGTGACAGCTTGAGTAAAAGTTATTTATTGCAGCTCTCGCAGTCATATATTACTTGGAAAACAGTACTTTTCAGTCTAAGGACCCTTGATGGCTAAAAAATGCCTTTATCTTTAAATATCTTATCAATCAAAATTTGTCATAGCTTTCCTCCCAAGAAGGAATTTTTTTCATTTTTTTTTTTTTTTTTTTTTTTTAATTCTTGGCGGTCTCCAGGCATTTTTTTTTTCCAGAGAAACCAAAAATTGTCACTACCTCAACTTCTGCCCCATCCATTTGCAAACATAAAGGCCTTGATTACATAATCTTATTTCAATACTGTACAGCTTTTACACTTTTCACTTTTACCATTATCAAAATGCTCTTCAACTTCTCCTAACTTTCAGCCACCAGATTAATATTGTCTGTATATCTAATGCTGTTAATACGTCTCCTGACAACTTTAAATCTACCATCTGATTCATCTAACCCAACACTTCACATGATACATTCACTGTACAAATTAAACACATCCTACATACACAGCCCTGTCACACTCCTTTCCTAGTTTTGAACTACTCAGTTATGGCTCTGTTTTGTAGGTTCACACTAGGCTGTTGAGCCAGTTGTCATTTGTGGCCTAGTGAATGATATCACCCATTTACCTAGAGAAGAATTAATACCAGATCTCATTCTAGTTACAGTCCTTTTCTACAAGGGCTAGAAGACCACACCAGGTGTGTACTTATGATTGCCCATTCAGGTTACACCTAAAAAGGGTCATGGAGTTACTCTGCCTAAACACGAAGAGAAGCCTATTCTATAAAAGTGCTGATTTTTGCCGTGAAAGATATCTATCCTGTCAACAAATCCTATTTATGTTTCAGTGGAAATTTAGGTTTTTGAGTGGGTATTTAGTGAGTGGGTATTTAGGGTGGTATTGGTTTTGTGGATGTGTAGAATGTTGCAAAGGACAAAATCTCTCAATGATTTGTAGGAAAGGTAGAGATCACTTCTCAATAGTCAGTAGGAAATGGAAAAGAGTGTTTTAAGGCAGTGACAGTAACTCAAGGAGGACATGTCCTTGGTTTTTGTACCAAGGAAACAATGCAATCCCTCAATATGGGTCATATGGCTAGCAAAGTACATACCAAAGGAAGAATTCTATTCTATTATTCATCTAATAAAGGATAAGTAGAGGTGGCAATGACTTCCATGTATCTAGAGGATACACCCATAGTGACTAGTGTATGGTAGAGTCAATTTTTTGGGAGAGTGTAATCTATGTGATAGGAGCATGAGTGCCCAGGTTTGCTAAATTTCATTTTTGGGTTGTAACCAAGCACAGGCTTTTACATCGTCTTACTGGCTATAAGGTCTATTCCATTCATTCTACAAGATTGTTGTCCACAGCAGAAAAGCTAATGATCATCAGCCAGTCCATTTTACTTCATAGGTTCATAGGTTAGCACTAAGCTAACTGCCCTTGTGAGCCATTTTAATCCTAGCCAATTATCCCTTGTGAGACTCAAACCCTGCACCTTGTGTTTGTAAGGCAAACACCTTAACCATTAGGCCACACTCCCAATTTTAAAGATAATAATGTTTATTCTTGTAATCCCACTTCCAGTCCGTTTCAGTTCACTAATTCTGGAGATACTGATATTTATTATTGTTATCTCATCTTTAATCACATCAAGTTTGTTTTGGACTCATAGTTCTTATGTTCCAAGTTCCCACTGTGTAAAATTATTTACAGCATCAGAAATTCCTTTTGTCTCAAGGCATTTGAGCAGATGGATGTCCTCTGGGCTTCAATCTGTCCATACCATAACCTCTTGTACATTTCTCCTGTTCTTACCTTATGCTAATTCACACACAATGTTCTATACAAATTAATGTTTTATTACAGTACCCCTTACTACTGCATCGTGAAGGGTAGCCCAAGGCATGTTTATTTACATCCAGTTATGAATGGCAGTGCTCCAAGCCTAATAAAGTGTCCGAGTTTTCAATTTACTTGGCCTTTCAAGTTCGTGTGCTTTGCACTGACAATTTCATTTTCAGTGGTCTAACTAGTTTAGAAAGGGCCAGTAAATCGTTTTTGACTCTGCCGCATTTGTTTCAGGAAATGGTAATGGATTCCTCAGAGAGAAAGTACAGTTGTGTACACTTACCATAAATGTAGATGTTCGAGTGTATTCACTGTTGCAGTCATCACCTGTGAGTTATCCCTGCTTTGGTAGCCCTCGGCCGGCCCAAATACCAGAGTCAATGTTTTACTGCGACGGCTGCTGTCACCTGTAGACTGAAGTCAGGTCGTCAGTGCTAATAAAGTAAGGCAGCTGACACCATTACATCAGTTTTTCTTGCCCGAACCATTCAGAAGCTCCAGAAAATATGGCAAAGTGGTCCTGGTGGTTAACAACCACCCCAAGAAGCTTATGTCTCCCTAATGAAAGAGGATATAAGGGAGCAGGAGGGAGGGAAACCAGGACTGCAACAGTGAATACACTCGAACATCTACATTTATGGTAAGTGTATGCAACTGTACTATGTTCTTTGTGTTTCACTGTTGCAGTCATCACCTGTGGGAAGATTCTCAAAGCTGAAGAGAGGTGTGGCAGGATTAGTTAGAGATTTAGGCATGGGTAAGGAGGCCCTGCAGAACTGCAGAGGCAAACCCTGCCCTAGCCTTAGAGAAGAGAGGAAGGTGGTAATGCTTTGTAAAGGTATGGACCGAGGTCCAGGTGGCAGCTTCCAAGATGTCCCTGGTGGGAACTCCTCTGAGGAATGCTGTGGAAGAGGAGGCTGCCCTAGTGGAATGGGTACGAATAGACTTAGGGGGAGGTTTCCCATGAAATCTGTAGCAGAAATGGACACAGTGTGATATCCATTTAGAGATCATATGCTTGGAAATGGGCTTCCCCTCTCCCCCAGGGCAAAACTGACAAGAAGTTGGTCCATTTTTCTGAAGGGTTTAGTACGGTCCAGGTAGTATCTGAGCTGCCTGTGCATGTCCAGGGAGTGCAGAATTCTTTCCCCCCTGTTTTGAGGGTTAGGGAAGAAGGTAGGCAGATGAATGGCCTGGTTGAGAGTCACATTAGATATCACCTTGGGCATAAAGCAGGGGTTAGTCCTAAGGGAAACCCTGTCTGCATGGAAAACGATGAAGGGCTCAATGGCCATCAGTGCCTGAAGTTCAGAAACCCTTCTGGCTGAGGTGATAGCTAGCAAAAGCAGTCTTCCAGGAGAGGAGTTTTAGTTCTACTGAAGCAGCAGGTTTGAAGATTGGTAAGGTTAGTTTTTCCAGAGCATAATTAAGAACCCAGGCTGGCATGGGAGGCCTTCTGGGACGTCTGATATTAGAAGCTCCTTTGATGAATTGCTTAATCAAAGGGTGAGAGAACAGGGGCTGGTCTGTATTAAACTGAGATGAAATGGCTGAGGCATGGATTTTAACAGAAGAGAAGGAGGGGCCACTATTAAGTAATTCCTCTAGATAGTCCAGAATGAGAGGGGCAGAAGGTTGTGAGGACCTGGCTCCTCTGGACTGGCACTAGGAGCAGAATCTTTTCCATTTCCCTGCATAAGATCTTCTGGTGCTGGGCCTTCTGGCCTCTTTGATAATCTCTAGGACCTGCTTGCTTAGCAGGAGCCCTTCCCTTACCTTGGGAGTATCAGCCATGCTGATAGCTTGAGAGTCTGCAAATATGGGTGCAGCATCCCCCCCGCTTGAGTCAATAGGTTTGGGATCTGGGGAAGCTGCCTGGGAGGATGTGATGTCAGGCTGCACAGCAAGGGTTACCACTGTTGTCTGGGCCAATCTGGAGCAAAGAGGATGGCCTTGGGCCCCTCCTCCCTTATCTTAATGAGTACCTTGGAAATAAGAGGCAGAGGGGGAAAGCATACACAAAGAGGGAGTTCCAAGGGAAGGTCAAGGTATCCACCTTCCATGCCAGGTGGTGATATTTTCTGGTGCAAAATTTCTTTAGCTGACTGCTGAGGTGTGAAGCAAAGACATCCACCTCCGGATTTCACCACACCTAAGTGACTTGCACAAAGATCTTTTTGTGGAGCTGCCATTCATGGGGTCCATTCATTGTCTGCTTAAGTGGTCTGCCAGGGTTTTGTTGATCCCTGGTAGGCAGTCGGCTATTAGATGCAATCCCATGGAAAAGGAAGTCCACCAGAGGTTCATGACTAACCTGCACAGAGTGTAAGATTGTCTCTCTCCCTGTCTGTTGATGTACCACAGTACTGTGGTGTTGTCTGTTTTGATAAGGAGAACTGCTGGCCTGAGATGGGGCTGGAAAGATGTCAAATCCTTTTGCACTGCAATAATTTCCTTCTGGTTGATATGCAAGGGAAGGTCTTGGGCATCCCAAAGACCTTGGGTCCACCAGCCTGCTAGGTGGGCTCCCCAAGCCATGTCTGAGGCATCGGTGGTGATGGTCTGCCCGGTGAGGCATGGATGAAGGGGAGACCCTGGTTTCTGGCACAGGCTCATGCTCACCAGAGCAACTCTGCCCTTATACAGGCAATCAGAGGTAGAAAGGGCTCCAGGGGCTGTGAATGTTGGCACCAAAGGTTCCTTCGATACCACTGAAGTTTCCTCATGTGTAGCCTGGCCAGAGGAATCAGAAGGGTGCAAGAAGCCATGTATCCCAAGACTTACAGAAACTTCCTTGCTGTGAGGGAGCTCTGCTTTTCTGGGGGTAGGAAGGCCATTTGGGATGCTGTGTCCAGCAGACCTCCCAAGAAAATGATCCTCCTGGAGGGAGTCTGCTTTGATTTCTTCTCGTTGATGGTGAACCCCAAGGAAGTTAGGAGGGTTTTGATGAAGTGTAGGTCCTGGAATAGCTTTTCTTTGCTCTCTGCCTGGATGAGGTAGTCGTCCAGATAAGGATAAATCTGTATATTTTTCTGTCTGCAAAATGCTATGGCCGGGGCCAAACATTTGGTGAAAACCCTGAGAGCAGTAGATAAGCCAAAGGGAAGAGCAGAGAACTGAAAGTGCTGCAAGCCTGCTCTGAAATGCAGGAATTTCCTGCAGGACTCCCTTATGGGGATATGGAGGTAGGCATCTTTTAGGTCCAGTATCACTAACCAGGCATTTTGTCAGCATAGGCAGCAGCTGCTGCAGGATTAGCATTTTGAATTTGGGGACCACCAGGGATGTGTTCAGCATGGACAGATCCAGGATGGGGTGCCAATCACCCTCCTTTCTGGGAAAAAGGAAAAGCCTGAAATAAAAGCCTTTGCCTGCTTGATCTGAGGAGACGGGTTCTACTGCCCTCTGAGCTATGAGAATTTGGACTTGCTTTAATACCTCTGCCCACTGACTGGGAAGTACATCTGGGTACCCTCTGGGAATTGGGAGTTCATTGAAAGTGAATTTGTATCCCTGGAAAATGATCTTTAAAACCCATTGGTCCTTGGTTACAGACGGCCAATTTTCTTTGCAGAGGGACAGCCTTCCTACGAGCTTTTGGGTGAAAGGAGGGAAGGGGGGTAGGGAGTCATTGGGAGTTTTTGCCATAGAGGGATGACTTAAAACTCCCTGCCCAAGGGGCAGATGTGGTCTACTGTTTGGATCTCTGGTGTCCCCACTATAGGGACCTAGGTGACCTGTCCCTGTGGGGACTTAGCTTGCCCCGGTCTGCTGGGAGCAGAAAAGGACCAATGCTTGGAGGGAAAGTTCTTGCTGAATCTAGGAGGTTGAACCTGAAAGAAATCTTTTACTCTTTACATAGATTTTGCTTTGTCTTCCATTTTTTTAAGCACCTCTACTGCTTTTTCCTCCAAACAAACAGTCTTTGTGCATCAATTAATTTAGACTTGACATGATCAGGTATAGGTTGTTCCTTCAACCATGCATGTCTCCAAATGACAGATCCAGACACTGCTGCCCTGCTAGAGGCTTCTACTGCATCATATCCACAGTGTAAAGAATGCCTAGCCACTTGACAAGTAGAGTGCAGTAAATCTGCTAACTCCTTAGAATTGGCACAGTCAGGAAAAGTAGAAATATTTTGCTTTAATAGTTCCAAAGTGTGCTGTTGATATTTTAACATATGGAACTGACAGTTGAGAGCTAGGATGGCTAAGGTTGCAGAGGTGTAAACCTTTTTACCCCATCTGTCCTGAGCTCTGGCATCATTATCTTTGGAGAACTAGCCCTGGCTCCCTTGGGGCCCTGTGTAATGACCTCCAGGTCTACAGCAGGATTTCTGTACAGGTATTTAAGTGTGTCTGGTACTCTGTAATACCTGTCTGGTTTACTGGGAGCAGGAGGAAGAGCATCTGGGGCTAAACTGGATTCATGGAAAACATCATCCACCACTTCTAAAACAGGGGGTATGGCAAGGGGTCTGTGTCGAGGAAGGTCTAGAAATTCTCTTTGCCTTTTCTTAGACTTAGGGATATCCTTAGATTCCCATTGGAAATGTTCCCTGAGGGTTTCCCCAAAGGAAAAGTCTTCTGGTGGGGAGGCAGAAGGGATGCATTCCTCTGCATATGAATCATCATAAGCAGTAAGAGGTTGTTGATCCTCTTCAAAATCTGAATAATCTGATTCCTCAGAATCTTGCTCTGGGCCTGGGGTGGAGGGGCGAGAGTATGATGGTGACTAGAGGTAGATTTTCTAGGGGTGGCCTGGTTTCTAAGCCTAAGAGAAGTCATCAGTCTGAGAGGAGTGGTAGTCGGGAGAGAATATGTCGGTTTCTGACTGGAATCGGTAGTGTGAAAGACCTCCTCGGAAGCTGGTGCCTGCTTAGTGGCTCCGGACCAAACCAAGGCAGAGACAGCCAAAGGCTCTGAAGACAAAGAAGATTTCTGTGGCATACCGAACTCCAAAAGGGTCTCGGTAGAGGCCTGCATAGCAATCGCATCGATCATCAGGGCCTGCAAAAGCACCTCACTAAATTCCGGAGTACTGATGACCTGCTTAACAGAAGAGTCGTCAGAAGGCTTGGCCTTGTGAGGTCTGTCTCTATCTTTATCCCTTTGCTTTCTAGGAGGCTATACAGATTGTTGGCTGACCAATGCCATATGAGAAGATGGAGGACGAAAATAGCTGTCTACAAAAAAGAGCTCTCCAACGAATGGTTCTCGTGTAAAAGAGGGCACAGAACCGGCAACAGGTGATGTCATGGTCTAGGCCTAAACAATTGATGCACTACGAATGGAAATCTCTGTGTGGCATCTGCATTCCACAGGTGATACAATTGTTAACTTTAGATGTTTTCAGCTGTGATCCGAACTCTGGTAGCGACCGATCGGCACACTTGCAAACTGCTTCTGCTACGGGCTCCATGGCAAGAAAGACTGATGTAATGGTGTTAGCTGCCTTGCTTTATAGCACTGACAACTTGATGTCAGTCTACAGGTGACAGCAGCTGACACAGAAAAATATTGACTCTGGTATTTTGGCCGGCCGAGGGCTATCACAGCAGGGATAACCCACAGATGATGACTGCAACAGTGAAACATGAAAAATGTCTATTGAGAGCTTCTTGGTCCAGTCAGGAGATGGGGCTGGTTTGGTGGCAACGACAGGCAATCAAGAAAATGTACTGGTTGGCATCAAATTATAGAGAAAGGGAAATTTCTAACAAAGGAACAGATAATTTATAATTATAATATAAAATAAAGACAATTGGTTGTTTTTACAAAATCTAAGGCATTTTCTTGAACAAATGCAACCTTCAGTTAGACATGAAGCTCCAAAACTCATTGAATACCTTATTCTTATCACAAAACAGCCTTATCAGGGTACAGGGTATTTGTCTAATATCTATAAAATTGTTAAAAAAACTATCATGAAAAATCATACTGGGATTATTATACTTTAATAAACAACCATCCTCCAATTGAGGAAGAAAAAAGTAATATTCTAAAATCTTCCAAATTTTCTACATTATTAAAATACTGGCAATTATTCACTTGGAGATATCTACACAGAAGTTTCTATACACCACATAGGTTAGCCAAAATGTATTCTATTGAAGATCAATGTTGGAGATGCCATACCAAGATAAAAGCAGATTGGCAGTATGTTTTTTATGAATGTATATGTCTCAGTATGTACTGGAAATCTATTAACTATTTTTTTCAGACTGTTTATAATGATAATTTTCAATTAACAAAGTCTTTAATTTTATTCAACTCTCCTATTCCAAACTATGTACCAAAAAAAGACACTAAAATCCTATGGTCACTATTGGCAATTTCACGTAAAATCATAACTATACACTGGAAAAATGAGGCTTCGCCTACGTTCAAGGAATTTGAGACTAACAACAACAGTTGCTCACATGGAAATATTAACAGTGAAGAATAAAAATAAAAGATCTACTTCTTACTATTACTCTTGGATGAAAGTACTGGAAATACTCGAAAAGATCGAAGAAGATATATCGTCTTATGTTTCTAACTTTATATAATATAGAATTTCAATGTTATTTGCATAGACACCAATGTAAATAGTTATATAATGGTTTGAAGTTAGTAATGTTTTAGAATTGTAAATATGTTATTTATCTTTATTTCGTGTAATGTTTAAGACATCTTATTTGAAATAATAAAAAAAATATTTAGTGGAAGAAAATGTACTGGCAGGACACAGCGATGCAGTTCCAGGTATTTTGCACAAATGGGGAGGAGGAAAGATTAAAACAGCATTCCAACCCATTTTCATCCATTGGCAAAAACTTGGAGTTAGCTGCTGTTCTGGAGACCCAGGTACTGCCTGATCAAGCTGAGAAATTATTTTTTAAAGAAACCTCAATGTTCTTGAGTTTGTAAAGTCTCCAGAGGTACCAAGAGCTCAACATCACATCCAGAAGTCTGCGAACAGTAAAAAAATCCCTCAACACCCTTTGACTTAAATTTGGAGGAGGATAAAATATTTCATGACCGGTGGATAGCAGCAGCACACAAGTGCACTGTGGAATCTATAAATATCCTAGTTAAAACAGACATGATGAAAAGACAGAAATTGAAAGAGGAGACAAAAAAAGTGTGAAGGAATATTTTAAATAAAACTAACAATGACACCTTGGAAAAAATTTTACTGGATGTTAATCAGAAACTTTTATCCTATGAGAAGGAACTGGTGCACAGGAAAATGCTAAACTGACTCAAGATTTCCGAGACTATGAACGCAAGTGAGCATTCATTTTATTCACCAATCAAAGAGTCCAGTGTCACTGAGGCAGATTTGAAGGAGAACAGGAAGCAAATAGACATCGACAGTGTTCCTATACTTCGGGGGAGAGCTGAGCTTCTTCTACCGAGGGCGAAAATAAGGAGTGTGGTGAATTTCCACATTTGTCAAGGGTCAGAAATGAGAAATACATGAATAAAATATTTTGTGACAAATGGGAATGCCAACAAGGCAGCCGTAAAAGATTTTGGAATGGAGAGGACCATCAAATGAAGTATGCTTACAACTCCCAGTCATACAAAAGAGGTAAATGGAATTAGTAATAATGGACTTGAAGCTGTTGCTTCTAGCAATGAATTGGACTATATAGTTAATTTGTCTGGGTATGAACTGATTGATGTAGAGGTATTAGTTTTACATAAAGGTTTGAAATTCATTCCTACAGCTTTGCCAAGGCTGTATGAAATTAACAGGAACATTTTCAGATTTCTTCATAAAGTACATCTGTTGGAATATTTCAATGGGAATAATGACAAAATTGATATGGGATTGCAGAGTAATGATGATTCTGAACAAAGTGATTTTTTTTTCTTGCAACTCTGAAATAGACTTTAATGCATAATGTAAATTTGATACAGGAGGTGTAACTCATAAAAGTGACTTTATTCCCCCTTTCAGAAATGAAACAGTACAACAGTTTAGTTCTTCATTGAACTGTAGCGTGGAAAGGGAACATCACTTGTTTTTTCAAAATAATAATGAGATTCAGTATAATTTGAACAAAAATGAGTGGCAAAGTTTAAGTAATTTAAGCAAAAGGAGGGAACTTGCATTTAAATCGGCAGATAAGGGGGGCAAGTTAGTTACTCTCCATTATACACAGTATTTAAGAATGTGTAATCAACATTTTAATAATGAGAATGTGTATGCAAAAGTGGAGGTTAGTGATTATAACAAGGCTCTAGAAGAATATAAAGGATTGTTAAATAAAGGCTTGAGGTTAAATTATTTTGCTTATGATGATGTGCAATATAAATGTGATAGCAAAAATTTTTCTATGGCTAAGTTTTTCTGTGTACCTAAAATACACAAAAATCTTAGGGACCCCTCTAGGCTGCTGTATTGTATCTGCTTGTGGGTATTTTAATCACAATATTGCCTGTTTTTTTGTATCAATATTTATTGGTGGAAGTGGTAAAGTTACCATCTTATATCAAAGATGTTTCAATTTCTTAGGGAAAATCAAGAATATAAGATCGGAGAAAGAAATGTATTTTATCGTGGTGGATGTGGTGAGCTTGTATACAAACATCAAACATGTTTTTGGAGTGGAAAGCCCTGGAATTTTTCTTGGGGGACAGTCCCAGAACTCAGCATGTTTTAGAATTGATTTTATTTTGTTTGAAAAATAATAGTTTTGAATTTAATGGGTGCCTTTACAGACAAATGCAGGGAACAGCCATGGGGCAACTTTTGCCCCTACATATGCAAATTTATTTATGAGTTTTTTTGAAAATTGAGTGAGTTTTTTAATAGGTATGTAGAAAACATTTTAGGTTTATTAATGATTTAATTTTTGTTTGTAAAGGGGGATTTGAGGGAGTAACAGAATTTATCAAGAGTTTGCCCAGAAACAGGTTTGATATCTGTTTTCATGGCTTATAAAACAGAAAAAAAGTTAATTTAGATATAACAATAGAAGGAATGGATGATGGAAGTTTGGAAACAAGTATACATAGAAAATATGAACAATGTGATCGTGTATTTTACATGGACAGAGTTGTCACCTGCCACACACAACAGAATCTTTACCATATGGGGAGTTTTTGAGAGTAAAAAGATTGTGTAGTAATCAAGAGGAATATCAACAGGAAATGAATAGGGTTATTCATATGATAAAGCAACAACAAATAAGGAGATATTAAACCATGGCTTCATAAAACAGTGATTTTAATAAAAGAAATAAACGGTGAGTGCTTTCATGGCACCAGCCACTTCGACATTTAACAAATGATATATTGCAGCTTTTATACTGAACTCACATAATGCAATAATTGAGTAATTAATACTTAAAGCCATACATCGCATACAATTATTAAAAACCATACAAATTTAAAATAGCATGTAGAATAACATATTATAAAACTTCATAGATAGGGCTACCTAATTCTTATTACTTTATTTCCTTTCTACTTTATTTCTTTAGGTTCCTACTCACTAAAATGGGTTTAATATTAATTTTATCATTCAAGCCTTTCCCAGTATTGGCCCGTAGCCTTATAATCCACTCTAATTCTCTGGTTTCAACCCTATTCTTGACATCCCCACCTCCATCAGTGTCATATACCTTATCAATTACTAAAAATAGGATATAGACAGAAGGATGGCATAGCCATGGGCACTTCATGTGCAAATGGCTACGCCAATATTGTTATGGCTATGTGGGAAAAGGAATTCCTACTTAATAAGATAGAAGGGCACATGAAGTTTTACAGGAGATTTGTGGATGATCTCTTTGTTTTATGGGGAGGTGATGTAGCATCATTCTTAGCATTTTTCCATAGGCTGGATAATAGCACTAGTTTCCTCAAATTTTCAATGAAGTACTCATATGATGTTATAGACTTTCTGGATGTGAAAATACTCCAGAGGAGCAGAGGTATTTTGGAAACCGAAATTAATAGAAAAGAGTGCTATAGAAATAGCTACTTCCACAGACAGAGTATGCATCCGAGGCATATTTTTAAGAACACCATTAGAGGTCAGGGTTTGAGAACATCGAGATTGACAGCCAATCAAGCTAAGTATGAAGAAGAGTTAAAAATATGAAGGATAGGTTCCATACAAAAGGGGGTACACTGGAAAAGAGGTCCAGGATGCGTTGGCTGGTCTATCTGAGTTGAGGGAAGGAGTAGGCAAGCCATATTTCTCAGAAATAGATAATATGGTAAATGCTGAGGTTGATATCTAGAAACCCTTGAGAGTGCAGGTTTCTTATTCCAGTAATGTTAGATCTTTACAAGATGTATACCGGAAGAACTGATGTGAAACGACTGGTGGGAGAAGCTCCAAGGTTTGCTTTTAAAAATAAGAAATCTATAAAAAGATTACTTTGCGGACCTCAGTCCTTCAATGTGAAGAGAGAAGATGCAGATGGATATGGAACTTTCCCATGTGATAAATGCAATTTTTGTGCATTTATTGACACTAGTGGAAATTTTTTACAACCAGATATGGGGAAGGAATTTATTTTTTAAAAAAATCAGCTGAATGCAATAGTACCAATATTGTGTATTTAGCACACTGTAATATCGGTTCTGCCTTCTATGTTGGCATGACAACATGAAGACTAAGGGGCCGGATGAGGGAACGCATGTATGATATTGCAAGAGGAGCTGAGACAAATGCATTAGTGAGACACGTTAGGGAATATGGGGAGGTACACACGTTCCTATTTTTAGTAATTGATAAGGTATATGACACTGATAGAGGTGGGGATGTCAAGAATAGGGTTGAAACCAGAGAATTAGAGTGGAGTATAAGGCTACGGGCCAGTACAGGGAAAGGCTTGAATGATAAAATTAATATTAAACCCATTTTAGTGAGTAGGGACCTAAAGAAATAAAGTAGCTAGGAAATAAAGTAATAAGAATTAGGTAGCCCTATCTATGAAGTTTTAGAATATGTTATTCTACATGCTATTTTAAATTTGTACATTTTTTAATAATATTTATGTGATGTATGGCTTTAAGTATTAATTACTCAATTATTGCATTATGTGAGTTCAGTATAAATGTTGCAATATATCATTTGTTAAATGTCTGATGAAGTGGCTGGTGCTACAAAAGCGCTCACCATTTCTTTTATTAAAATCACTGTTTTATGAAGCCGTGATCTGATATCTCCTTATTTGTTGCTGCTTTATCAATTGACTGTTTTGGAGGTGATATTTGCCAGCATTGTTTGGTTTTTACTGTGGTAAAGGTTATTCATATGTTTTGTGATAGAGGGTTAAATGGAGAAAAGGTCTGGAGGGTTTCAAAAATGGAGAGGAAAAACTACAAGCCTTATTATAAAGGGGGAAGGGATAGTTATAACACAGGTGACAGAAGGAATATTCAGAACCGTTTGCATTTTGTTTCAAAATGTACTTTATTTTCAGAGAAATTGGCAAGTATGGCAAAATATTTTGGGGGCTTTTTGAAAAGGGATGTGTTTTTTTTAAATACAACATTAAGGTTCTCCTTCAAAAGAGGGAGAAGTATTAAGGATTTTTTGGTGCAGGGAAATTTAGGATGCCCCAGATAGGAAGATGTGATGAAGTAGTATTAAAGGGTACTTATCCCTGTGGAAAAAGTGTACAGAATGTCAGTTTGTGGTTAGAAGCTTTCCTGATATTAATGGAAAAAAATTTCAGGAACAGGGGGGGGGGTTTTAACTGGGGGTAAATGGCTAGGCTTAAAATGGCTCATGAAGGCAGTTAGCCTAGTACTAACCTATGAACCTATAAGTGACAATGAAGGGATAGTATATGGGCTTAAGTGTCCTTGTGGAAAATTGTACATAGGAGAAAGTAAAAAAAAAGTTTCTCTACAAGACTTGAGGAGCATGTTAGAGACATCAAAAAGAACAAACAACTTAGCCCTATGGCAGCACAATTTTGTAGTTCTCATAATGGGGATCCAAAAGCAGGGCTGCAAGCAGCAGTATTGGAACAAGTAAATAATGATTATTCAATTTTAGAAAATATTAAATATAGATTAAGAAGAAAGGAATCTATATTTATTTTAAAGTTTAATACACTTTTCCCAAAAGGTTTAAACAAAGAATGTAATTAAATATTCTAATTGTTTTATTGATTAATTATTTAATCGGGGATAATTTTTGTGTATATAAAGAATTATAGGGAAGGAGAAAAGCATACTCTGTAAAAGCTTGTATAGCTGAGGATCTAGAGAATCTTTACTTGTCTTTTGTTTTAATAAAGTGTCCGAGTTTTCCATTTACTTGGCTTTTCTATTTTTTGTGGTTTGCACTGTAAATTTCATTTTCAGTGGTCTAACTTGTTTTGACTCATAGTTCTTATGCTTCAAGTTCCCACTGTGTCAAACTCTTTACAGTATCAGACATTCCTTTTGTCTCAAGGCATTTCAGCAGATGGATGTCCTCTGGGCTTCAATCTGTCCATGCCATAACCTCTCGTACATTTCCCCTCTTCTTACCTTATGCTAATTCACACACAATGTTCTTTACAAATTAATGTTTTATTACAGTACCCCCTACTACTGCATCATGAAGGATAGCCCAGGGCATGTATATTTATATCCAGTTATGAATAGCAGCACTCCAAGCCCAAGGAATTAAAGGCTGAGAGTGGGGTTTAAGAATAACCCTTAGCAGAATATAAAGGTTTAAAGGCTGAGAGTGGGGTTTAAGAATAACCCTTAGCAGAATATAAAGGTTTAAAGGCTGAGAGTGGGGGTTAAGAATAACCCTTAGCAGAATATAAAGGTTTAAAGGCTGAGAGTGGGGTTTAAGAATAACCTTTAGCAGAATACAGGAAGCATGCACTATGTGGCAGAAATTCATCACTGCTTCAATAAATTAACACACAGCTCTGGTGACATAGCACAGGTGGCCGTTATTCATATAACAGAGGCTATTTAGTCCAAACGCTCACTCGCAGACTGCCATCACCCTTTGTTACATGGAAGAGTCAGTAGTGGCAGTCCTTGCATGCAGCAAAGCCTTTAACATACACACGTGTCCTTAAAGAAAATATGACCACACACTGGCCAGTGTAGCACATCACTTGCTGTACACAATAGACTGTGCCATCCATATTCTGCTTAAGTTCTTTGTTACACTACAATTTCGTATAAAGGTCAAGTCGACTGATTATCCTTAGCAGTAGTAACCAGTAGTCTTTATTTAGAGTTAGTATCAAGAATAAATTGGTAATGGTCATGCTTAGTTATTTTAAATTTTTATTTATTCATAAGATGGGTAGACTAGACTAGGGATCCCTGTTTCAGCAATATTATTACTTAAAAGTATCAAAACAATTAAAGAAGTACAGTATTTATATAGCAAAAAACTTCCGACTCTCCACGTTAAAAAACTTTACATTTTATTTATAAAAACAAACAGAAGGTAAGCACTTTCGCGTATGCTACCATACGCTTCATCAGACAGTTTGAATATAATAGTATCAACAAATTTATAGGGAGGCTTAGCCAATAGACAATTGCATTAAATTAATCAATTAACCACATATGTAATTAGAGAAACATTCAAACATTTAAACATTCAGAGATTTAAAGGAAGAGTGTTATCTAAAAACTGCTAGTTTAAAAATTCTGATTTAAAAATATATATATATACAATAAAACACGTAGATAGACATACATATATAATAAAATAGAATAGAATAAAGCGATCCCTACATGACGCTTCAGAAACATTCAAAAATTCATTGCAACTGAGCAAGTGTTTCTTATTCTAAATATGATGCTTCAGAAACATTCAGAAATTCATTACAGCTGAGCAAGTGTTTTTTATTCTAAACGCAATATAAAAACAATATTGTAAGACAACCAAACTAGTAATTGATGCAAACTTTGCTAGCATAAATCATTAAATAACTTATGCGGCAGTTATAACTCACTTAAGATGTATGGCTGTTCGCACTATTCCTTAATGAAAAAATCTTTAGAACAACTTTTGCTAGTATGTACGGAAAGCAATTCCATTCATAAAAATACTTGATATAAATGTATAAATTAATAATTAGACAACTATGTGTATAAATAAATATACATACATGTATATATATAAAAATATGAATAAATATAAATAGATAAATGAATAAATAAATAAATATATATAAATAATTCAATACAAATGTGTAAATACATAGATATAATCACAATATATATATAAACATAAGTATGAATTAAGACTCACTGTTACTGAAATCTATTGTATGATAGAATAAAAAATATTTTATAAAATTATGTTAAAAAGACCATTTATAACTTCTTATTGAATAATCAGTATAAAAAGTAAAAAGTAAAAATGGGAAAATTTAACAACGTAAATAAATTAATTAATTTGTCAATGAAATGGGATGGAAAGAGAAAACTCTACGAAATTCTTATATCATGTGGATAACCAGTAAATCAGAATCATAGTACCATGTATCTCAGAAGCAATTATATGCAATTCAAAAATCGTGAACAGACAGATAAAACACTATAATAAATACATAAAAGAGAGATAATAAAAATGATGACTAAAAGTACACTAAACTAGTGAATAGATATCACAGGAACAGCTAAGAAAGGTGACTGTTCTACATTGAATAAAGTCATCTTCGGTTATTAAGGAATGACCTGATGGTGACAATTATTCAAACCTGGGGGGTAGTGACCTCTAAGTTTAAGTATCCATTTTAGTTCATTTAGCTCGATCTGATTTAAATAATCACCACCTCTATCTGGAACCCCTACAACTTGCAGCACCCTAAACACAAAGGAATGTAATGGATTAGACATCACATGCTTGGCCAAGGCATTTAACTCATTATTCTTTTTTATATCATATTGATGGTTATATATTCTATTCTTGAGTTTCCTTTTGGTAAGGCCTATATAGAATACATTGCAATGTTCACATGTAGCTAAATAAATTAGGCCAGAGGTGTCACAAGTGGCTCTAAATCTGGGTATAAAAATAAAGTCAAGTTCTGGATGCACAAATTCTTGACTTTTGGTTATGAACTTGCAATAATTACAATTGTGACATGGATATGTTCCAGGAGATTCATTGGTGCCTAACTTATTGTATGATATTCTAGACTTTCTGTCGCATAATAAAGATTTTAGATTTTTATTGCTCCTATAGACTATATGAGGAGATTTGCCTAATATTTTTTTAGTAGGTTCATCCATCATTAAGACCCTCCAATTGTTGGCTAATATCTTCTTAATGTTCATGAAGTCATTGGTGTACGTCGTAATAAAAGAAACTCTATCAGTATGATTATAATTATGAGCAGTATTCCTGAAGTTTACTGCCTGGTAATCAGCTCTAGATTCATTTGAAGTCAGAGATTCTAAAGACAAGACATTGTTTCTGACTTCCATTACAAGGTCATGGTTATAACCTCTTTCTAGGAACATGTTCATCATTTTGTCAGCTTCTCTGTTTAAGTCATTCTTGTCAGTGCATATTTTACTTAGTCTAATAAATTGACTTTTCAGAATACCTTTAAAGGTATGACGGGGATGCATGCTGTCGTATTTCAAAATGGTGTTCCTCCAACATTCTTTCTTAAACAGTGTGGATACTAATCTCCCTCTTCTAATGTTTATACTTACATCTAAAAAATTAACTGATGAATAAGAAGTTTCAACTGAAAATCTCAAAAAAGTAGTGGTGGTTTCTAAGTGAGTTTTAAACTCATAAAATTCCTTAATGGAGCCATCCCAAACAATCAAAATATCATCAACAAAACGTTTGTATAACAGAACCTTGTGGAATGAGGGGTGTGTAAAAACATTGTTCAACTCCCAGTGGTGTACAACTAGATTTGCATATGTGTTTGCACATGGGGTCCCCATGGCCACACCACAGGACTGGAGATACAGTTTGTCCCTAAATGCAAACACATTGTTGCTTAACACCATGTCCAATAGTTGACACACCAAGATAGCATTGTTCCCTTTCAAACCTGGATTGTGTTGTAATAAATCACGGATGGCATCAATTCCAACATCATTAGGGATTGAGGTAAATAAACTCTGCACATCCATTGTGATTAAAAGATGTTTATCCTGTGTAAACTCAAATTCCAAGGACTGTAAATAATCTATAAGCTGGTACGTATCTTTGAGGATCGTAGGTATAGCTTCTAATAAAGGTCTTAGTGTTTTCTCTAAAAAGATAGATACATTTTCAGTGACCCATTTAGCACCAGACACTATCGGCCTCATTGGTGGTGGTAAAATCTCCTTGTGCATTTTTGGTAGTCCTTTAATGATGGGTACTACCGGGTGCTCAATGGAAAAAAAGTCATATAGGGTGTTAGGTATCTGGGAACACATTAACATGTCATACATATCATCTCTGACAGTTTTAATGATAGAGTTGAACTTAACTTGATCAATTAAAATATATGTATTGTCAGCTTCCAACATATTGCTCATTAGAACATTGTAGTCAATCGTATTAAAAATGGCTAAGCCTCCTCCTTTGTCAACTGGCCTAAAAGTAAGTGTATCATCATTGCTCAGAATTCGTAGTGAATTCATATTACTGCTTGACATATTAAAAAAAGCACATTTCCTTGTACCATTACAAAAATAACTGTAAAAGTCTGTTTCGCATAGTTTAACAAAAGAATCTACATGAGCTGGCATAACCGGTGTAAAAGAACTTTTCTTTCTATATGTAGGAGCACTAGCAGCATTTAAAGTAAGAGTGTTTATGTCTTTATTAAAAAACAGTTTCAAGCTAACTGCACGTGCAAAAGAACGCAAGTCAATCAGTATATCGGATAATATACTTCCTCGTGAAGGGACAAACGAAAGGCCATTGTTAAGTAGTTCAATGTCACTATCAGTCAAAGTATAGTCCGATAAATTAAAATAAAGCGTGCTTACTGCCTTTGCCTTCTTGGTTGATGGGCGTTCGTCTCTCCTGATAACTTTCGTTTCCTGCTCTCCCAGCTGTTTCTTCTTCCTTTTGCAAAAGTTGGTTTCCTTATGGGCAGGGGTAAAAAAGGGTTATTAACGTCATTGTGCCTCTTACTGATAGCTCCCGTGGAAATTCTTTGGACCTTGGCTGCATTGTTGGCTTCTTGATTCGGTAGTGGTGTTGAAGCAAGAGAAGCACTAGTAACCGAAGCAAACGTCTCAGGCGGTGTGGTAAAGGAGTCGTGTGACGTATCAGTAGCAGCGCCAGGCTCAGCTGTTATTGAACCAATGACAGCAGGTGCTGTGAGTGTACGGTCTAAAGGCGCTGAGATCGAAACGAAATTCTCCCCTGAATACTGACTGTCAAACCTTCTCGGCCAAACAAATACATTGCCAGTAGAGAAATCCTTAAAGTCACGTTGGAGCTTCCTGGTTTTAATTTGTTGAAGCTTACTGGCATATGTGTTAACCTGACTATACATGTTGTCAAGTTTCAAAGTACAAAAGGGATTACAGAAATTTTTTCTTAGGTCTGTATGAAAGTCATTGACCTTAGAGATTAGTTCAGCTTCGAGCGGTTCAAAGTAGTCAATTAAAAGTTTCATGTGTTTGTGGCTAGCTTCAATGTTAATATCTTGCCATTTTTTCAAAAGCAGCGGGTGCGTAACACCATACGTTGGCATAACTAGTATACGCATCCCTCTTGGGATTAAATTGTAATGAAGACATGCCTCTAAATGCTTACGCTGCCATGCCATTCTTTGCAGTTTATACAGGTCATTTTCTAGTATTTTCATACTAGAATAGAAAAGTTCAATATTAGGAATGTCATTATCTTTTGTACTCGTAGCAGGTACATTCAGGTCCAGAGCCAATAAAGGGTTCGACTTACAAGAGGTTATAGCTGTCCATTGTTGCTCATTAGTCAATCGCCTCGGTTCCGGATTGTAGTCCAACTCAAGTTCCATGTTTGCCATAAACGTGTGCAGTAGAGGTCCGAAAACAACGAACAGGTAAAAAACAAAAACGGATCTCTAGCTGCCAAGGAGTCAGTGGTTAAAATCCAAGGATAAATATATAGCAAAAAACTTCCGACTCTCCACGTTAAAAAACTTTACATTTTATTTATAAAAACAAACAGAAGGTAAGCGCTTTCGCGTATGCTACCATACGCTTCATCAGACAGTTTGAATATAATAGTATCAACAAATTTATAGGGAGGCTTAGCCAATAGACAATTGCATTAAATTAATCAATTAACCACATATGTAATTAGAGAAACATTCAAACATTTAAACATTCAGAGATTTAAAGGAAGAGTGTTATCTAAAAACTGCTAGTTTAAAAATTCTGATTTAAAAATATATATATACAATAAAACACGTAGATAGACATACATATATAATAAAATAGAATAGAATAAAGCGATCCCTACATGACGCTTCAGAAACATTCAAAAATTCATTGCAACTGAGCAAGTGTTTCTTATTCTAAATATGATGCTTCAGAAACATTCAGAAATTCATTACAGCTGAGCAAGTGTTTTTTATTCTAAACGCAATATAAAAACAATATTGTAAGACAACCAAACTAGTAATTGATGCAAACTTTGCTAGCATAAATCATTAAATAACTTATGCGGCAGTTATAACTCACTTAAGATGTATGGCTGTTCGCACTATTCCTTAATGAAAAAATCTTTAGAACAACTGGATCCCTGTTTCAGCAATATTATTACTTAAAAGTATCAAAACAATTAAAGAAGTACAGTATTTACTCAGAGGTGGGCTGCATTAGAATACAATAGAATACAATAAAACAAGATAACACACAGTTCATTAATACATTGCTATAATGATACAGACAAATCTATAAGGATAGCTACACTGATTTGAAGTTAGAACTTAGAATACATAACCATAAATATCTCATTAAGGAAGAAAGCTACATTTCACATTTACCCAAGAAGAGATACTATTTGCTAAGACAGTTACACACAGTATTTTTATCAAAGTAATTTAAGTATTGGTAAGGACTGGATGCTAAGTAGAAGTGACTTGCATACTTTAAAACCAACGCATGACAGTGCTTTCTAAGGGGTAGTTAAAAGGGAGCACAGTAGTTAAAGTGGAATCTGAAGAACAGTGGCTGTGGGTAAAGCTTTTAATTTAAAAAGGGTGATAATGTAATAATGTCTAAGGAACTAAACTTTGTAGAATAATTATGAAGTGACAGTTTGTTGTGCATTCAGTAAAACATTCACTTTAGTGAGGGTGGTACAGTAACATGCAAGGCAGAAGATAGAATAGGACCTGAAGCCTTATTACACTTTTGTAAGGGAACCAGGTGTTACCTGGAGAAGCTCATGATCTTAGACTAGAATGTGCATATATTTTGCAATAGTGGATTATGCTTGGGTATTCATAGATGTGACCTTTGGTGATATGTGGCCAATAAACACAGTGGTAGGAAAACAGCAGTCATTTCTAAGGACAGAAACCTAAACATTCAAACTGTTGCACTGAATGGAGGGAATCCTAATGTCTTGTTAGTAGCATTACCATATACATCCCACAGTCATGCTCATTTTTCTGGGCTCCCTGAGATCCACTAGTCTCAGAACCAAGAGTATTTGACAGTAAATCAACAGGCCATGACAACAGTACTCAATGTTCCACTGAAATACACCTGGCTCCTGCATTACACCTTCTGTCAACTTCATGAATCACAGTACACCATTTTTATGCATTTTGTCTGGACATTTATTTCTCTAAGTTAAATGATCATGGAATGTTGTTTCTATGGTGATGCATCTCTTCCACTGAAGAGCTACTTTCTGAGATTCTATATTACTTGGGTTCGATGAAAACTGGGAACATAAGTAGAACTTCACCTCCAAGCTGAGCACATGCAGAACCTGTAAGTTGAGTCCTCAAGCTTAAGGAATGAACAAGACGTCAACGTTGGAGCAGGAGACTGGGCTTGATAATCAAAGAGCATTTAACATACAAAAAAGTGCACGCGCACATGTGTGTGTGTGTGTGTGTGTGTATATATATATATATATATATATATATATATATATATATATGTGTGTGTGTGTGTATATACACACATATATATATATATATATATATATATATATACACACACACACACACACAAACAATGTGAAACATTTGACTTCAGGCTCATTTTCTCTAATGACAAAATTTAGTATAGAGAAAATGAGACTTTGATCAAATTCTTCATACCCAGTCTGTGTGTGTGGGTGTTTTATGTACATGGCATTTGTAATCAAAATAAAATTAACAAAAAAAGGAATTATAAGGCAAGTTAGCCTACTGTACCACTTGTACCTTGCTAATGACCACCTACTTATTGTTGCCCCCATGTCTACAAGCTTGTGTTTCTACACCAACAGTGATTCACTGTGTGGTATTTCCTCTTTTCTCTTTGGTTGTGCAACTGTGGAATAGTAAGAGGGATGTAGGGATGCCTGCAACTTGCTTCTTCTGCAAAAAAAAAGAATTTGGAAGAGTATTTGCTGCATAAGTAATGTTAGACAAAATGTGATTTGATTAAATATGTTTTTGATTAAACGTGTTTTAGATATTTTACCAGGTATACAGCTGCTGAAATTGTTCTCAATTGTTTTCCAGCAATTAGGCTTGTTATTTACAAAGATATTCGCTGTAGGGACATATGTCTATGCCTATGTATATAAACAGCAAACATGTAGCTTTTCTAATAACTTATATTGTTATGCAGATTAACACAATATTACACTGTGCAATTCCAAAACGTATTAGTTCAGTCTGCTTGCTGAAGCCAATGCTGTAAGAGCATCTTGCCAATGAGAAATGCATTATACTAAGCTTAGATTACAGGAACACTTTTCAGTACCATAGGCAAATTTGTTTAGATTGATTAACAAAACTGAATTTCTGTTTGGGCGTGAAACTGTAAAAGACAGAGGCATTTAAAAGGAGGAAGGGTGACCTGGTCTGTTCAGACTGTATTTTGGATTAATCGGGGGCGGGGGGGGGGGTGATTTCTGATTATAGCCTTCAAAATTAGCTATATCAGACAGAGGACACACAAGAGTCAAATAATGGTAAAGTGAAATGTAAGACTTAATTAAATGACAGACAAGACAGGCTGCTTTTGTCTCTTTCTGCTGACAAACAGCTGTAATACAATAATGGACTGCTGCCTGCAGTAAACAAAGGGTGGACACAAGGTGCAGTAAGAAGCTTAATTCATCATTTCCATTAACTTGTATAACGAGGGGCCACAGAACATGACAAGTCAAATTATTGCACATGCCATATTGATATGTATTATGAACTCTGATGGCAAAGATACAAACAGATTTAAACGCAATTATATATTCTTGGATACAGCAGGAGCAACAGTTCACAAACATAGAAAGAGAACAAAATTCTTTTAACACACAACAATGGTGTTTTTTTTAATATTTAATTATCAAAGTGGGAGATGCAAAAATTTCTAAGGATGTTAACCTCAGGATAAATTCTGTGAGGACAGCAAAGCAATTTCCTTCTGCAGGCCATTAGCGCAAGTATGAAATACTTCTTGAAAGCAGTGCACATTTCATTCTGGAGACTATTAACCCACATATGAAGCCATTGGTAACAACACTGGAATTTTTTTGTCAGGCCAGGAAGCCTATAAACATTTTTTCTACCATTCTATCTTCTGCAGATCCAACAGGCATATGCAACCAGTCAAAAAAAAAAAAAAAAGCACTTTGAATGTACCTTTTGGCCTACACAGCCCAAACTCTGTCAAAGCCCAGTAACCAGAGTGCCACTGACACCACAACTAGCTAAGAGGGCCACAATTTATCCATTTAAGCTCATAAGTGACCATATCAGGTGATTTATGATTGATGATGATGGACACTTTCCAGCTAGCAAATGCTGGGAACGTTGCTGAGAAAGGTCACTGAGCTAGCAAGCAGTGGGCACTACAAAGGATTCAAGTCCATCTAATTCCACTGATTTACTGACCAGGATCAAAACAGAAAAAGCTGAGATCCTCAGTAACTCACCTCTCAGAAATGGAAGGTGCATTTGTCTCAGTAGCCCATACAAGTAAGCACTGCAGTACCTACCATACCATATATGAGCCATCCAGAAATTGGTTATATTCAAACAGGGTGGTGGAGACATGCAACATTTATTTATTTAACATTTGTTAACCAGGAAAGTCCGACTTGGAACAAAGCCAATTTTCAGCGGAAGCCCGGGGAGAAATGCTCTACACACATGCCTTTGTAAAATGACAGCCAAGTTATTCCTGCTCATTCTCTTAACTACAGTGCTTTGTGAAAGTAGAGGATTTTTACTTGGGTACACTCTGTCAGGGAACTGATAATATGAAAAATATGATCATAGTATCTTTTTCTTCTAGTATAAGTATTCTGTAAAATTTTGCTAAAAAAAAGTTACAGTACACCAAACTAAGATATTTTCTTTCTAGGATAAGCTCCAAGCTCTTTATAAAGTCTTCCTATCTTTTCACCGAGCATTCCAGTTGCTAGGTCCAATGTATTGGATTACTCACCATAGCTTGACTACTTTTTTTTTTTAAATCCTTTTGTTGACCAGGTTATTTCCACTAAACTAGTGGCCTCTCTTCAGAGATGACCTGAGGTGGTATTTATACTATTAGGGAGTAATTTGGCTATGGCGTCCGGGAACTTCCCCTGTGCTTTTCATTGTGAGGGGGAACATTTTTGTGATTGCACTACCTGCTTCTGTTTCTGGCATGGTGGCTGCTCAGAGAAGCAGGGAATTACAACAGTGGAGTCAAGAGTTGTATGGTGGTGATTTGGAGCAGAAGGGGACAGGTCAAGCCATCAAATCAGTTTAAAATGTGTTGTTGAGAGATAAGTGGAGAAAAGAGAAGGTAGTGAAGCCTTCTATATCTGTATCTTGAGTTTGGAAAATTGAGACAGAAGGCATATATGCCTTCTAGTGGAGTTCGAGTGGCTGGAATGATATTAGGAAGACAGCAGAGTCTTCTACAACTCTCTATTTGGGAGGGTTACCAGATGTTTTATTACAGAAATTATGTGAGGAAAGTGAACCTGAGTGTCAAAGATGTTGCATGGGGAGATATAACAGACCAAAACAAGTACGTTTAATACAAAAAAACAGGAAATGTCAAGACAAAAACATGCTGATATTAAGGAAAAGGTAAAAAAGGAACATCAGAAAAAGAAACTATTATAAAACAAAGAAGAAATTATACTGTTACGATTTTCTCCAAATAAGAAAGAGAAACAGAAAGATATGAGGTATGAGACAATGTTATTTCACCTTCAGGAACTTCTCCATCAGAGGTAAGAGCTTTCATTCATATAAGCAAAGCAACTTTTTGTGATATAATTTTTAAAAAATGGTCAGGCAATGGAAACATTCCTGAGTCAATATGAAAATAAGAACTGTACTCCATGAAATGCTTATTTAGTTAATGCTTTTTTTCAGGGAAACTAAGAAAGTTCATGTTCAATTTAGAACAGAAATTGAAAGAGAGACTTTGAAAAGACACAAATAGGATATGCAAAAATGTAGTAAGACATTTCTACAGTTTTTGAGAATATAGGATTATGGGCTGGGAGTTTGGGATTGTAATGCTGTACTAAAAATTGAAAGTGATAAAATCATTCATATCCCTAGTATTATAAATATAAATGGTCAAAAAAGGTGTTGTTAAATGTTGGGGTCAACCCAAAACTTTTTACTGTGGAAAATCAGATCATTTAACTGTTGAGTGTACAAAAAGGAAATGCTTTGTATGTGTTTCAGTAGGTCAAGATGCAAAATTGTGAGTTAAAATGTTATACATGCAATAAGATAGGTCATATGTTAATGGATTGTAAAGAAGGGATAGTAGAAATAGATGAAGTTACTGTGTCTGAACACAGATGATGGGCTGTGGAAGTAGTAAGTGAAGAACAGAGACAAAATCATATAGAAAAAATACAGAAGAAAAGTAAAAACGATGATAAAAAACAATAATTAAATATAGAAGAATGTACTGACAAAATTATTACCTGGAAAATAGTAAAAAGAAAAAAAAATTCTACAAGTAAGAGAGAAAGAAAAATTACTGGATTAAACACAAAGGCAAAGAAAGAAAGAAAAGGGTAAAGGTCTTATTTTCCCTTAGAACATTTTCCTAGATAGAAATAATGGTAATTGAAGGATATTAGCATTGAATGGTAACCGTTTTAAGAGCACATGTGATGACCGTGCCCTGGTCCAGCAATCAAGGAGCCTCAATCCTCACCACCAACACCAGGGAAGTTGTCTCCTAGAAGAGAGGAAAGGATAACTAATACACACAGTAAATTACAATTTCCCTTAAGTGCACACAGAGATCACAGTCAGTCTGGGGCTGGTTGTTCCTTTACTCACCAGGTCCCCAATAAGACTCCCCACTGGCACAGCTATAGGGTTCAGGTCTCAGCCCAGCTGGGCAAGCTAAAACCTCCAGTACCCTCTCTGTCCAACCAGTGCTTCGTGTCCCTGCCAAGTAGCTGACACACCACACACACACTTTGAGATAAGTATTTATACAACTTCACAGACACTCCTGGGAAAGGCTGACACAGATTATCCAGCTGTGCCCCTTTACCTAGACTATACGGTAGTAATTACTGGCACCACCCAACTAATAATATCAGCTACTAAAAGGCCCTTAAAAGGGTGTCCAATTATTACTGTGCAATATTATAATCCAATGGTAGTATGACTAACAGTCAAGGCTTACTTTAGGGTGGCCTATTACAATAACCTCTATAAATATGCAATGTACTCTAGAGCTTATCTCTACACAAACCAGCCACAAGTAGAAGGTTTTAAAAATATTTAATAATTAATTAAAACACAAGATAAAACTACTACACACCACAGAGATATCTAAGAGTTCAGAGATCACACGGAAACTTAAAATAATACAGTAGGACAGGTCTGATTTCAAAGAAAAATACCTAATTAATCTTTACTAGCTTTAACTATTCCTACAAGAAATCAGAGTGCTAAAACTTACATGTGAGCATAAGGCAGAGTGCTGATAAGTTGGATATCAAGATAAAAATGCTCTCCTAGTCTCTTGAGAGAAATAGTATTTAAACATTACTAACAAACATGTCTCTAAGGCCCTCCCAAATTACATCATTTTTGACAGGTTTTCCCAGGCAAACAAACTGCATTATTTAGCAAGCTAACACTTTCTCAGAACATTACAACAATAGAAGACATTTCACATGTATATTCTAACAGAAAGTAGAGCAATAAAGCACATTCCACATCTAAATTCTGGTCATAAACATTAGCCTTAAAACAAACGGCATGAAACCTTCCATCCAGACGCACTGGAGCCAAATTCTAACATGAAAGGGGCACAACATGCTTCACTGGGCCAGTAGAGTGCAATGTTGTCACATATTTTGCAGTTCCACATTTCACAATATTCTTTTACACTCAAGAAAACATGCCTGTATTTTACATTTATTTACAAATGCCAGAATTATATATCATATTCTATTTGACTAGGCTGGCAGCCTTCACCCATCTCTCCCCAATCATCACATCTCTTCCTCCCACTGGGAACTTAAGCAAGTTTTTCAAGTGCCCCTTGAGAAACATCGCTTGAGAGTGTCAGGTCTATCTGGGTATACCTCATCCTATTCCCTGTCTTGAGTGCCCATCTGCATTGGCATTGCTACTCTCACTGCGGTGCTGCACTGACATAGCATATGCTTGCAACCCCAGACTCCATCTTAGCAACTTGGCATTTGGCTGACTGGCTCTGTTTAACCATGTTAGAGCGTTGTGATCTGTCATCACAGTGAATTTTCTTCCATAGAGATAAGGCTGAAGTTTTTGTAGTGCCCGCACTATGGCTAGACATTCCTTTTCTACCGCTGCATAGCATTCCTCCCTGGGTTGGAGCCTACAAATGAGATAAACCACTGTGTGCTCTTCTCCCTATGAAGAAATCTGGCTAAGTACAGCCCCCACCCCATAGTTTGAAGCATCCACCTGCACAACAAAGTCTTTGTTGTAGTCTGAACTGGCTAACACAGGGGGTCCTCCCAAAGCTTGCTTAAGCTTCTGAAATGCCTGCTCACATGCTAGGGTCCACACTAACGTATCTGGCCTGTTCTTCCTTGTCAGGTCTGTAAGGGGAGCAGCTAGGGTACTATAATTGGGAATTAACTTTCTGTAGTACCCTGCTGCCCCCCAAAATGCCCTCACCTGCTTTTTGGTAACAGGTGTAGGCCATGCCTGAATAGCTTCCACTTTGGCAGGTTCTGGCCTTGTCTTACCACTCCCCACTCTATGTCCTAGGTAGGAGTCCTCTGCCATACCCACCTGACATTTGCTCGGCTTAATGGTCAACCCTGCCCTCTGTAGTCTGCCCAGAACCTCCCTGACATGCTGAAGGTGCTCTTGCCAGGAATGGCTGTAGATAGCAATATCATCCATGTAAGCAAGGGCAAACCCTCCTGCTAAGGTATGATCTACCAGCCTCTGGAAAGTTGCTGGGGCATTCTTCATCTCAAAGGGCATCTTTGTGAACTCATACAAGCCAAAAGGAGTCACAAAGGCTGACTTCTCTCTAGCACTGGGAGTCAAGGGCACCTGGCAGTAACCCTTGGTAAGATCAATGGTTGTAAGATACTTAGCCCTACCCAGCTGCTCTAGGGCCTCATCTGTCCTAGGCATGGGGTAAGCATCAGACTGTGTGATTATTTAATTTCCTGTAATCCACACAGAACTTGGTGCTGCCATCCTTCTTTGGTACCAGTACCACTGGGGAGGTCCATGGACTGTTGGAATCATGAATCACCCCTAGTTCCAACATCTCCTGTACCTCTTCCCTCAGAGTCTGTTTGACTCTCTCAGGCACCCTATAAGGGGCCTGCCTAATAGGTCTTTGGGGTCCTGTATCCACCTGGTGCTGCACCAGGTGGGTGCTCCCTGGTTTCCCAGTGAACACTTCCCCAAATTCCTGCAACACTGCTAAGATTTCTCAAACCTGGGTAGGAGATAGCTGCTGGGACATTGCTACCCCTTCCACAGAGGTGTCAGCCTGAGCCTTGCTAAGGAGATAAGTCACAAGATATCTCTCAGACTCCTCCTGCAATCCACTGCAAATACGCAGCACAAGGTCCTCCCTATCATGGTAAGGTTTCATCATGTTAACATGGTACAATTTGTGCCCCTGCCATCTGCCACTTCCACCATGTAGTTAGCATCACTTACCTTTCTTACCACCTTGTAGGGTCCCTCCCAAGCTGCTTGCAGCTTGTTGTGTATGACAGGAATGAGAGCCATTAGCTGCTGCCCCACAGCATACTCTCTAGCTCAAGCATTCCTTCTGCCAGGTTCTCCTGGGCCAGGCCCATGAGTTCCCTGAGCCTTGCCCTGAGGTTCAGGACATATACCACAACAGACTCCTTGTGGGACTCGCACTCACCTTCCCACTCATCTCGAATTAAATCTAGAGGTCCCCTCACCCTATGCCCATACAGCAACTCAAAGGGTGAAAAACCTGTGGATTCATGGGGAACTTCTCTGTAAGCCAGCAACAGATGGGAAAATATTTGTCCCACTCCCTCTTAAACTGATCTGCAAATGCCCGTAGCATGGACTTGATTGTAGAGTTCAACCTCTCAACAAAACCATTAGTCTGATGATGGCAGGGGGTGGTCTTCATGTGTTTCACCCCACAGGACCTCCAAGACAAGCCAGCAGATCTGACATAAAAGTTGGCACCTCTGTCAGTCAGTATTTCCTTTGGGAAACCTACCTGCTGAAAATCTCTAGCAAAGCATTTGCCACCTTCTCAGCCTCAATGGAGGACAAAGCCACTGCCTCAGGGTATCTTGTAGCATAATCTACAATCACTAGGATATACTTTTTCCCTGTGGAACTTGGGGTACTCAGAGAACCCACAATATCCATAGCTACCCTCTGAAATGGCTCCTCAATCACAGGCAAAGGCATCAAAGGAGCTCTCACCTTGTCTCCTGCCTTCCCTACCTTTTGGCACTGCTCGAAGGTCCTGCAGTACCCTGTTACATCTCTGGAAATTCCAGGCCAATAGAAGTTTTGCATAATGCACCTCTTTGTATGTGGTATGCCCACATGACCTGCAAAGGGAATATCATGGGCTATGGCTAGAAGCGCCAGACGGTAAGCTCTAGGCACTACCAACTGCTGTACTCTCTCACCTTCTAGCCCTCCCTCAGGGGTCCACTCTCTGTACAGTAACCCTTTGTTCCAGTATACAGATTCCCCCTTCCCTTGAGAACCAGATGCCCCTCTTGCTACCTGCCTCAGGCCTTGCAATGTAGGGTCTGAGAGCTGAGCCTGTCTCAAGTATCTCTTTGTAACCCTTCCCAGCTCCCCTTCCACTGGAAGTCTGTCATCCTCTGACAGCATTGCCTCACTGTCAGCCTGGGTACTACTACTCACCTCTACCTTTGCAGTTAACCTGCCCAAGGGAACATCAGTACCCACAAGCAGCTATAGCTCACATTCAGTCTCACTGCTGCAGCGTAGCTCACTCCCTGAAATAACCACCTCAGCAGTCCTTGCTGCAAGTATGCAGTCTGTCTGGGTCTCCCCCAGGCTACCAGACCCACATGCTTGTCTCCTAGCCTCACTGCATGTAACTGCATAAGTACATAGTACTGCCTCATCCAAATTCTTCCCTCTCAGGGCATCTGCAGGATGGTAGTTCCATACCCCTGTTGTCTCAAGACAACCCACTATTGGCATTTTGTCTTTCCCACTCACTGGCTCCCTCATCTTTGGTTCCCCACCTTGCCTTCGTGGACGTCTGTATGCCACATGGCCCCACTGGTTGCATTCAAAACATTTAACCCTAGCTCCTGGACATGTACCTGGACTAGTGGCTTCCCCTGCTACTGGTGGATTCTGTTGGGGCAGTCTGCGTTGCCCACCATAGGTTCCTTCAGTCTCATAAGCAGTACTGGGGGTCACTTTCCTGTGCAGGGCTGCCCTGTTTGCTAGGTATAGGTCTCCCTTCTTCACCAACTCCTCTGAAGTAGTACACTGGTCTTATCAGTTAACCAGATCCTCATGTCCTCAGGCAAAGTGCTAACGGCTTGTTCCCTTACCAAAAGTTCTGCCAGCCCTTCAAAAGTGGTGACTTGACATCCACTCAACCAGCTATGAAAGTAAGTGCTCAGTTCAACAACATATTCACATACATTTTCATCTGCCTTGTGTCTATGCTTGCAAAACTTTTTCCTATACAGTTCAGGTGTTAGCTTAAAACATTCTAATAAATGTCTTTTTACAGCAGTATAATCAAAACAGTCAGAATCATGCATTTTTGCTAAAGAAGTTACAGCTTTAACATGGAGTAAGGGGGTCAGGAACTGTACCCAGAGCCCTTGGTCAACTTCATACTGTTTACATACCCACTCAAACATATGAATGAAGCTATCAAAATTATCCCCCTCTTTAAACTGTGGAAGACATTTACTGACCTTTTGTGCTACTGGGGTCTGGTTACTCCCTTCCCCATTACCTCCATGACTCTGGTGAAGAGTCAGCATTTTCCCCTCATGCTTTCTCTGCCGTTCCTGTTCTTCAGCTTCTAGGCTCCTCATTCCCTCAGCTGACTCTACTTCCATATGCCTGGCCTCCAACTCATGTCTCTTTAGCTCCAGCTGGATTTTTAAGTCCACTGCAGAAAGGTTGAGCTGTCCATTCTCACTGTCCATTCTCAAAGGATATTGCATCTCCACTGTGAGTCTGATTGTCCTCCAGGCTGCTGTTGTCTGATGCAGCTGCAACCAAGGCTGCAATCAGGTCTGCCTTAGTCAGGTTTCCATGCACCAGCCCCCTAGCCTGACATCTCCCCCAGCTGGCTCCTTGTCAGCTTTCCATACTCTTCTGCTGACATGCTGCCTGCTCACCCTGACTAACACACTAAGCTAACAAAAGAAATAAAACAATTGTGATCTGAACTCTGAGTATACACTGCATAGCTTTTTAGAGTACAAAACACTTTTAGAGATCACTGTACATAAGCTACAGGAATTCACTCTACCCACACCACTACAAGCCAATTAGTATGTGAAGTAGATCCCACCACTGCCAAACACTAATGACGACCATGCCCTAGCCCAGCAATCAAGGAGCCTCAATCCTCACCACCAACACCAGGGAAGTAGTCTCCTAGAAGAGAGGAAAGGAGAACTAATACACAGTAAAGTACAATTTCCCTTAAGTGCACACAGAGATCACAGTCAGTCTGAGGCTGGTTGCTCCTTTACTCACCAGGTCCCTAATAAGACTCCCCACTAGCACAGCTATAGGGTCCAGGTCTCAGCCTAGCTGGGCAAGCTAAAACCTCCAGTACCCTCTCTGTCCAACCAGTGCTCCGTGTCCCTGCCAAGTAGCTGACACACCACACACACACTGAGATAAGTATTTATACAACTTCACAGACACTCCTGGGAAAGGCTGACACAGGTTCTCCAGCTGTGCCCCTTTAGCCAGACTATACTGTAGTAATTACTGCCACCACCCATCTAATAATATCAGATACTAAAATGCCCTTAAAAGGATGTCCAGTTATTACTGTGCAATATTATAATCCAATGGTAGTATGACTAACAGTCAAAGCTTACTTTAGAGTGGCCTATTACAATATCCTCTATAAATATGCAATGTTCTCGAGCTTAATTAATCTTTACTAGCTTTAACTATTCCTACAAGAAATCACAGTGCTAAAACTTAATTTGAAAGTAAGGCAGAGTGCTGATAAGTTGGATATCAAGATCAAAATGCTCTCCTAATCTCGAGAGAAATAGTATTTAAACATTACTAACAAACATGTCTCTAAGGCCCTCCCAAATTACATCATTTTTGACACTTAGGTTTTCCCAGGCAAACAAACTGCATTATTTAGCAATCTAACACCTGCTCAGAACATTACAATAGAAGACATTTCACATGTATATTCTAACAGAAACTAGAGCAATAAAGCACATTCCACATCTAAATTCTGGTCATAAACTTTATCCTTAAAACAATGGGCATGAAACCTTCATCCAGATGCACTGGAGCTGAATTCTAACATGAAAGGGGCACAACATGCTTCACTGGGCCAATAGAATGCAATGTTGCCACATATTTTGCAGTTCCACATTTCACAATATTCTTTTACTCTCAAGAAAACATGCCTGTATTTTATATTTATTTACAAATGCCACAATTATATATCAAATTCTATTTGACTAGGCTGGCAACCTTCGCCCATCTCTCCCCAGTCGTCATAGCACAGTTAGAAGATAAGCTATTATAGGCTGGCATAACAATGTGATAGTGATATCACTGTACCAGAAGATACAGAATGTCGGTGGGGTAATGAGATCTACTAGAATTTAGGGCAAGATATATATTCAGGAATAACAATACTTATGAAAAAGACAGCAAAGGTGCTTGATATTATAATATTAATGGGTAGGATGGCAGTTATTGATGTTAGAGAGAATGTCTACAGAATTCTAGTACATCTCATTGCCTTAACACTGAATTACATTGCTATTAATATAGAAGTTATTATAGTAGGAGACTTCAATTGTAACTTGAAAAACTTGAAAAACAAAAAAAAAGAATGATGTAAAGAAAAAGTTCTAGAAATTATGAGATGCAGGAAGTTAAGAATATGGAAGAACAATTCATGGACATATAGTAGAGGAATATATATAGACCACAGATGGACTATTTTTTGTTTGAAAAGCATGTGAAATAAAAAAAAATGTAGGTACATTAGACAGAGGTTTTTCATACCATAAAGCTATCTGGATAGACTTCAGAGACAAAGTTAGTAATGTTAAGATATGAAAAGGTATAAAAAGAATTAATGAAGTAGTGTGGGTAGGTGAGGGTGAAAAAAGAAAGTTAGAATTATGGGATCATCACATACGTATGCAACAGTTCTATAAAAAATTGGTCGGAATGGTGGATTTTTTTTTTAAAGAAATACAAAAAAAGTTTCATCAAAAATGACAAGTTAAAAGGAAGTGAAAAAGAGTTATAGTAAGTTAAGTGAAGAACTTCTTAAAGATTCATAAAGAAATGAAAATGAATATTTTATTTATTTATTTGATTTGATTTATTTATTTAACATTTGTTTACCGGGAAAGTCCAACTGGACATAGGTCCTTTTTCAGCAGAGGCCCGGGGAGAAAAGCTCCATGAGTAACAGTAAATTTTCATGCACACATTACAATAATCAAAGTATAAAATAAACAAAATGTAGTATATATAAGAACATACAAATGTGTTACATCTTGACAACAAAACCTGAGCTTTGAAAATAACTAGTACTATTTGTAGGTATTATGTCATGATATAAGGTTAAAGACTGGTCAGTAGGAACAAAGGATTAAACACCAGGGGAGAAGTTGGATATGTTTTGGGTATACTGTGATCAGAGCACTCATAAGGGATTAGTACAGGAACATAGCCACTTATTTTTTTAGAGAAAAATGTAAGTGATGGTTTAAAGTGGTTAGTGGATAAGATTGAGGGAATGGAGTTAGGAAGAGAGTTCCATATATGAGATATATAGTTGGAAAATAAAGATTCCCCTGCAGTGTTGTTGGCCTTGGAGACACAGTGAGCAAGTTCTTGTTGTTTGAGCGAAATGGTCTCCTGGAACTGTAAGGAAGGATGAGATTTTGTAGTGCAGAGTTTCTAGTTGGTTGTGTTACAATTTTGTGAGATAGAGAGAGATGATAGTAAAGAATAATGTTGGGAAGCTCAAGCCAGTCTAGTATCCTTAAAGCTGTACAATGATGTGCTCTATATGAGCAGTCAGATGCAAACTTAGCAATTGTATTATAGCTTAGACAAGTCAGTTTTCCTTAGATTAGTTAAAATTGGAGAGGCATATAGTAGACTGGAGAGCAGATGGGTTTGTGCTAATGTAATTTTGGCCATTGTGGTCAGTAACCTTTTGTGCCTATTTAGACTTCCAAGTTTTTTATGGACTTTTTTATAGTTAGGGAGACATGCAAGTCAAATGTTAGGGTATTGTCTATTTCCACTCGAAGAAGCTTTGTATCGGTTGTCAGGTAGATCACAGTATTGTCTTTGGCTATTATGTTAAATGCTGGGCATGAGATAGATGTCTTGTTAGGTTGGAAGAGTAATAATATAGTTTTATTTGGGTTCAGGATAAGATGGGCATTGGCTAACCATGTTTCAACAGAAGTGAAAGATTCCTGTGTTTGAGAATGAAGAGTTGATAGATAAGTGGCAGCACAGACAAGTGTTGAATCATCTGCATACTGTATTATAGAACCATGTGGAGTAGCTTGTGTGTAGATTTTCAGTAAAGAGGGAGAAAAGGAGAGATTTTCAGTAAAGAGGGAGAGGGCCCAAGATAGATCCTTGGGGGACACCAATGGATAAAGGAAGCCATGGAGATAGGTCACCCTGCCTTAGAACAGATTGTTGACGGTCAGATAAATAGTTATGAAACCTTACTGTGGCAGATTGTGAGAAGGATAGTTCAGTTAGTACATCTATTAATTTGAAATGGGAGACCATATCAAAAGTTTTTGATAGGTCTAGAAAGAAGGCAGATACAAAGTTGTTGTTATTCCTGTGATGGTTTACGGTATTAGTGAAGGATGAGAAAGCTGAAGTGGTACTATGTCATGGGCAAAACCCATGCTGAGTGTTTGCAAGGTTATTTGTTGGTATGAATTTCATGTCCTGGAGATAAATACACCTTTTGAGTAGCTTAGAAAGAGGTGAAAGAATAGCAATTGGCTGATAGTTTGTCAGTTCTGTAGAAGGTCCCCCTTTATGAAGTGGGATTACATGGGAAAATTTCCACAGTTGAGGGACCTTGTTATTGAGAATGGATCTATTTATAAGGATTGATACTGGGAAGGCTATAGATTCAGCTGCAATTTTGAGGTATTCACTGGGTAAGTTATCTATGGCAAGTGTAGTAGGTTTTAGTTTCTATGGTACTTTTTTATAGAAGCTGTAGGAACTGGGGAGAAAGAGAATGAGGCATTGCTAGTTGTAGACTTGGCTGGTTTGGTATCAGGAGTAGGAGTTTGCTATTTGGAATGGGCAATTATAGATTCAGTAAAATGTTTGTTAAAAATGCTAGCTATGCTACTTGAATTGTTGTGGATGTTTAGCATTGGTGTAGTAGATTTTCCTGGGTGAAGGAATGAGTTTATAGCTGGCCAGAATTTTTGATGTTTTTCTGATATGTATTTTGAATGTTATGATAGAAATGTATTTTACCCTGTTTTTTTTGCCTTATTTCTAAGTTCTTGATACTGTTGTTTAAAAACTACTGTGTTAGTCTTACGCCATAGTTCCCAGGCTTTATCTCTAGTTTTCAGAATGGCCCTAGTGTCTCTGCTTAGCCAGGGGGCATAGTGTGATTTTACTCTGATGGTTCTAACAGGGGCATGCGCATTTAATATATCTAAGAAAGATTTATTAAAGTGGTTCACGGCATCATCTAGGTCAAGGTATTTGAGTGGAGCCCAATTGCACCTTTGTAGGTCAGCTAGGAAGTTGTCAAGATTAAAGTTATGTTTTTTTTTTCCTGAGTTGTTTAAACAAGAGTTATATGCAGTGAATCAAGAAAAAAAGAAAAAAAAGAAAAGAAAAAATATGTTGTATAAACAAAGATATTTTCTACAAGGTAAAAAAAAAAAAAGAGATAGCTCCTTATTTAAATAAAATAGTTAAGGAATATAGTATAATGAGATAATTAAACAAAAAAGGGATAGTGCAGAAAGACCAAAGAGATATAATGTGTATTGTTGTAGAATATATATATATATATATATATATATATATATGTATATATATATATATATGTATATATATATATATATGTATATATATATATATATATATATATATATATATATATATATATATATACACACACACAAAACATATTTATTTAAATATACTATTAAAGAATAAAGAATATCATGGAAAATAACTTTCTCTGAACAAGAAAATATAGATTTGGAAAAAATACAAGATTAGAAGAACTGGTTATAGTATTACGACAAGTAAATATACATATAGCAGTGGGTATGGATGGCTTAGAATATGAAATGTAGAAGAATATGACAATAAGTCAAAAGAGTATTAAATGAGTGGTTTAATGAAGAATTTAAATATAAGGAATTATGTAGTAGAATTTTTAAATCTGTATGGAAAAAGGTGGGAGAAAAGATGTAAAAAAATTGGAGGACAATTGTTTTGAATAATACTGATAAGATCTTTATGAAAATACAACACAAAAGAATGGAATCAAAACATAAGAATATTCTATTAGATTCAATATAAAGTGTTAAAGGAAAAGGATCTCAAGAATTATTGATGATTTTTGGAGAAATTGTAGATGACATACCAAATAGAAAAGACAAGACTAATTATGGTAGGCGATCTAAGTAAAGCTTTTGACACTATTCAGCATAATATGATATGGAATACATTCAACGCTTATAATTTAAGTATGAAAATATGAAATGGGTGTATTGCAGTATATTTTGATTAATGGATGGCTAAGTGAAGAAATGAGTATTAAGAGGTATAAGACAAGGATGCCCTTTTAGTAACATTATATTTTCACTAGTGAAGAATGAAATAACTAGTTATATTAATTCAGTAGATGGTAATGTTAGATACAGAACAAAGGAAGGTATTGATATATGGGTCTATATTACATCATCGAACGCTTAAAAAAGCAAACAATGATTAACTGACCCCCTTGTAAGCGAAAGCTTACAATGTCGAAAGCTCAGAACAGCAATTTTTTTCCAAGAGAAAAAAATTGCTGTTCCAAAACAAAAAAAAACTTTAAAACATCACGTAAAGTGTGTGAGGGGCTTCGCCCACACCCCCCCCACTTAAATATACCAACTCCGAGATCGTACTACAGTGCCAAAAACGGCAAAGTAATGGAAGCGCCCAAGCAAATTCTTTCCCATGGAAAGTATTTGCCTAAAAGTCGCTTCGCTATTTTGCCTTTTCGTTCTTTTACGTTCAAATCAAGATGTATTCAACAGAATGTGTCTTCAATCACGCAACAGGAACCCTGATATACCTATAATGTTATCATATACAGATGACATCATTTGAGTTTAAAGCAAGTTGAATTTGTGTTAAGATAAAATTGGTATGCGTTTGAACATAGAAAAAAGTAAAGGTTTAGGGAATGAATGTAGAATTAAAGATATTGAATTCAGCTCTTAAGAAATAAAGTTATTAGGTATTACATTTGGAAAACAAGATGTATTACTACAATGGGAAAACGTTCTGAAAAAAATCTAAACTGTGTATTCTTTGGAAGTCTTTTAAACTTTCAAGAAAAAAAGTGTATTTGCTTAACTCTGCTGTATTAGAAAATATTTCATATATAGCTAGTGCATTTAATATGGCATTGTCAATTGAAAAAAGATATCAATACTATCTTTTCTTTGTATGGGGATCATCTTAATCCTGTAAAGAGAAGTGTGCTATATGTAGCAAAAGAGGGTGGTGGTTTAGGACTTGCAAATCCAGTGGTATTTGCAGTTTCATTACATCTATATAAAATACTTAAATGGTTAAAGGAAAAAAATGGAAATTTAATGTCTGTTATTGGAAAACAAATATTAAAAATATGGGATATGAAGAAATGTTGTAAAACAATATATGAATGAAGAAATGAAAGCATATCAAGAGAAAACAGTAATGTGGAAAATAAGTATAGAAGATTTAGAAGATGAAAGAAAAAGTGGTATAAACAACTAATAGCGAAATCTTATGTATACCCATGGAAAGAATTTGAGGAAGTAAAAATCAGGGCTATAAAAGCAAGAAATGATAGATTTAAAAAGACTGGAATATCATGATTTTTTTTTTATTGAGACTGGCGATGATATTACCAGTCAAAGCAAACATGCCATATAAAAAAGTGAAATATGTAATTGTCATAAAAACGAAACTACTGAGCATGTCTTTTTGAAATGTGAAAAATGATACAGTATGGACTAAGTTAGATGAGAATCATTATTTTGACGAAATTAAGAGATACAAAAATATTAATATGGATATGACTGAATATGTTTTTTATAAAGACAGTGTTTATTGAAAAGGTTGATAAAATATTTAATGTTATGTGGATAATTTGTAACCAAAGAGTGAAAGAAATTATGTATAATGCTAAATGGAAGTTATCAAAAATGTTAAAAAAAATAAGATTTTGTTTGTGGAAAGTAGAGTGAGGGTCAGATACAAGTGCATTTTGAATGTAAAAAAAGCAACAAGTATTTTATTTATTCATCTTATATTGTACATATTCAGGATTTGTTAAATACGTGACACCTATGCTTTTCGACAAGTGGCATAGGATCTTTTACATCCACCTGAGTTGACACCAGCTGAAGCAGATGGGACGTCAGTTAAACATCTCATCTGAAGGATAACAAATGCAGGAGTATAGTACCCCCTTTATACTGCACTGCAGTGTCAGCAATTGATTGACCTGGTGTGGGAGTAGAGACCACAGCCCTCTGCATCAAAGGCAAGTGAGCTACCTGTTCCATAACTAACTGTACTAATCTGACTTTAAAAGTGGTATGTGCAATTATTTGTATACATGGCTTTGTATCTTATACATGGTACAAAGACTGTCTCTGTATTGTAAGCTGAGAAAGTTATCACAGACACAGTCTCAATGATATCCTTTGTGAGAACATAGGTAAAATCTGATAAAGGTGAAGTCAAGCAGGAAACAGTCACATTCAAATTCTGCAATACCTTACTTGACCACATGCAATATATTGAACTGCCACTGAAATTTTATAAAGTAGTGCACAGCCATGGCTCTTCACAAGGGAATAAACATGACAATTCAAATTAAAACTGGTTATATATTACAACTATAAGTGGCTCAAATTAAAGTCAGAGACACTGGGTTTAATGCATCTTCTTCAATAATATCTGTAATCCCGGCCAAATACTTTAAAAGTCAGTAAGGAGTATAGAATTTCCATCATTTAGACTAATCAACAATTAGCAACAATTTTTTCCTTAGCAGATTAAAGCATTTGTTTGACACAAAGTAGAAATATATAAAATATAGCTGATGCTGACCTTTAGTTAGACAAACAATGGAGTACTGTAACAAATGAATATGACAAAACAGTGTTTCAGCAGAACATTGAAGTAAATAAGACTGCATAGTAAACTGCAGTGCTCACCTCGCAAGAGAGACAAAAGACATTGTTAGAAGATTAACATGGCAAAATCAGTCTCATCTGTTTACAATACATCTCCATTTCCAAATACACCTGCAGTGACTACAATCAGAACAGTGGACTCGTACCCAGAGAGATGATTAGTAAAGGTATAATCGATCACCCAGCTATTAGTATGCCCATCACAGAGGATTGGTTTGGCTTTGTCACTAAAAAGTTTAATAAAGTGAAAGCTCAGGGTTGCAGCAGGTATCAGGGTACAGCATCAGACATCAATATCTCAATATTAGTATCAATGTCTTGCGGGCTTGTTTGTGGTTGCTTGGATGTTTAATCTCAACTTGCTTAATATAACACTGCACAACTGTTGAAAATGGACAAGTAACAAACCCCCATGGCCAAATGAAGATGGTCCAAGTTGCGCTTTTCTCTAGTGACAGGGTCACCAAGATAGATGGTAAGGGCCTGAACAGAGAAGTTATGAGTGGCTAGATCAGTTTAAAATACCGTTTGTGTGGACATAAAATGATAAAAATACTGAAAATAACCAGGCAAGTTACATTTTCTACTGGATATGGATCCATGCTGCATGTTTTGGAGGTATATTGTCTAGTTGCATGATTATGAGTGATCAAAACAGTGAGCTTCACCATCTGAAATGACTGCCTACGAAATGTAATTTATGTTGACCACAAAGAAGCCCTGTAAAAGACGAGGAAGCCCAGATGAGGAACAGGAATGGTACCTGACCATAGCATTTGCTCATAAACACAAATTATTATAGTCCTTTGGAAAACTGTAGATATCATAAGCAAATCTTGCACTATGAAGGCTTTTATTGAGTCTATCCATTTTCACTTATCAACCACTTAGCACAACAAATCTGGGTAAATCCAAAATTAATGGGGGAACAAAGGCCCCAAAAGAGGGACAATTTTAAATGCTGTTATAAACTTAGAAAGTCATTAGAATAACAGATCTTGTGTTAGCATGCATTTTTTGGAAGATATGAAATCTGAAACTCAAAAGTCTATCATTATTTAGTGACGTCAATCCCTTGTGATTTACCAGAAAACCACAAATTTTATGAGGAACAGGCCAGAAATAGGATGCAAATATCTGGACATTCTACAAAAATATGGACAGTTGAGAGGTATGTCACCTGATAATCTGAAGTATCATATTGAAATATATATAAATAAAGCATATGCTCATCACACATACAGGTAAGTATGCATGCACTCAGACATATGTACACATTCACAGACACACACACAGGCATGCACACGCAAAAATCTGAAAAGCATTTGGCAAATGTTTGCTCAGTATTACATTAAACGTACATTAATACATCATAGCATGCATGCTGTGCCAACTTACCATTCCTCCATCTGTTCAGCTCCATCTCCAAATGCTGTATGATATTCTTTAGGCTCTTGTTTTTCTCTTTCTCCTTCTCATATTTCTTCTTCCATTCTTCTGCTGTCAGCTCAAGATTCACAGAGACTGTATTCTTAATTGTCTTTGCTCTATATAAAACAATACAATTTTCATGGATTATAAGCATCCTGTTAGAAGCTTGTTTGGTATTCAATATGGTACAAAATTCAGTAAAAATGGAAAAGATAAAATACTAAAAACTTCAGAAGCTGGAGGCCTGTGCATCACCAAGTCAAGAATTTGAAAACAACAAATGGCAAACTCAGGACTTCAGAACTCTGAATATGCCTTGCACTTAAACTCTGTTTCTTCGTGCTACACCTAATCGGTGGTGCAATAAAACAATAAACAAATCCTCATTTCAGTGATCCTATACAGCCCTGCTACTTGTGTGCTATGTAAAATGGGTGCAGTCCTTAAAGTCCACATAAAAACAGATGTCTGCCCCTGGGAAAGGTGGGGCAGGTACATGTGCCATAGTTAGAGTTCTAAAGAACTTTAAATTACAGGAAAGCACAATACAAGTTGCCCCTATTATCATATGTCCTAATATATTTGCATTCAGTGATCTCACATTCTCATTATTGTAACCTTTCCATCTCTGGTTTTCAACAATGTACCATATCATCTTATCATCCTTACCTACATAGGTAAACCAGATGAAGTCAAGAGACTCCATCATCCCACACCCATTAATTCACTATGGCATTCATTTTTCCAAAACATTACAACTATGTCACTGGAACAAAGTGATTAGACTTCCACATATTGCACCCATAGAAGTATAATATGCATTACAAAATTTTGCACAGCCTCCTAAGTGCTTATCTCACTGTGTTTTTGGGCAAGTTCCTCTGGAGCACACCCTTCCTCAGGTGACATTTATAAAGTCAACCCTAATTGCTGTGCTTGTTGCCTGGTCATATATTTTAAATACATAAATAATTTGTTCTAACTTTTCAGAGGACTGGCCTAGCTTAACAGAGGTTTTCAAAAAAAAAAAAAACAAACAATTGGATTTTTTCTTTACATATAGTGGAAAGGATAACAAGATTTCCTTCTAGTGTGAGAAGGCTATGTCATAACAATGATGAGCATACATTCTGCCACACTGATCTCCTATCCATGTTACTATTTCTCAGCTAAATGGAGGGAAAAGTACTCATCCAAACAAAGATAGCAAAACAAACAAATCCCTAAGGGGAAAAAAACAGAAGTTAACGAGTATTGTAGGAGAAGTCAGTGAGATTAACTTCTACTGGAATTAGAACTGGAATTTATGTCCATTTTACTTTTCCAGAAAAATAGCATGCAGGATATATCTGCCGTCTTTCACCTTATTTAGTTGGGGAATATTACGACATGGTGCAAATTAAGACCCATCGTGATGTCTGCAGCCCAAAAGGACACTGTCAAAGCCTATACATTGCAAAGTACTTGAATGCAGAGATGGATCACATCCTAGCACATCATCCACACTAAGTAGCGTTTTAGCAGCTTTGTGTATTGAGCATACTCCAGTGACTTAGCATTTGATTTTCAATAGTAGTTAATTATGGAGAAGCCCCAAGTAAACTTTTTTTTTAGCCCACACCAGATATTAAAAGGTTGAAGACTCCACAGTTGCTAGGGTTAGGGGAACATCAAACCTTGAAGCTGCCTAAAAGACAGCGCTACTCTATAGATACCCAATACTACAGCATTTTAACACCTACGTGTCAGTCAGTTGCACTGACAAAGCTGCAAATTTAATTGTAGTGATAAGAATACTGGGCCCATTTTAAAAAATAAAAATGACATGATTTCAATATTCACTAGGTACTGGATACAAAAACCCTGCAATTCAGAACAAGCTGTCTGTGCTTAGCACCTCCTAATGGGTCAATATGTGACTGCAAGTCTGATTTAAGAAATATTTATCTGCATGCACTTTAGCATTGAAAATCATGATTTCTAATGGACTGCACAATTTTGTGCACACCATGTCTGGCAAACACATTAGATCTGCTGCTGCAAGGTCATAGGTTAATACAGAGCCATCAGTCTGCAGACTATTACAAGCCTAGCCAATAACCAGGGGTCAGAATTAAACCCTGCAACTTGTATCACTGAAGTAAAGACTTTAACCTTTCCCCAGGCTTCTGCTTTATACAATACATATTTCAGTCTTATTATGATTAAAAAAAAATGTTACTGCTGTACAACATCCTCATTTTTTGGCTGCAACCCTAGCCTAGCCTGATATCACTGCAATGTCAGGTTGTGGGGGGACAGTCTCCCAGAGAATACATTTCCGCTAAGCCACTCTAGAGTATACCAAATCACTTATTCATAAAATATCTCTGTGGCACAAATGGTAGGTGAAGTGAAGTTAGGGAAAAAATGTGTTTGATTCAGGGTTCAAATCCAGTTAACTAATAATTTGATCTTATGTTCAAGACTCTGAGAGGTGTGGAAAGCCCCAAAGTGCAGGTTACAAGCTTTTCATCATAGGAAGTTACTAGGCTACTTGCCCTGAGGCCCTTACAAACCTGGTCAATAATTTAGCCCATGTCCAACAAGTCAGCACCCTATGCCACTGTCCAGCAGGGACACAGGTGGAATCCCAGGGGTGTATTTTCTGTTCCCCATCCAGTTATCCAGGTTGCACTTAAAAAGGGTTAATGAGGTACTCTGCTTTATGTGGACAGGGAGTCTATTCCACAAAAGGGGAGTCTCTCGGAGACAAATCTTTCCCATCAACAAGTCTTATTGTTGTTACAGACCAGGTTGAGATCACGTATGCGGGTTACTCGAGTGGAACTTGACTTGGATATGCAGCAGTCCTATCACGGTGGGGTCTGAGATTCCTTTCTATGCCAGACAAAGGTCACCTCTAAGGAGTCTGTAGGAGATGGAGTAGAAGGACAGGGCTTTTAGCCTATCTGTGTAGGGTAGATGTTTGAGGCCCTGGATTCTCTGGGTGAGGAACCCTATGTGGTCTTTCCAGCTGCTGCATGTGCTCTGTGAGGAATATGCCGAAAGGGGCATTGTACACAATAATGAGTCTTATAACAGAAGAATACAGGGATGTTATGACCACCTTGTCCCAGGATGAGATACCCTTACTAATGAGGTGGGCCATGTATAAAGCTTTCTATACAATGGTGGCAATATGGTGGTCAAAAGTCAGTTTGCCATCAACATGGGTGCCCAAGTCGCTCATGACTGATTGCATGCTTAGGACCTTATTATCAATGTGACAATTTGTGGGGACATCACTCTCCCCAAAAGGGATGAAGATGCACATTTTTGGCATTCGGGTTGAGGCCATGTTTTGGGCTCCAGTCATTTGTTTGGGTAACAACCTCTTCGAGGATGTACACATCACTAGAGTAATTGATGACAGCACCCAGCTTGCAGTCATCTGCATAGTTGGTCAGCCATAGGTCACTAGATTTGGCCTGCACCTCTGAGAAGTATGTCCCAAACAGCAGAGGCTCCAAGACCAATCCCTGGGGTGCACTGCTTGTTATAGGTCTACTACTTGAGGTGGCTTCCCCTATTTTGACTAGGTGGGTTTCACAATTGAGCCAGTTTGCTACCCATCTGGTAACTTATGGATTCATGCCTAGTTGATTGAGTTTATCTATTATACCCGAGTGGGGAATAGCATCAAAGGCTTTGGCCAGGTCTAGGTAGGTGGTGTGCACCATCTTTCCCTTGTCTATGGCCTTGGTGACCGTCTCAAAGAAGTTAACCAAATTTAACAAGCATGACCTCCCCTTGACAAAACCAAACTGTGTGGGATCAAGTATCTGGAGGCTGCCCATGTCCTTATTAATGAGGTCCATGATAATCTGCACCATGGCCTTGCAGATCAGGCTAGTTAGGCTGCTGGGTCAATAATTTTCTGGATCGGTGGATGAAAGAAAAACATCTTTTATTTAAATTCTGCTTAAATATTTTAAGTTGCACTTACAGTGCTCTATATGGTGATGCATTGTTTGTACTTGTCTGTTTTTTTTCAATGTTTTAGCCAAAAATGTTATACATTTGCATTTTTTTTAGTTTGTACTGGGACCTTAGTCTTGTAGCTTCATTTGCAGTTATGAGAAAATTAAATTGTGTATTACTGCAAGATTTTAGCACTGTTTATACATTATATAACACTTGTATTTCCATAAGTAGAATTGCATGTAAAAGATAACTTTTTGTATTTTTAACCCCATCTGAAGTCTCAGTCTTGTAGCTTCATTAACACTTGTGGCAGGACTGTGATCTATTGCCAGATTTGAGCATCACATAGTCATTTATTACATTTTATTTCCATAAACAACATTACTGGTAAAATTCTGCAATAGTCTGGTGTCCAGGTGGGATCACAGAAATGACAGTATTGTGAATTCTTCTCCAGGATTTGTGCTTCAGTACTTTCTATAACTGTATATACCAACGTAAAGTTGCATTATAGTGCCTTTCTGTTTGTCTTGCTACTGTTTTTCCATTGTTCATGTGAGTCTTCCCCAGCCTCCACCAAAATGTTAAGCTAAAGGTTTCTGAAATTCTAATCCTAGGACTAGAGCTCCAGTTTAAAAATTTCTCAATCCTCCCACCCTTATTGTGTTGTGGTTTTAAAAGGCTGTGGCTCTAGAATCCACCCCTTATGATAATCTGACTTCCAAAGAATTTCCTTCCCCTCTTTCATTGCTAGTGTCTGTTGTGTAACCTGTTTAAGTACTTTCCTACCCATTGTTTTCCATACATCCATAATGCTAAATATGTCCACCCAGCAAACCAGTATTACACTTACTGCAAATTGTCTCCTGCTCATTTTCCTAGAGCTCCCACTTGCTTGGCATCTCTGCCACACTCTGAGGGGGGGCCCAAGTTAATCTTGCTCCATCCTTGGCAGATAAGAGATTTATTTTATTGTTATGCACTTCATTTACCTGTTTTGAATGCTGCTGATTTGATGATTTTTGCATTTAAATAATTCTAACAGTCCCTAATACCTGAAATGACCTTGTCAATGTAATTTAAGTTGTTTTGCTTTAACGTTACACTCGCAAGTAATCTATCTCTGGTGCTTTTACATCAAGAGGTTAACAGTGCCCTCTATAGACACAAAAACACCCAGAAAGTAAATTTTAAATACAAAACTAGCCGCAGAACTGAAACCTGTAACTCACTGTGGCTAAAACAAAGCCACTGCTCAGAAAAAAGCTTAGAATAGCCAGTTTGCACATTAAACAGCAGTATTATCAAATCTCAGCACAGTCTAATCTAGTCTAGTGCCAAACCCTAAAAACACCCCCTAGCACAGCTCTATATAACCCAGTCCACAACATACAGTAACCCACCCAAATACAGTTCCAGACAACATGGATATGCAATTTCCAAACTTCCTTAGCCAGATTGGTAGATATAGGCATCCTGAGATAATGCACCTATGGTCTCATGTTCAAAGACATACATTTATTTATTTACTTATTTATTTGCAGTTTGATTACCGGGGAAGTCCACTGGGCCAAATTGATCCATTTTCAGTGGAGGCCCAGGGAGAAAAGCTCCAAGATGCGTTATACAATTTAGATACAACTGATAGTTAATATTAAAGATAATATTATGTAGAACAGTTACTCATAAATGCATTCAATATCATGCATAGTTAAATTCATTAAGCTTGAATGTAGGGATCATACAGTTTCATTTGAGGAAAACAGATGTGTTAGGTGTGGAAACAGTTTACATACAAACCTTTTAAGACAATGTAAATACGCTTTACATACACACATCAACAGTAGAATGTTATTTACAATATTTACAAGGCTGGGCCGTGTGAGGGTAGCTGTAGGAGTTGTTGAGAGCTTAGAGAGAAGCTATAGAAATTGTCGAGAGCTTAGATAGGCTCATAGGAAGATAACTATGAGAGTTGTAGAGCTTGGGAACCAGAGAGAAACCCCCCTTTGACTAAGTTGGGTGAAGGCAGGTACATTTCCATTTAGTGAACAGGTGTTTGAATAGTTGGGTTTTGAAGTTTTTTGAGTTTGGTATGGTTCTTAGTGTGGAGGGAAGGGAATTCCATTTTTACCTAGTGAGAAAGATAAGAGAAGTTGGCCAGCAGGATGTTTAGGTTTATGGATAGTAATTAAGTACTGATTCTCAGATCTGAGAGCTTTGTTGGGTGTATAAGGGGGAAGGATGTTAGTTAGAGCAGGACATTTTGTTGGGTGAAATATGAGTTTATATGCATTAGTGAGTTGGAGATAGTCTAGGTAGTTTGGGAGTTCAAGCCAATTCAAGGATTGTAGGGTTAAGGCAGTGATGGGTGGTATTTTTAGATTTAGAGGCAAATTCAGAGATTTTGTTGTAGCAGTTTTCTAGTTTAGAGGTGATAGAGGAGGACAGGTTGGTTAATATGGAAGGAAGAAGATAAGTCAAGGCCAGAGTTTGTCTGGAAGTGTTGGAGAAAGTGATTATTCCTCCAAAGCATACCTAGCTTTTGGTGGGTTTTCTTAATATTTTGTTGAATATGAATATCAAACTTGAGGTGTTCATCTACAGTAATGCTAAGTAGTGTGGCAGAGGGGACCACTTCTAAAGGTGAGTTGGTTTGACTATAGACTTTCAAGTTGTTTTTATCATATGAGAGGGTCTTTGTGGGAGGGAATAGTAGAATCTTTGATTTATTTGCACTGAGAGAGAGAGAGGTGGTTTTGGCGCATCCAGTTTTCAGTTGTTGAGAAGGCAGTTTGGGTTTTAGTCAGCAACTCAGAGAGGTTTGAGGCAGAAAAGACTAAGGTTGAATCGCCTGCATATTGAATGATTTTAGCATCAGGAATAGCCATGTGAAAGTTATTGATGAATATAAAACCAAGAACAAGTGAAAAGCACCAATAAAGCAAAGCAGATCCACAACCTGGAAGCTGGCTCTGGAAGCCCAGAATAAAAAGTTGATGAAATGCTGATATTCCTTCTTCATAAGGCAGAAAATGAAAGGCTGCAACTTACATAAAACTTTCTTGCTTTAATAACAAACAACAATCTCCTCAGCGCCGCTCAGCCTGGTGCTGAGCTTTTTCAAGATACAATAAAATCAAGCTGGTTGTTCTTTATATACATAGTCAAAACTTGACCAATAATTCAATTAGTAAAAAAGAAGGTCTAATTAACCCTTCAAATTACTTGCTGGTACAAAACCTGCTTGCAGGCAAACCATTACTAAGCACAACTCACTGCAATGTCCAACAAAGTATATGCATAAACTTAATAATCAATTGTTGGTGTACGCACAGATTGCCATAAAAATATACAGTGTTAAAAATATGCAATATTAAAACTATGCAATGTTAAAACAATATTCAAAAGCCAATACTATACAGATGCTAGTATGTTAAAAATATTAAAATGTGCTGTTTATTCAGCAAAATTTTATTTCAATTTTGCTGAATAAACAGCACATTTTAATATTTTTAACATACTAGCATCTGTATAGTATTGGCTTTTGAATATTGTTTTAACATTGCATAGTTTTAATATTGCATATTTTTAACACTGTATATTTTTATGGCAATCTGTGCGTACACCAACAATTGATTATTAAGTTTATGCATATACTTTGTTGGACATTGCAGTGAGTTGTGCTTAGTAATGGTTTGCCTGCAAGCAGGTTTTGTACCAGCAAGTAATTTGAAGGGTTAATTAGACCTTCTTTTTTACTAATTGAATTATTGGTCAAGTTTTGACTATGTATATAAAGAACAACCAGCTTGATTTTATTGTATCTTGAAAAAGCTCAGCACCAGGCTGAGCGAAAGCGCTTGAGGAGATTGTTGTTTGTTATTAAAGCAAGAAAGTTTTATGTAAGTTGCAGCCTTTCATTTTCTGCCTTGCGGAAGAAGGAATATCAGCATTTCATCAACTTTTTATTCTGGGCTTCCAGAGCCAGCTTCCAGGTTGTGGATCTGCTTTGCTTTATTGATGAATATGTTAAAAAGCATTGGCCCAAGGATGGATCCCTGTCGTACCCCAGTTGGGGTAGGTAGGAAGGGAGATATGGAGTTCTTCCATTTGACTGCCTGTGATCTGTCTGATAGATAGCTGGAGAACCAGGATAAAGCATTATGTGAGAGATTAAGGTTTGAGAGTTGACAGAGAAGGTGCTTGTGGGAAACAGTATCAAAGGCTTTAGACAGATTGAGTACAACAGTAGAAACTAAGTGTTCTGAATCTCAGGCTCGATTGTCAGTTTATAGGAAAAAGAGTAGAGCGGTTATTGTGCTATGGCCTGGACAGAAGCCATGCTGGGTAGGAGTGAGAAGATTGTTTTGGGTCAGGAAAGGCATAAGTTGGAGGTGGATGCATTTTTCTAGGATTTTGGAGATTGGTGAGAGCAAAGCAATGGGGCGAAAGTTTGAGATGCTGGTATTTTTGCCTCCTTTATGAAGAGGAAGAATAGAAGCTGAGCGCCAGAGTTTGAGGACATATGATTCTTTTATGGATCGATTAATAATGATGCTGATCGGGAGAACAATGCCATCAGCAACATATTTTAGGAAGGAAGAGAGAATATTGTTGGGAGCGTTAGAGCAAGCTTTACGTTTGGACAAAAGTTTTTTTATAAAGTTAGTGGAGATGGGTTTGAGTTCAAACAGATGAGGTGAGTGTAGAGCAGTTGGGTTATTATTGGGAAATGTCTTGGTGAGGGGTAGTAAAAGTTTCTATGAAAAATGAGTTAAATTCAGAGCCTAGTTCGAGGTCAGATTTACTTGGGTCAGGACAGGGATTATTCTTGGAGCCTGGATTTTGGAGTGAGTTTATTGAGTTCCAGAATTTTTGGGGGGTTTTATTGTTATTGGACTGAAGTTGGATACAGTAGGATTTTTTGTCTTTGGTGATTAGTCGTTTTGCACGGTTGCAGAGCTGTTTATATTGAAGCAAGGTATTGGCCAGTTTATTGTTTTGGTAAAGCTTCCATAGTTTGTCTCTGTGGTGCATAATCTGTTTCGTCTCTCTGGATAGCCAAGGAGCAGTTTTAGTTTTTATCCTTATGTTTCTTAGTGGGGCTAGTGAGTTTAAAGTATCGAGGAAGACAGAGATGAAGTATTCTATAGCCTTTTCAAGAGGAAGGATGTTTAGAATTTGCCAGTTCATTTGTTTGAAAGTATTTGAGAAAGTAGTTGGGTTGAAGCTACTGAGGTTACGAGTTTGACTGTACTGATGCTGGTGTGGGTAGGAACTAGCTGAGCGATGGATAAAGGCTGGGAGGTGGTCGCTAAAGGTATCAGGAATTGTGCCAGAATTAGTTATTTTTTTTGGATCTGAGACTAGGATCCAATCTATAGTGGATCCGGGAGGGTTTATTTTGTTAGGTCGAGTGATGGAGAGGATTATTTGAGTGATGTTATAGATGTTAATGGATAGGGAGGGAGAGGGGCAATTGATTTTATTTCAGTCAATATTCACATCACCAAGGATATACATTTCATAGTTAATTTCAGTAGAGGCCCATAGGAGAATATTTCTGAGTGTAGAGATATTGTTACCAGGTGAGATATATAGGGCAATGATACAGATATTTTTATGTTTATTTAGTTTTAGAATTCCAGCAGTTAGTTCAGTGTTCTGGAATTGAGGAATTGGAATTTGGAGGGGAATTAAGGTAAGAAGGTTGGAGTAGACTAGGGCAGTGCCTCCACCTTTTTTATTTAGTCGGTCATTTCTGAGACAATGAAATCCTGGGGGCAGAATCTCAGAGTTGGAGATAAAGGGCTTGAGCCAGGTTTCGGAGATGGCCAAGATATCTGGTTGGTTGTGGCCTAACCAAGCTTGAAATCAGTGTACTTTGTTGTTTAGATTTTGTGCATTAATTGTAAAAATCTCTAGGGTGTTGAGATAGGAGGAAGAGGGTAAGGGATGAGTGTTGTTAATAAAGAATGTAGGACCAGGGTTAGGATGGAGGGTAAGGGATGAGTGTTGTTAATAAAGGATGTAGGACCAGGGTTAGGATGGAGGGTGAGGGATGAGTGTTGTTAATAAAGAATGTAGGACCAGGGTTAGGATGGATATCACCAGCTTGGACTAGGTTGTTGAAGGAGATATCCTTAAGCCATATTGGTCTGTCAGGCATGAAGTTTAGTAGATTGTAGATTGGAGCAGGTGACAATGTCTTGACTTTAGAGGAGAAGAGTTTAGGGTGAAATAGGTGCAGAGGGTTGGGCTGAATGAGAGAAGAGGAGATAGAGTGGAAATGGAGTAAGAGTGAGGGAGAAGGCGGATTAGTATGGTAGTTGTCTTTGTAGGTGGTATTGGACAAGCATAGGTGGAATATGAGGTAGCATAGTATAAGGAAAGTAGGAACATAAAGAGGAGGCTGGGGACTGGAGGGTGTGATACATTGAGGAGAGCATGTTGGAGCAAAGAGAGAGTGGCATGAGTGGTTAGGAAAATAGAGAAGGCTATGAAGAAGAAAGGGTTTAAAAAGTGATGGGGGTATTCTAGAGATGTAAGGAAAGAGGAGGCTACTATAATTATTGGGTGGAGTACAGATTACAGCATTTAAGAAGGATGGCTATAGGTGGGAGGAGTAATGAGGGGGAGCTGGTATTGGGTAATTACGTGGAGAGGGTGGGGTAAGATAGGAATAAAGCTAGGAGTACTGGGGACAGGTGGGAATTGGGGGCAGGGTAGAGGAGTGGAGTGAGCCCATAGGGCGAATGGAGTGGGAAAGAACACTAGAGGTGAGTATGGCAGAAAAAGTATCAGCAAAGAGCAGTTTAAAGGCTGTAGTTGGAAGGTATGAGATAAACATTTCCAGCCAGAAAATGAAGGCTGTCTTTACAGAGGGTGGTTTAGCAGGGGGGAGAAGATATTTACAGTCTAAGAATATTAACTCTCAACCGTTTGTGAAAAAACAGAACTTGTTGGGATTATAAAGAATATCTAGGATTTATATTGGCAGATGCTGTCACCTAATGGTAGAAGGTGATAGCAAACAGCAGGGATAGTTGGACCAGTCTTAGGTTTAAATATATTCTAGGGTAGTGATAACAGGAGGGGGAGAGGGCAGTCTGCGGTAGGCTGCTAGAAAGCGCACACGGGAGGGCAGACTAACTCTATAGATAGTACATCAAGTCTACATTTAATTAGTGTTAAGCAACATACATTTACACAATCTTGTTCGGGGGTCTGCTCAGTAGTATTTTTCTAAGTACCAGGTAAGCTGGCCAATTCAGGGTGTCTTCAGGTGATGGCTGGAGGTATTCCTTTTGCGTTTAAAGCAGGGAGGGAGTACCCAGGATGGATTATGGGAGGCGAAAACAAGCAGCCTAAACCACAGGACCAGCACAGATGAGCTGTGGATGCTCAGGACAGGTTTTAAATAAACATTTATTTAAAGAAACAGATGCAGTATGCAAGATATGCACATAAACAATATCACTGGAGGCAAAAATCTCTTATAAAAGCAAGGTTGTCAAGAAAACAGACTTCATCCTCCACACAGTGTCCACATCACACATAGGTCAACTTATCTTATGCTGAGGCAAGAAAAAGCAATCTTCCCAAATCTCAAAGCTCATTAAGCCTCTAAATGGCAACACCTATCCTCCGCAATCTTTAAAGCACTTGCCAAAACAACACACCAAACATCACACTTACTACACCCAAGTGCAGCCCCAAGAGCAAAGCCTCTAAGGCAGAAAACACATTACCCAGGGCTTTTGTCATAGAGGACTCCATTGTATGACACAGAGATGTCCCAGTCATGAGACTGCACAAGGACAAAATAATAGTTAGTTGCTTATCTAGAGCCAGGATCCACTAAGATACACATACACTCAAGTCACTACACCATAGATAGTTTATCATACTGTATATGTGTATTAATGACCTGGTGAATACTTCCCTGGACTATATGAAGAGAGACTTTGTTAATTTCTCTGGATAGGTGTCTCAGGCAGGCATGTGCCTTGCATTGAGCAGCATTCCACCTTCATTAAGAATGATGCCACGATTAAAGCAAAAAATGATTGAATTCAATAATCGGCTTAGTTTCTTGTGTCTTTTTATCGGGTCAGCATGGGAGGACATAGTTATGCCACTTTGTACTGCAAAGGATGGTCTCCCTTAGGTTTCCAAATATTGGTGAAAACTTTATCCACCCCTTTAGAGCCTTTTTAGGTAATCCCAAATTGACAAACCTACCAACATAGCAAATAAAATACAAGGAAATCTAAAGGTGTTATTGCTCATTGCTAGGAGCCTAAACAAATAACTCCAGACCCTACAAGCTCTCCTCACTCTAGAGAATATAGGCATTTGTGCCATTATGGATAGATGGACTAAATCCATAGAAAGTACTGCTTCAGTGCCTTCCATATATTAAGACCATGAGTTACACAGACAGGGCCAAAAGGTGTAGAAGTTTCAATTTCTATTAGCAACAAGTGTAACACTAGGTTGGTTAAACAGGATGATGCCCTGGACCATCCACTAACTCTGGAAACTAAAAACCTATTAGTCTGACTAATCTAATATGCAAAGCCATGGAATGAATTATCATGAAAGTTAACAAAGACAACCTTCAGACACTGAACCAACTCAGTTTGACTTTGTCAAGGAAAGATCATGCCTACTAAACTTGGTGGGCTTCTTTGAGAATGTCGCCAACATAATGGATGAGGGGAAAACTGTGCACACCACCTACCTGGACCTAGAAAAGGTGTTTGATACAATACCCCACTAGAGTATAGTTGCCAAACTCACCAAACTGGGCGTAAATCCCTACATAACTTGCTGGATTTCCAGCTCACTTACAGACAAGATTTAGGAAGTCAAGACTGGTGAGACTACCTCACCTAAGTGACCAGTCACCAACAGGATGCCTCAGTGCTCCATTCTGGGATCACTTCTATTGGGCATCTACTTTGTAGAGGTAAAGGCTAATGTCAAGGGCCTTTGGCTGACCAATTTCACAAATGACTGCATACTAGGACCCATCACTGAATCCCCCCATGACACAAACATCTTATAAGGGGGTCAGATACAGACAAATGGCTGGTGCCAACATCACAGATTAAAACTCAATGCCAAGAAATGCAATATAGTGCCTTTTGGGAAAACTGCCACCCAGGCTAGCTACTCCATCAATAAGACACCCCTAAGAGTTAATCTGATAATCAGGGATCTGGGAACATAAGTACACAGTAATTTGGCCCTTGACTAATATGTGGCCAGGAATGTAAGAAAATCATTCTATGTTACCCATCTTATAAGTAAGGGTATGGCATCCAGGTCCATGGAAGTCATAGTGATACTTTATTCAGCCCTTATCAGACCCATCATTGAACATAATGCCCCCTTTGGCATGTACCTGACTAGATATTGGCAACAGTAGGGAGTACCCACAAATGTTCCTAACCAGAAGAATCCATGGTATAAACACATTGTCCTATATGGATAGCTTTAAAGCCCATCCTCTATACTCAGTCTCCTACAGGTTACAGAGGGGTGATCTATGTCTGGCATACAAGGCATCCTCAGATCCAGCTTTGATGGACATTTTGCACATACACAAAACAAACATTAGATCCAAGGATTTTGCTTGTGACATAAATAAGACATGTTGGTGAGATGGATACATCTCTCTCAGGATTCCCATGCTCTGGAACAGGCTCCCTATCCATGTGAAGCAAAGTCCATCCCTAATCCTATTTAAGCATAACTTTGACCAATGGATGGGAAATCAGAAATTCCCTTCCCCCATGGCTGGCCCCATATCTCTGATACAGGCAGGAAAAATAATGCCTGAACTAACATAACCTCTTAAAACATTGCCACCTAACACACACCCATAATGCATAGGGGCACAATTAGGTTGGGTTGCACAGGTTTATAAAGGTTCTTGAGGTTATTAGCCTACTGTATACTACAAGGTCATCTTTTGGAACTTTCTTTGTCACCCGGGATTTACAGCTAAGGGGAGGCTGGCAAATGACAAACTACTAAGGAACTCTTGAAATTCCAATATTTGCCTTTAATATGCTAGCTAGAAAGTAAATCTGTTCCTGTTTACAAATTAAGTTATTAGTACACCTGTTTTGCAAGCAATTTAAGGACCTACACAAGCAGAATACCCTACACATTGCCACAGCTAACCAGATGCAGAGACCTCAGATTTTCAGATTAAGCAGCTATTCCTATGTGACATAATATTCCATGCGAAAAACTAGTGGATAAGGGATTTCCAATATCTTCTAGAACATGAAAAACTAAATTTTCACAAACCACAAGGGAGTCAAGATAACTAACATGGAAATAAAAGAAAAAGAACAAATGTGACATTTATAAACAAAGTAACTGTCATGTATCTGAAGAATTGTTTCTTAAAAATTGATCGACATAGTTCATGAATACAAAATGGTTGAGAAATACAAATAGTACATGAGCTACAAAGAGAACCCCAAAAGAGAGGAAGATGGCAAAAGAACACAGCTCTAGGGAGGTCTCTTTATTAAAAAAGAATTAATGCCGCTGACTAAAGTATTTTTTGTAGCACATCGTTGAAGTAGAATTAATTTATTTTTTTCTGGTTTGGTATTATTTTGACTGCTATGGGCCAAATGGTCAATTTTAAATGTAATTGTTCTCTCCAGAAAACTGTTGTTGAACAAGGAGAGAATATCGATGCTCATTCTGTTTCAGTTTTATTGGAAAGCCATTTCTTATCAGCTGACATGGCTCTGAAACTTATACAAAAGTAGAGTGTGGATATACATGATTAGACTGAGTAATCTTCCCGTGTAGTATCTGCAGTTCTATTTTCCTATTCTAAAGTGATTTTTGGCTCTGCTATTGATCAGAAAATGAATGTTAGAGATTTACAAATGCCAGCCTCAAAGTTCCGTATTATGAGTGCTGATATAATGGAGAATCATTTACAGTTAAAAAAAAAATACCACAACCTATATTCTATAGTCTACTGAACACTTACAAGTCTCTTACCCATCCCCCTATATGTCCTATTGTCTCTCTGATCGGTTCCTTTTTGGAAATATTGAGACCATTATTAGACAAACATCTTCAGTCTACAGTGGCTAAGTGTTAGTCATATATTAAGGAAACGTTTGATTTTTTAGAAAAACTAAATAAAGTTGAGGTTGTCATAGGAATTTTTTGTTTACGGTTGACGTACATTCCCTTTATAAAAGCATACCCAATCAAATGGGTCTAGAGACTGTTGATAATTTCTTACATAATGGAGCTAAAAAAGAACTGCATAATGCATCCTTTGGAATTTTGTTTTTCACATAACTGATTTTATCTTGATATCAGTTATTACTTACAGAGGATGTGGACTGCCTTGGGTGCAAGTTTTGCACCCTCAAATGCAAATTTATTCATAAATTATTTCGATCAGCAGTATATTTACTTATCTAGGTTCTTTGCACACAATGTTAAATTCTATGCCCATTACATAGATGTTTTTTGTTTTGTTTCTCATGGTTTGAAGTCTGATTCTGATAATTTTGTGATACGTCTCAACGCTATTATTTTGGTTACTAAATTTACTGGGACAGCAAGTAGTTATGAGATTACATTTTTGGATGTAAAGGTAATGATAGCACATAATAAGATACTTAAAAGGATTTACAGGAAAGATACATCAACTAATGCCATCCATTGGACTGATAGTTGCAACTCTATACATACATTCATGCTTTACTAAAAGGCAAATCTATTCATTTGGCTAGATTATGCAATGTTCTGGAGTTTCTTTTACATGAAATTAAATTTAATTTTGAGAAATTTTGCTCTGGAGGATATGAGCAAAATATTATTAATGCTTTATCATTGTCAGGTGAAGAGCATAACAGGAACAGATTACATGTTAAAACTGTTTATGATTCCCCTTGCGTGGATAGAGAATTTAAATGCTGTGACTTTGTATACCATTCTTACAGATCGGATTTTTAATGCCATTAAAAAAACATTGGAACATATTATTGGCCAATGGTACTTTGAATTCAGTTTTCCCTAGAAGTCTCTCTACTTCGTATATTGCAGGACCTAATCTGAACCAAATTAGTTAATTCTAGATTTGATTTTGTAAAATATGGTAGTAGGTAGCACTATAGGAACCAAACCATGTGGTGCCTGTAAAGTATGTATGAAGGTGGCCAGAGGCACCACTTGGTACTTCCCAAATGGTAAATTTCACATTCATGGATGTTTTTCCTGTACAACCAGTATGGTTATCTGGGTCTATATTAATTCCACGGAAAAAGTATTCATCGAATACGTCTTCAGCGAACACCAGCTGCCGAAATTCACTTCAGCCAACCAAGAAGTTTTTCCCATGAGTTCGCACTCACCCACCAACCATCCAGAGCACACAACGGACTAAATCAAATCCACCCAAGTGGGGGACTTCACCCCCAACATGGGGGACTGTGCCCCCCACCCCAACTATATAAACCAACCCCGAAATTGCACTACAGGGGGGAAAAGGGCAAAATTTAGGTGATGGTCAGGTGTTTGCGAACTGTGGGAAAAAATCCATGGTTTGCTGAAGTGAATTTCAGCAGCTGGTGTTCACTGAAGATGTATTCGATGAATACGTCATTCGCTGAACTAATCTAGACCTGGTTATCTACACGGTAATGTGCTCTTATAATTTGTTCTACATAGGAAAGATGTCCAGAATGGTAAAAGTCAGAATTCTGGAACAACTGAAAGATTGTAGGAATAAAAATTTCAAAAATTCTACTGCTAACCATGTGTGGAGTAAACATTGTGGAGATCTTAATGTTTTAAATTTTTTTATTATGAGACAGGTACAAGTTACACCAGAATATAGTCAGTAATATTTTTAAATATGTTGGAGAAAATGAAAGTTCTACTCATTTTACTATTCAATACACTGCAGCCTACTGGACTTAATACCAGGCTCCCTTGAAGAGTATACCTTTAACTGGGGATGGGATTACCCTTTTTGAATGTAATTATGTCATTGTGATTGGTTAATGTGATAGAACTGTTCTATTAGATTTTACTATTTATGCTTGAGTACTTTTTTGTAACTTTAACATTGAAGGACTCTCTAGTCCGAGGTGCTATTTCTTTTTTTAATAAAGTCTTTGTTTGCAGCACACTGATATATTTAGACATTATGGTTACTCACTGAATGGACTGGATTTTGCTTCAACCAAAAAGCAAAAATCTTCAGTGCACAGGAAAGTCAAATGCTTTCTTTATTTATAAACTTCATATACTGCTCACTTCTCCACTAGAGATTTAATTAGAGGGACAATGTTTTGCCTTTATTTATACCAGCTGGGAAGCTTTAAAAGCAAAAATGGCTTAATAGGACTTGTATTCTCTTAATCTATTAAATCAAACACTGGTCAGTGTTTAGTGTTATTTTCTAACAAAGATAGCAATAAGTAAGGAAGCCATTTAGTGTAGATCCAATGGAACCAACATTGATAAAGCTGAATTAGATGTGCTTAAAGACAATGTAGTTACTTTTGACAAACATATGACATTGAAAATATGTAACCGTCTTCAGATATAGGCAGCAACAGTACCAGTCAAAATATTTCAATTTGTTGCTGTTGTGTTAAGGCTTTGCTTCATATGTGGCAGTAAGAAGACATGTATTAACTGTTCAGTGCAATTACGCAAGATTTTTGGCAATACTAAACATTTGGTGAAGCTTTGTTTTCAAACTAAAGATGTCTGATTTGCACTGAAGAAAGCAATGCCATGTCCAAGTTCCAGACACTAGAATTAATTAGGCAAAATTTCCATTCAGTGTTCTGTTTATAGCCTGATTTCCCTTCTTAAGCCCTGATTTTCTCATGGGGTAGTAAACCTAGACAAAAGGTGTGCAAATACTAAACAGACCTAATAGAGATAAACCTCAGCTGGCAGAACCATCAATATTTACTGAATTATTTTATTATCCAGGTAGAGGAGATGAGCTCATGGCACATTTGTGGCTTTAAGCCAGGAAATATAACTAAACAAAAAGGTAAAAAGGTCACACAAACAAACCATTTTGTGAAAACTACAAGAATGTTTCAGCCAAACTAGCATCTTCACAATGTAATACCTTAAACCTCCTGCAGTAGAGGCCCATGGGATACATTCAAATGACCCTAAAGGGACATACCAGCTACATAACTTCTGAATGTCCAAGACCTTTTACTGTTTTCATGTCTTTAGTGGTGCATTCAGGTCAATAAAGACAAACATTGATAGCTGTAGACATGCCGTGTTGTACCCTTTTCCTGAGCTCATCAGTATAGTATAATTTAATTATTGACTGATTGATATTTGTTTATTGGGAAAGTCCTACTCAGCAATGGTCCCCTTTTTCAGCTCAGGCCACGGGAAAAACTCACGTAAAGACAATATTAAAACAAACACTGACACAAGTAACATGTGAGATGTTTAAGTAATACAGTCAATTTACTACAGTTGTTATAGAAAAGTAAATACAATGACCTACTACTAGCAAACACACAAACAGAATAACATTGTATGGGAGAAATAAACAGAATGCTTACATAGAAAAAAACATTATAACAGAGTAGGACACATACTGGGCATATTTAAAGACTGCTCTATATAAAAGGAGGGAGAAAGAAAACACAGGTGAATTGGCCTTAGATAAGGTAGAAGATTATGGTATATGGAAAGGAAGTTATAGAAGATGGAGCAAAGAAAAATGACAGAGTGTAAACAAGGAAGTAATAAAGAAATAGTAGATAAATTAAAGTCAGTGGCTGGTATGTGTGAAGACTAGTAATGTATATTTCAAATATTATGAGCAGACTGTGCTCCACTGGAGAGGAGTAATATAAAACACTGAAAATATTTACAATATGTACAAAAAGCAATACAAGAATGTCTCTGCTCCATGTTAAGTGGAAGGCTTACAGTTTTTGTTTATGGAGTGAGTTGAAGATGCTAGAAGAGTAAGTGTTAAACCAAGAGCAAAGCAGGAACAAAGCCAGGAATCAGTGATAACGTATTTTAGTGTAGATATAAATGTGTTGAAGTTAGAGATGGACCTTTGAGCAAGTAGGACTGAGTTCCAGATCTGGCAGTGTAGCTAGAGTACATGGCAGTTTGGAGATGGAAAGAACTGTTCATCATATGGGACGGTGCAGTGGTAGCATCGTCGCCTTACAGCAAGAGGTTCTCTGGTTCAATTCTCGGCTGGAGTGCCTTCTGTGCAGAGTCGGCATGTCCTCCTTGCATTCATGTAGGTTTTCTCCAGGTACTCCGGTTTCCTCCCATGTTAAAAAGACATGCATCTGGAGTATTTCTCCCTGGGCCTCCAATGAAAATTGGCTTTGTTCCAAATTGGACCTTCCCGGTAAAGAAATGTTAAATAAATTAATAAATAAATAAATATGAGCATAGTGGTCTATTAGGGTACTAACTATGGAAAATGTTAGTGTTGGGCTGTAAATCTGTCAAGATTAGATTTTAATAGGTTAAGAATTACTTTGTAAGAATGTTGTTTAGGTTGACAGGTAATAAGTCTGTTGGCATATGCTGGGAGGTGGCCACTAAGGGTATCTGGTAGAGTCCCAGATGATTTTTTTTTTTTTTTTTTGCTGAGGTCAGATACCATTATCTAGTCAAGTACTGTGCCATTAGCACTAGCTGTGTAATATCTAGTGGGTGTAGTTATGATCTGTGTGAAACCAGAGCGATTCATGCAAGTCTAAGCTAAATGGTTGCCAAGCAATATCGATATCGCCTAGTCTTATTTTCTCATTTAAAATGGCTACTCCTCCTGCTTTTTATGTTTTTGATCTGCCCTGATAATATTATACACTGTTGGTAATATTTCTATGTCCTTTATAATGGGTTCAAGACAGACTTCAGTGATGGTTGGGATGACTGGGGTACTGCGAGAAACAGGCATGGAGTTCACTTATTTTACTGCAAACACTAGGAAGATTAATAGTGAATAGGTTGAAGTTGTTACTGCTGAGGTCTTGTGTGGAGTGGGGCAGCATAAACTTTTTTTAAGGCTCATTAGAGAATCGACAGTTCAGTGGAGAAGTAACAATCTCATACTTGTATTGAGTAATGAGGAATACATTATATAGTTTGAGGGCAATTTTTGGAAATGAGCTTTCGCGAGTGAAAATTAAGCATTTGCGTGTGAGATGTATATTGATGGTAAGCTTGTAACATAGGTTGTAAAATAAGAAAACAGAAAGCTGCTGAGTAGACTTAGACAGATCATTACTCTACTATCTTCAACTGTGTTTTAGAAGTATATTTTTATGCATTTGCTTTTCTTACTGTATAAATGTTAAAATTGTAACTTTTCCTTCAACATTATGTAACCTCTATTGTATCATATTGCTTATGGAGCTTTTCTCCCCGGGCCTCCACTGAAAATGGGCACTTTCTGGCCCAGTGGACTCCCCCGGTAATCAAACCGAAATAAAATAAAATAAAATAAATAAAAAATAAATAATATATAGAGGATGGAAGTAAAGGTAAAGTGATATTTATAGATTACATTGTGGCACATTTAGGAAGTGGTGTAGTGAATATTTGGAATAAAGTAACTATGTATAGAGTAGTGTAGCAGATGTAATTATGTGCTGAATACACAGGATACAGAATAGGGAGACTGAATAGGGATTGAGAGGGTAATGTTATGAAGAAGGGAGTGTAGGAAGAGCTATGATAAGTAAAAAGATTCAGAAAGGAAGGACTGCATTAAAGAAGCAGAAGAGAATATGAGGGAAGGGAAGGATTAAGAAAAGATGATCTGACTCAGTAGTGGCTATATGCAGTGATGGCTGAGCTTTAAAAATAGTTTGTAGCTGCACAGCTTGGGGTAAGTGAGATGTTAGTTTCTTGTACAAGATACGTGGTGATTGGCTGAGGCAGATGGGAAATGTGGGGGGTATGGGCGGGGGAGCAGAATGAGCACAAACACAGCAAGGTCAAGTGAAGCACGTCTCAACCCTGCTGACCTGGAAACGCATCCAGAAATAATCAGTGAAAAAGGTGAATACGACAGAGAAAGGCACTGGAAAGTGCAAAAGTACCTGGAAAAAGGAGAATCAGAAGCAGACATTATAAGGCACCAAGAAGACACCTGTATTACATACTTGTAAACATGTCTTCTGCTTTGCATTTCACCAAAATGTGAGCTTACTGCTCACAATGGAAGGATACTGATCGTTGAACTTTGTGGGCATGCTCAGTATGAAGACAAACTGTCAGTTATTGCACAGCTATCTGCTCTTCAGATTCTTTCTGCCACTGAAATGTATTTAAAATAGAGAAAGATATTCCTTTACAAAAGTACAGCCTAAAATAGTGTAGTCATATCTCTTCAGCCTGAGGAAGATTGCTAATCAGCATTGCCATACAAGTGGATTGTTTGACCATACTTTGTTAACAGAACTTAAAACAAGCCAGATGTCCATAAACATTGGAATGACTGCAAAATATCTCAAACATCCAAAGCAGAAGGAGAAAATGTCACTAATGTCTGCAAAACATCTCAAATAACATCTAAAGCAGATGGTTAAAAGGTCACACAGATAAACCATTTAGTTAAAACTACTAGAAAATATAACAAAGGACAGATAGAGAACATAATCTACAAAGATGAGACACACAAGAATGTGTCTGTATATATAGCAAAAGCAAATACGCAAAGTAATTGAAACAGTAGATAGCAGTTATGCAATTCTTAAAGCGTATTTGGACATGTCCAAAGCCTTTGAAAGTGCCCCTTATGCAGGCATTATTGCCAGACTTGTAAGACTGAAAATAATGTTACGAGGTGTTTGGTTAAACTAGTCAGAGCTGTATGTGCCACTTCCAAAAGCAAAAAAGTTACCAGTGGTGAACCACAGGCCTCACTCTTGGGCCATCTCCTATTCATCAGATAATTCTCAGCTCTTGAGACCATAACTCCTGACCTCTGACTATGTTGACAGACAATTGTATGTTGGGTGTTATTATTTGATCTTCCATTCATAATTGCTCAAAACTGGGCTATTCTATGTTTTACAACTGGTTCATGGAGAATAGGTATGGTTGGTTTTGGTTAAAAAAAAAAAAAAAAAAGAAAATCCCAAGCCACATAGAGGTATACTTCTCCAATCAGAAAGTGTTGTATAGAATCCAGACACTCTTGCTGATAATTTCTTATCTTTCGACTATATTATTATTATTGAATATAATGCCCCTTTTCGCATGTATTTGTCTAAGCACATCACTCAACTGGAGAGACCTCAGAGATCATCATCAGTGGTCTCAAAGGTCTTATAAACCAGGCAGACTCAACTCCTCCTCTGTGGTGGTCTGTGTCAAGTCTTTTGAGCCATGAAAGATTAATCTCTCTTTGACCTACTATTCCTGCATAGATCAAATGGCTAAAGAAATTAAACCTTCACCAACAGATCAGTAAGACACATTGTCATGACAAATCCATATCCAACCTATCCTCTACCACTAGAAGAAACCTAATGCATGTCTGAGAAAACACTCTTACCACCTTATAAGAATAGGTTTCACTTAAATGTAGTTTGTTAGACATAAATACAGTATTCTCTTTGCATAGGCTTATACATGCAGCCATGTTAAAGCAGACATGCATATTCATTTTACATTCAGTTTAACTAGAAAGGAGTGTTTCAGTAACCTTCAGTCAATAATGCTGAGAAGAATAAAATGTGATAACTGAATATGCATTGCATTACATTACATACAAATAGGCATGAGTACCAAAGTTAAAAAGGTGTGTAGAATTTGTAGGAAATTTACAGAGTTTTGGTATTTAGGAGAGATACTTCAGATGCAAAAGTCAGCTGGTCAGCTTGGAGTGATACGCAGAAAGTCACTGCAATGCAGTCCACATAAGTTTGGTACAGACACTCGAGAGTGACTGCAGAAGTCAGGTCAAATATCCAGCATTCCAAAATATTAATTATATATTCAGGAGGAAAGGAATAATTCTGAGTAAAATGACTGCAGAAGCTACAGGCATTATAATTCAGTCTATTTCAGTTTATTAGGACTGATACTGGAGACAGTAAGATTTGATTCAGATATTGTTGACATCTATAAAAAAATATTCTTAACCCAGCTATAATGTATACATATTTTTATTCTGAGAGATACAAGAAGATTTGGCACATAAAGGAGAGGTTGGTGCCTGATCAGCATAGTCCTGGGTAGTTAAAAAAATAAAGTCATTCATTCCAGCTTCATTCCAGTTATTTCCATTTCAGTCAAGTATTTTACAGTCCTTTCAATTCTTAAACAACCTTCAATGTAAACATAGATAACTGGATGAGTAATCAAAGTCTCTCCTTGTCTGTCTTTTCTTCTGTCCTTGAGGCTGGATGGAACTTTTGAATATAGGTTATTGGCTAGGTTTGTAATGGTCTGCAGACTGATCGATTAGTACCTAACTATAAACCCTAGGTATGAACCAAATCGATACGCAGCTCCTTATTCAAGTTATTTCCCTTGGACATTTCCAAATTGCTTTTCAGGTGGTTTCTAATCTTGGCACTGAATTTAGTCACTAAGGTCTGAACATAAATGCAATAAGGAAATAATACAAAGCCTGTGCCAGCTGATCAGCAGTACCTTATTGTGAGTGCAGCCTTTAGATGTGCATGGAGAGTGAAAGCTGATAGAAAGACCAAGAATGGATCATTTTGGTTAAGGTTAGTGAAAGGGTACACACAGGGAACTGAGCACTGAATGCCTGTGAATACAAGGCTGTATGCGTGTGGAGGGGTTTGACCCTTTACTCCTTTAAAGTCAGCTGGCCTTAGAAAGTATGCACCCACATCCCTCCTATTGTACACAATTCCAATTTGCTGTACATTGGAGAAGCGGGCATACCCTAAGTACCATGTGCTTGATTACAGTTCAAAAATGACCATCATGACCATAGCCAGGACTTTTAAAACTGTACCCCCCCAAAAAAAATGTAGCCCCATGCAACCTCAGAAAGTACAAACTTAAACAAAAACAATTCAACTCGGCCATTACAAAATAATACATACCTATAAACAATCACTGTGAAAAATATCCAAAATTCCCAATAAAAAAGGAATTATAACCCATCTCTTTGAAAAAAAAATATTTTAAACCTGTATATCATAGTGCACATGATGTATGCCTGGTTAAACTCATAATAGTCACTTTTGGACTTTTAGTTCCGCTATTTCATGGGCTCTTTCTTCTCCATGTTACTCCTATAACTCTGATATCATTACATTCCGGTCCTTAGTGAACATAAGCTAATAATCTGTTATGTCTAACATCTTTGCTTCCTTCTCCATCTACAGCATGTCTTTTATCACTCTTCAAGAGGAACCTTGACGAGTGGATGGGTAACAAAGTTCCCACCAGGGATCATACCAACAGCTCTACTAGATAGGGGCCAAGGGTACTAGCTGCTAGATCAAGGGCCTAGGGAACTAACTAAAGGGGCGGGGAATACCGCACAATGTGGCTGGGCTAATATATGCCTTCAGGCAGATAGCCCAGTACCTAACTATGAAC
>NC_056737.1:1287359091-1287528088 GCF_019279795.1 Protopterus annectens
GTATGTTTGATGTTGTAAGTGTTCGCTGAATAGGGTTCAATATTAGAACATTCGAAGTTTTGGCACTTCGATGTTCTAATATAGACCCGCAACAAACACCACAGAAAGGCAATATTGAGAAAAAGCACCTAAAACTAATAATTTCATTGGTGTGAAACTGTCCTTGTTGCATTATTTCAGGTTAGGCTTTCAATTGAATAATACAGTTAGTTCCCCACAAGGTGTCAGTGTGTCACTTCAACAGTGACCATCATCTAGAGCAAATGTTCTCACAACTGGGTGTCAATCAGTAGGTAATATGGGTCTTACAATTCCTTGTTCTGGAAGCAACAGAAAAGTACCATATTTAGGATATTGTTTGGCAGTTAGTTACTCATTAAGGTTACAAGCTAAGTTTCACTCTGCAGCCTTGGGTTTGATTCCCTTAGTTTCTCTTTGCCTACGGTGTGATTCTAGGCAATTAATTTAATTCAAGAGTGCTTCTTGCCTACCCCTGAAAAGAAGCATGTGTGTGTAGTGGGTTTATCCACTTGACAAATAAATATAAAATAAACAGCTATTAACCTGATAACTGTGTCTTGCAAAAATGCTTCAAGAATTATTGTTACTGCAAGACAAGGCTCCCAAAATCTTCAACATACTTAAATTACACAGCCTATACTAAAATTCAGATCAGCTTAACTACATCTGCTAGTTATAATCAAAACATTAAACATCCTCATTTACATAAGGTGTCTCCAAACAAAAGTAAACCCAGAGTAACAACATGTGATCTGTCACCTAACATGTCACTGGAGTTGTATTACTTTAGTAGGGTGACATCAACTAGAATACAGGCTCATAGGTAGTTTCTAGGCTTGTGGTTCAGGAGACCACTGAGGAACCTACCCCAGTTTCCCCAAACACTATCTGGTTAAGTGACTTGCTCAAGGTTACACAGCAGGCAAATGAATGCTGAGGGAATCAAACCCTGGATCACAGGAAGTAGTCTGTTTACAGTTCATATCCTTACACTTCTGTGCTATCTGCAAGATGAAAGTGATGGAGAAATTATTATTTTTAAAAACTGGTAAACAAAGCACACAACCACTGTATCTGCCCCATATTACAGAATGCCATTAAAAACTGGAAAACTAAGTATATAACCTTCGTATCCACACCATAATACACATTGCCGTTGGGTCTCTACCTGTGCCTTTTCAATTGTTTTATTAGTTTACAAACACTGGTATAACATGTATAACTAAATTTTAACTCAGTTAAACTGACATGGATCTGATTAGTCTGTGTGTTGACAGATTATACAATTATCTTTCAGATGGATGTGGACATTCCATAGCCTGGAACTGACACAGTGTGAATAAATGCGACTTCAGTATTGTACATAAAACTGTTGTTCTCCTACAGACCAAGCTATGTAATTAATTCTGATTAAAAAGACCTTAAGTCACTGTCAGCTAAATAATCAGCAAAGTTATATTCAAGCAATGGTCAGCCTGTATCCGTGTGGCTTGGTAGGGGAAGGACATACATCCAGCAATGGTAATCGGGAGAAGTTTGGTTGCAGAAAAATAATTTGATATCCTTGAGAATTCTTATTTAAAGCTGGTCCTTCTTTTAAGTGTGTGTTTACTGAAAACTTTGTGAATCTCTTTTTGTTAAAATATGAGGGCTCAGAAAATATGGCGAAGAGTCACTGTGAACTAGATAACGCTTTGTATCGTCGAGGGGTACAAGGCAGGATTGTCCTCCTCTCTCTTATCTTCTTTGCATTTTATATGGAGACTTTTGCTACTTATAAATTCATGTCTAAGGGGATTAAAGGCTAAATAATGGAGACATGAGGACTGCTTTATTTACAGATGCAACACTTATTTGACCAACCCAGAAGAAAACATTGAGGGATTGTTTACTATAATTCAGGACTTTATTCTATATCCTTTCAGGTTACTAAACTGTAAAAAAGGAAAAGGAAAAGCTTTATTGTCAGACATTTCCTTAGAATAAGCTGATGATAGAATACCACATCTATGGAAAGGACATTTGTTTTAAACATTTAGGAGTTAGGTTTGGGGGATTTTTATTTGAATTAATATACAAAACATATGTGGAATGGCCATGCTCCTTTCATGTTCCACAGAGTAAAAGTACTGACTGTGACAGAGATGACCCATAATTAATGACGTTGATACCTTTAGTATCTTCGGCTCCAACTTTAATCCACAAAATATACTTCTAATTTAGGAATGACTTTATTGCTAATACTGTCCATAAAGTCAGCCACAGATCACAGAAGCTTGTGAGAAGGGAAAAACAAGTTCACAGTGATATTACAGAAAGAGAAACTAGTATCCACCAAGGAAACAGACTATTTGCTACAAACCTCTCAATGAAAGGGTCCAGTCTTTCTTCTGGTCATTTTTTTTTTTTTTTTTTTTTGAGGATAGTGAAATGGGTGTAGCAAATGCACTAACCATAACAAGTACGCATCTAAACAGGTAAACATCTCAATGAGAGGCAAACATCTGCTGCTGCTGGTGGTGGTGGCATCTAGTTATTGATATGGGTCTAGTTCACATTGTCGTAAGCAGACAATATCGAATACGATATTGTCGGCACAACAAAGTCAAAAGTCCAGAACATCGCGCAGGTAAATGAAAACCTCCATAAGGGGGAGATTTCCATTTCCCCCAATGTAGTGCGGTCTCAGAGTTAGTATATTTAAGTAGGGGGGTGTGGGTGGCACAGCCCCCCATGTTGGGGGTTCAAGGGGGCTTTCCCCCCTGCTTATGCTAGTTAGGTTTTTTTTTGTAGTGATTTTTTTTTTTTTTACGTTATTTGAAATTTTGCAACTTCAATCAATAAAGTTCGACCTTTATTGATTCAATGTAGTAAAATTTCGATAACGTGATATAGACGCACTGATATTTATGACAACCAGTTCACAATATCATCATGTATGACAGAAAAAAGCAATGCTTCTGCACAGGCTTTGCTGTACAAAAACTCTGCCAGTTCTAACACAAAGGGAGCTTTAAATTTTAGCTATCTGATGTTTCAACAACAGTGTAGCACTGCATCCCAAATACATCTAACTACTTTGCGATAATTTGCATGCAAAATTACAGTTATTAAATATGTAACATCCCTGGATGTGATCATTGAAAAAAAATAATTTTTTGCATGCAGTTTCAGCTATTTTTCTTAGTTCTACCACCGCTATCATGACAACACAATATATGACTGTTGGATAACTGTTTCACAAGTTATATCAAGAAAGAGTACTGCCAGGGGAAGGCAGTAAGGACAATCATGAAACGTGATTTATCTGTAGGTTCTTTGAATTCATTGCCTACTATAAGATGGAACAGAAAAATATATAGTATGAATTAACTAAAAGTTCAACAGAACCCAACTTTAAAATACCATGAAACCAATGCGGAGACAGGTGAACAGTTAACCACTCTAACAAGCCAGGTGAAATAAATAGCAAAAAAATGATTCCATCAAAACTTTACAATAATGTAATAAAAAAATGTTAAGTGCTTTCTTTTTGTAACACCAGTCACTGCTTTTTTGATTTAAAGTTCAAGAGAAACAAACTGCTGTATTTTACTGAGCTGTGATAGTACAAATAGTGATCACCTTTTCCTCCCACTTTACATGCGGCTGAACATTTACATCCATTATCTTATTATTTTGCCTGTCCCATGGATATGTTCCAAATGCTAGTTATTCCAGCAAATGCATTCCTGCAAATCACTATCCTCTCAATCAAAAATGCCTTTTTATTTATATCCAAAATCAATCATGACACTGCCACCTCATTCCCACTGTTCATTTACAGCATTCTCCTTGGATTCATTTAAGCTCCTTCCTTAGATGACCTTTCAGCTAACTCCACTTTCTTTGGGACACTTTCAGGACATCATATCTTGTGACTTTCAGTTCCTCCCGCATACATTCAATCCTCTGTGAATAAATCATTTCAAATGCCCTCTACAAAACTTCTACCAGGACTGATGCCTATTTCACGGGTAGAACTTAGAAGTGTATGCAGTACCCTAAATGTGTGTTTTAATAATAAACTGATGCTACACAAACATGTCCCTCTTGGCCCTCTTCAAGAGAAATCTCGACAAATGGATGGGTAACATAGTTCACCCCAGGGATCACTCCAGTTGCCCTTCTGGATAGAGGCACTGTGAATCAACATCGGGTGGCACAGTATCAGGGAAAATATTTTGGGCTAGGCTTGTAAAGGCTCCAGGGCCATTAGCCTAGTACACACCTATGAACCTATGTCTGTCTGTGCTAGAAATCAGCCTTGTCAACACAACAGACTGTGCTTTCATTACCTTTCACCACTTTTCTGGCTTTGCTTGGCAATGATACTCCCTAAACAGATGCCTGTTCCATTCTACAAAACTGTAAAAATCAATTTCCGTGGTGGTGCTGTGGTAGAGTTGTCACCTCACAGTTAGACGTTGTCCTGTTCGATTCTAAGCTAGAGCGTCTTCTGCATGGAGACATGCGTGAATGGGCGTACCTTCATTGAAGGTTGTGCATCAGGGCAGGCAAATCGGCACGTAAAAATCAACTGCCAATCATTAGCAGACCTGAGTTCCACTGTGGCGACCCCTAACCGGGAAAAGCCGTAAGACACAACAAGTAACAGAGTTTGCATTTCTGATTCCTCTGTACATAACCCTCAAAACAACATCTTCCACACTGCAGTAGTTAATACATACATGTTTTAAGTGGACTTTGAAAGTGTGGGTATAGGTAAAGGTCCTCTGTAAAAGCACTGCTGTAAAAGACAAACTGTTGATATTTGCAAACTCTGCTGCTCCCCACCAAAAACACACAAATCCACCTACTTGTGGTCACAGTGGAAATGAGGGCTTAGCCTTTACTCCCTGCTCATATTTTATACTTCAAAACTGTCATAACCAGAACTTATCAGATAGCACTGGGTTTTGATTAAATGTGGTAACTGAAAATCATTTAGAGGAATGGGTTTTAAATGCATTTCTTATTCTACAACACACCCATTTATCCTTAGTGTAAATGGGTCATTGTAAATAACTGATATCTAAACAGTTAATGCCAATGAATAAATCAGTGAATGAATGCCTCAAACATAGTAACAGAAAAAAAAAAAAGGTTTGTTTGCATAGCAGTGAAAGCCAACTGGCTATTCTGTAAGATTTCTGAATACCCAGAAAGCAATGCAAATTTCATCTAATTCTGAACTATGTGACTACACAACATACTGCTGTATAAAATACAAAGACAAGGGCAAGGTAAATTGCAGCATTTCCTTTGATGGTAAAATTGAGGGTCTCTTTCACAAACCAGTAATTAAAACATAAAGCAACCTAATCTATATTGACTGCAAGCTGCTTTTTTTAACAGGCTCTTCGGTAATTACTACTGTTAGATTCATACAGTGAAACTGCAATAGCTGCAAAAGACAGAACACCCATAGTACAAATTGTGAGACGCTGGTTAATTATATAACAGTAGTTAAAGATTATAATCCAACGGTCTGGATCTGGTTATAACTGGTGTCTTTCATACAACTTCTAAACTTCAGTTAATTTAATCAGGGGCACAACAATACCAAGTACAAGTATATAGCTTGTAGTAAATCACATACTCCTTAAGATTTGGGAAACATGTGCTAATGTTGTTCTAGTCTATCAGATATGACTATACCCACAAAAACAAATTAATTTAGGAGCATGAAAGGGGAAAAAGGGTAATAATAAATGAGGATGTCAGAAATTATTAGGTGATCATTTTTAGCCCATCATTTTATAATTTGACAATATCTGAACTTCGACTAAATATTATAGAAAATAACACTGAAAGCTCTGAACAGGAGCTTCACTGCAAACCTGAAGCTAAAGTGACTTAATTTTTGATATTATTGTCATCTGTTCTAGTTCCGTTTGTGTTTGGACCAGACAGAAGGTGAGTAACTGGAGGTTGACTGAACAGGTTTTTAAGCCTGGTGGTTGCAGCTGCTGCTCTGTGTGACTGGTGGTGTGGTTCTGTCCCTGCCTGCCTGAACTGACCATTTGTCTTAAATGTTTTCTTATTGTTTGTGTATTTTCCAGTGTTGGTGACTGAAGCTTTCCCCTTTATGTGGATGTCTGCCCAGCATACAAGGAGCTTAGCTGCATGGGCCAGCATTTTATAGTGCTGAGCTAGAGTGTTCTGAGCTTCATGGTGTCCTGCTGCACTAACGGGACTTTCTTTATACATTACACGTACTTCACCTGGGTTTGGACCTTCTGAGCTAAATGTATTTTCTTACCTGCCTTGGTTTACATTGGTTTGGACCAGACAGGATATGAGTAACTTGAAGTTCGCTGTTGATGATTTGAGGACTGATGGTTGTGGTTGCTATTCCTCGTGCAAGCAAAAATGGTTCTACCCTGCTACCTGAAGTGGCTCCTTTTTGTCAGGATTTTTTTTTAAGTAACTGTCATTCTACTGTTCCCATTTTGTTGATTGGTACATTTCCTCTTTAGGCAGGTATGTCTCAAATAATGAGCTCAGCAGTGCAGATCAGCACTTTTTACCGTACCGAGCTGTGGCATTCTGAACTTGTTAGAGTCCTGCTATGCTAAACAAATTTTGTTGGTATAATAAACTTGCTACATCTGTGGATCACACCTGTTGTGTTTCGTGCTCCAAGGTGCTCTGTATTTATCATTTTTTTACTTACCCAGTGAGGCGGGGGGGGGGGAGCCCCAATGCACGTGTCCTAAGGTGAGCTCAGGGAGGACAGAAAACTCCGGTGGAGCAGAAGGGCAAAAGCTCACTTGATCTTGATTTTCAGTATGAATACAGACCGTGAAAGTGGGGCCTTATAATCCTTCTGGCTTTCTGGGTTTTAAGCAGGGGTCAGAAAAGTTACCACAAGGATAACTGGCTTGTGGCGGCCAAGCCTTCATAGCGACATCGCTTTATGATCCTTTGATGTTGGCTCTTTCTATCATTGTGTAGCAGAATTCACCAGGCGATGGATTGCTTACCCACTAATAGGGAACTTGAGCTGGGGTTATACCACCGTGAGACAGGTTAGTTTTACCTTACTGATGATTAGATGGTTAGTTTTACCCTAGTGACTTGGAATTATTGGATGTGACTATGGTTTTCTGCATTTCTTGCTACTTTTCCTGAGGTACTTCAAGTTAAAATGAAAAATCATGATTTGATATATTCAATTGTAGGATAGTTGAGGCCTCTATTTAAATGTTGTTAGTTCACCTCTGTCATCATGGGTTTTAAGTTTTCTCTGTTTCTTTCTACTAGCAGCCTGCTTGCTTTAGCACCTCTGAGGCAGTGTAGTAACTGCTTCATGCTCACTGCCAATCACTTAGTTCCATTATTTACTGATGCTAATTGTGAGAGGGGTAAACTGTTAAATTCAGAGTCCAGAATCTCACATACTAATGTTAGTAAGCAGCTTGATACTACATTGCAACTACTTAACAATTATAACTACTTTCGTAGTGAGATTGTTAATAAGCTGCCACATGGCCATTTTGGGTCAATTCCAAACTCCTTGATCTCTCTCTCTCTTAAAACCCTGCTGCCTCATGGTGTTGGCATCTTTCCAGGCTTGATAGTTGTTGCTGAAGCACCTACCAAGGGGAGAAAACGCTGAGAGAAGAAAGGAGCCACCTTTTGAGATTTTAAGTATTTTCTTCTGATTTTTAGTTTAAAATTGCTGCTTTGCCGCCTACTTTTGGGCATTTTCCGGCTTGCTAAAGTTGATATCTGTATTAGAAACAGTATTTAGAACACATATAGAGCCTGTTTACTGCATTTCCTGTGTTGCACTTAATTTAAAATCAGTTTTCTTAAAATTGCACTTTACCTGACTCTGGCCTAGCACTCAAGTGTTGGGTCATTTATTGCACTGTTCTGACTATTTTGCTACATGTGTATCTCTGCTACCTTTAAACTAAAACAAAAAAAAAAAAAATCTTGCTTATTTCCCACTTTCTGAAATTTAAGAAAGTTCAGTTACATATTTGCTGTTCTGAACTGTTTGTAAGTTTCTTGGAGGCCAGTGCTTGCTTGGGCTAAAGGGAAATCTCTGTGTTCACCAGTGGCAGTGGTTAACACTGAGCAGCCTGCCTTTCCCTGTAGGAGTGGTTACTGCCTAGAAGCTGTAGTTTTATTGGCCATTTTGGGTCAATCCCAAACTCCTTGATCTCTCTCTCTCTTAAAACCCTGCAACTCTGTTTTTGTGTGGTCTTGCGCACAGAGCAGCGTCGGACAAAGCCGCTTAAACAGGTTTAAACTATTCCCGGCTCCACAAAGTCTGCTCTTCACTTTTTTCCTTAGAATTGCTCTAAATCTCAAAATAAGCACTCTATTTTCATTCTAAAGCCCTGCACTTGCTCGTACAATTAATCTCATAGGTAAACACTAATAAACTTAAGCACTACATCCTCTTATACTCCTTCTAAGCAATTGCTCCCTATTGGTTCTTTCTAATCAGTCAATAAGTAGTTCCCTATATTATTCAGGCATGTCCAAAGGTCAGTTTCGGGTTTACTCTCCAGTCCAGCTGGTGAATATGGGAATCTTGAGGCAATGTTACAACTGCCTTATGTATACAGACCACCCTCTCCTCCTCCCAACAAGCTCAAATATATGTGAGAGATGCAACTATATAGCCAAACTGGAGGCTAAGCTCTCTCAACCCAGTACTGGCACAGCCTGTCAGGAGGACAAGGTAACCACACACACCACAAATCCAGTCTCACATAGACCTATTGCATCAGCAAACCAAACACAAACACACAAAAACATACTCAGAGGCTCTAAATAAAAGTCTGCCTAAGCAGCAGAGACCTCCAAAGCAGACATCCAAGCAACCCCTAACATGAAACAATACACACATAGCACATAGCTCACAAAGTCAGTGTGCCACACAGCTACAGCCCTTAAGGCTAAACAACACACCTAATACACTTGTAATAGGTGACTCTATTGTCAGACACACTGACATCCCACTCACCAGGCTGAACAAGGAGAAGGTCACTGTAAGCTGCCTGTCGGGTGCCAGGATCCAGCACATAACACAAGCACTCAGGTCACTCCAAAGCAAGTACAAATATGACTCCGTCATTGTCCATGCTGGTGTGAATGACCTGAGACGTACCTCCCTGGGCTACATGAAAAAAGACATAGAGGAGCTCTTCGATCATGTAGCCCAGGCCGGTATGACCCTGACCTTGAGTAGCATCTTACCCTCACCAAGAATGATGCCACAGTATAAAGACAAAATGATCAATTTTAACAATTGGCTAAAGTATTGGTGTCATTCAAAGGGGATCCAGTGTCTGTCAGCCTGGGATGACATGCTCGACAAGCCACGTTGCTTCACTAGGGACGGCTTGCACCTGTCACCCCTGGGTTTTTGAATACTGGCAAAGGCTCTTGCCTCCCCCATAGTGCATTTTTTAGGCAAGGCTCAAAAGACAAACCCACCTCCATAGACAACACAAAGAAAAAAATACTAAGGTTAATGCTGCTCAACGCCAGTCTAAACCTCAAGATGCATGCACTCGAGACTCTCCTCAGTATAGAGAATATTGATGTCTGTGCAGTAACAGAAACCTGCTTCAAGGCTCCCGAGAGCACCTCAGCACTAACAGGTTATACTTCATACCATGCTTTCCGGCCCCAAAACTCGGACCGAACCACAAAGGGAGGGGGAGTATCCATATTTATCAAAGATACCCACACCTCCAGGTTAGTGGCACTGCACGAAGCATCGGAGACCATCCATGTGCAACTAACAGTGGGCAAAACTGCCTTTCAGTTTGTAGCCTGCTACAAACCACCTTCCCAAGCACAGGAACCTCACTTGGCTTTCCTGAGAACACTGGAGAATATGAAGGTCTCTCCAAACACACTACTCAAGCCAAAACACCCTCGCCCAACAGTTCCTAGAATTTATAAACTCAAATGCTATGGAACAACTGGTCACCACTCCCACAAGAGGGGAAAACATATTGGATCTGGTCATCACCAACATGGGGTCTCTATGTTCCACACCAGAGGTATACCCCTCATTGGTAAGATCAGACCATAAACTAATCTCACTGGACATCCATATTCCGTCCCCACCCCTAGCCAAGGAAACCACAGTGAAGAACTTCTCAAAAGCAAACTTCACACTTTCAAAACCGAGGTGGAATCCTTCAAAGCCCCCGGGCCAGTAGAAAATACGGCCCAAAATGCAGAAACCTTTACAAAAGCATTCTATGGACACCTACAGGAATGCATGGAGCATGCTATCCCAAATAAAATCAAGACTCACTCCTCCAAAGGCAGGAGACCTGTCTGGTGGACCCCAGCCATAAATAAGCTATACAACAGAAGGAGAAAGCTACTACATGATAGAGCAAAATCCCAAAAAGGGAAGGCGTCTCTGATCAGTACTAGCAAGAAACTACGATCCCTCATGAAATCATCGAAGGCCAGCTTCGAAAGAAAAATTGCACAAGACACTAAAGATAATCACAAGGCCTTCTTTAGTTATGTGAGAAACCTGGGAAGCAAATCCCAGATATGCTCTGAGTTAGTGCAAAATGACAAAAAATACACTGAACCCACAGACATTGCCAACATCCTGGCAGAAAGGTTCAGTGCAAACTTCTCCCCCCTCCCCTCCCAAAAGAGCAAATGTCTATCCCAACAGAGTGTAGCCTTCCTGAAATCACAGATGCACAGGTGAGAGCTGCCCTCTCCAAGGCAAAAAAACACAGCATCAATGGGACCAGACGGTGTCCCGGGCTGCATCTTACACAAGCTCCAAGAAGAACTAAACCCTCATATAAAGTCACTGTTCAATCTCAGCCTTACTACAGGATATGTACCCAAGGAATGGCATACAGCAACAGTGGTCCCACTCCACAAAGGTGGTGCCACAACAAACCCAGGAAACTATCGCCCTGTAAGCCTGACTAGCCTGGTCTGCAAAGCTATGGAGCGTATCATCATGGAAATCATAAACAAAGACATTGGGAACCTCCAGACACTGGATCTACCCAATTCAGCTTTGTCAAGGTCAGATCTTGCCTCTTGAACCTGGTCGACTTCTTTGAAACAGTTACCAAAGCCATAGATGAAGGGAAGGTAGTCCACACAGCCTACCTGGACCTCACAAAAGCCTTCGATACAATACCCCACTCTGGCATCATAAATAAGCTCACCAGCTTAAATATCAACCCCTATGTCACAAGATGGGTTGCAAACTGGCTCAGGGATAGAACCCACATGGTCAGAATAGCAGGTGCCATGTCAGACTCTAAACCAGTTACAAGTGGCGTCTCACAAGGCTCAGTTCTGGGACCTCTCTTGTTCGGTATATATTTTTCCGAGGTACAGGCTAACACGGGTGGACTATGGCTGACCAAGTTCGCAGATGACTGCAAACTGGGTGCTGTAATCGACTCTCCGGCGGACACAAGCATCCTCCAAAAGGGTCTCACAGAGACGGATAACTGGTACCAGAGCCATGGCCTAAAGCTAAATGCCAAAAAGTGCAGAGTCATCCCCTTTGGGAAAAACAAAGTGCCAACAAATTACCACATAGGTGGTAATCCATTAAGTACGGAAGAAGTAATTAGGGACTTGGGGACCCAAGTAGATAGCAATCTCTCCTTTGACAATCACATTGCCAAAGTGGTTAGAAAGACCTTCTATATAGCCCACCTTATCATGAAAGGATTCACATCTAGATCAAGAGAGGTCATTGTGCCCCTCTAATCACTTATCAGGCCCATAATTTAATACAATGCCCCATTTGGGATGCACCTTACTCGACACCTGCAGCAACTGGAAAGACCCCAAAAGTACTTCACCAAGAGGATCAAGGGGCTCAAACAGATGCCCTATGCAGTTCGGCTAAAGAAATTCCAGCTCTACTCAGTTGCGTACCGCCTACTCAGAGGCGATCTGTGTCTGATGTAAAAAGCCATGTCCAACCCAGAATTAATGGACATGCTTCACCTCCGGAAATCCAAATCCCTTAGAGCTACATGCTCCAGGGACTTGAACCTCAGCACAGAAATAAATAGGACATGCTGGAGGGACATATTCATATCCCAGAGGCTCCCCTCACTCTGGAACAAAATTCCAATCCATGTTAGGCAGAGCCCCTCACTGACCCTCTTCAAGAGAAGTCTTGATGAGTGGATGGGAGATCATAAGTTTACCCCTGGGATCTCTTCTGTGTCCCTGCTTGACAGAGGTACAGTAAACTAACCTTTTAAAGGGCTACCTTCTGTGACCTACTATACAGAGGCACAGTCAACTAATCTAAAAGGGTAGCGAAAGCTAAACACACTCTGGCTAGGCTTATAAATGCCCTAGGGCAGATAGCCAGGGGCAGCTCATGCTATCGGGCTGCTGGACTGCAGCCCTCCCACCTAGAACTTACAAAAGAAAAATCTTTAAAACTGGAAAACAAAAATGAAAAAAAAACTCGAGTGTCCCGACTCCTCTGCGCATGCGCAGAGGCATTAGTAGAACTCAGACTGTCTTTATCAGCAGTCCGGATAGAGCCAAAGAGGTACCCAGCAATCATTGCTGTGAGATATCCAAGAATCTGTGCGGTTATGACCGCACAGAAGAGGAGCTCCGGACTGCTTCGGCTGCAGGCAGAACCAATGAGGGGTGAGCTGCGGCTGCTCTTGTGGGACATTCATTGAGCGGGTTTGGCTTCATTCGTGGATTACTGCTTCAGGTAGGTGTTTGGTCGCTCTCTGGATTGTGGACTTGCTTCGTTCGTGAAACGGCGGTCGTTGGCTGGAGTGAACAGGTAGGTGAAGGCTTCGTAACTAGGACATTTGCTGGACAAAGGGAGTGTGTGTGTGTGTGTGTGTGTGTGTGTGTGTGTGTGTGTGTGTGTGTGTGTGTGTGTGTGTGTGTGTGTGTGTGTAAAATGCCACAGTTACTATATACTGGTGGCTAGAGAGAACAAATGGTGGTGGGTAGAGATGCTCAGGCTTGAATCCTGTACCTTGGATTTCCTATCCACCACCATTTCTAAAATGATTTGCAGATTTTTGCCTCCTATTTGTTTTGTTCCTCATAAAATCTGTGGTGTATCTACATTTTTCCTTGCAAAGTCTGTAGTGCAGTGGTGCACTGGTAGCATTGCTGCCTAACAGCTACAGGTTCTCTGGTTTGATTCTTGGCTGGGGTGCCTTCTGTGTGGTGTCTGCATGTCCTCCCATCTTACAAAGATGTGTCTGGCATTTCTCCCTGCTCTGCTGAAAATTGTCTTTTGTTCCAAGTCAGACTAGTTTCCTGGTTAAATGTTTAAAAATAACAGGCATTTGAATTTCAGACTTCATATTCTTCAAAAAGTACATGGTAACACAAAAATGTTCTAGCAGTTGTCAAGTTTATAACATGGATATATGAAATTTGTCCCTATTTTTGGGACTGTATTCCCCCATTATTGGCTTTGTCCAGGTATTTTGTGCTAAGGTTGAGAGTTATCTATGGCGATAACTGAATTCATTGAATGTTTGAGGGCTGTATTCCCCCCCATTACTGGCTTTGTCCACATGTTTTGTGCTAAGAGGTTGAGAGCTATACTGAGAACTGAATTCACTGAATATGTTTGGGGGCTGTATTCCCCCCATTATTGGCTTTGTTCAGGTGTTTTGTGCCAAGAGGTTGACAGCTATGTTGAGAACTGAATTCACTAAATGGTAGCCATTTAAGTTAGTCTTCCTCTCTTTCACAAAACAGCTGATTTGGCATAGTGGTATGTTTCTCTGACTGTTTTGCACAGGGTCCTCTGGGTTAAAGACGTGGCAGTGAAATGTATGGTGGTAACACAGCATTTGATTCTAGCAACTTTCCAACATTATACAAGCAATGTTTAAAATATGTCCCTGGTTTTTGGGCCCCCCCCCCCCACAATAAATTTCGGCTTTTTCCAGATTTCTTGTGCTGCAAAGTTCAGAGATACAACTGCGTGTCGCATAGATTTTACAAGCTGAGAGCTGCAGGGGAACAAAACTTTGTGCTGCTTATTCTGAGTCTGCTTGCATTGTTAATAGCACAGCAGGTAGTGTACTTGCTTTTGATGCAGAAGGCTGTGTGTTCTACTCCCACAATAGACAGATGCATTGCTGATACTGTACTGTGTTGTAAAGTGGGTAGATGCTGTAGTCCTTTTTGACAAAGATACCTAGAGTAGTAACTATGAACCTGTTATCAGTTTGCCACACAGTCCCTATTGCGATTATTACTAGCTTATTTTTTTTAATGCATGCAACATAGGCAATTTACTCCTCAAGGGCAACAGGCACTTTATTTGTAGATGAATAAACAATGACATATAAAGTTGTTTTCTAGCAGCAACCTCTTCATGTTACAGATTTCTTTAATGTAGAATTATTTAGATGACTTTTACTACTTCAGAGATTGTGCATATTTATGGATACTGGTGGACTGTAGAAGGTTGAGTAGACTTTTATGATGGAAATGTTCTGAATTGGGTAGTTTTGTCATTGGTGCATGCATTTTGTTTCATTGTTTACTGGAAAAATGTTCAAAACAATAAATTTAAAATGCCATCTAACAACTGTACTGTATTGTACAAGGAATATAATTTAGTACAATCAGGAAGGTGTATCAAAGAGCACATGTATGTTTCATGTGCAAGGGGCCTATGATTTGAAAACAGCCCAAAGTTCATCTTTATCTGCCACTGGCAAAATGTATTTGCTTTGAATGTGGGTTTCAATGCTGTTTCATTGAATGTGAGTTTCAAGGGCAGAGACGTTTTTAATGCTAAGCCTGTTTTCATTGCGAGACTGCATTGCTTTGTTTAGCAGATGTCTTAGTGTTTGTGCTGTAAAATGCAAAATAAAACTTTCAAATGAAATCCAAATCATCATAGAAGTAAAGCAGTATGCACATTAGCGTTTATGGTAAATGGAGTGAAATAGCCAAGTAATGGATCATTGGAATGGCTGCAGGGGGAAGGGCTCCATTTGACCATGATTTTGTGAGGGGGAAGGGTGGCAAACTCAAAGACAGCCCCAGCTGAACTATACCTCCCAACTGTCCAGATTTTCACAGAATGAATAGATTTTTGCTTCTTATTTTTGGTTTGTTCTTCATAAAATTTGTGGTTTTCTGGAAAATCATTTAGGAATTAAGTCACTAAATAATGACACACTGAGTTTCAGACTTCATAACCTTCAGAAAAATGCATGCTAAAGTAAGACCTGTTATTCTATCAACTGTCTCAGTTTATACAAGAACAATTTTTAGTACTGTTTATATGTTCCCCCAATATATTTGGCCTTGTCCAGATTTATTGCATTAACAGGTTGAGAGGTACATGCAAATAAATTGCTTTATAGAATTAGGCATAGCCAAACCTCTCAACTGTCCCCGAATTTGGCTCAAAATGTTGCTCTTCCAAAATTGCTATTTTGCAGAGAGATTATTAGGGGAAGAAAACATGGAGGGTTTACAATTAAGAAATAACTGTAATAATCAGAGTTATAGATTACTTTTATTTCAGAACTGCATGTAGATTCTTTTATTTTGTCAGCTGCTCAAGTTAGCAGAACTAATATTAAAAAAGTGTCCCTTCTTTGACAGGTTCCCAACTGTATTGTGTGGCTATTTTATATTTTTGCATCACATTTTTGGTCCATTTTTCATAAAATTGTGTTTTTTTTGGCAAATTAGTGGTAAATCATTAAAGACTGAAGTTAAAAAATAATGACAGACATTTGAGTTTCAGATTTCATATCCTTCAGAAAATTCATACTAATGCAAGACCTACTATTCTATTATCTTTCTAAGTTTATAAGAGCAATATTTAAAAATTGTCCTTATTTTTGGACCTTAGTCCCACTTCTATGTATGGCTTTGCCCAGATTTCTTGCTCTGAGGGTGAGATGTATGACAAATGTGTCAGGGCCATCACCATCAGCCAGACATTTCAAATTGTGACATACTTGTTGCACCCCACTCTCCTATGTAGTGACTCTGGATGTGTCCAAGCAAGGCAAGGAGCAGTTAAGCAGTGTAAATGTGCAGGGTATCCCCCCATCCAAGGTAGACACAAGTACTACAGCGGTTTTTCATCTGTTCTTGATTTTGCAGAATGCTCTAGTTTCTGTCATATTTTTGTACTGTTGATTTATGCTTATTACTCAAAGTGCCTGTTGCTCTGTGTTTTAAGTAGCAATGCTTTAATGACCATCAGGTAAGCTTGTCTGAGATCATAACATGCAAGTAAGCTTTAATAAGCATACTGTAATTGCCAACATTAAAGCCTTTCTGTTGTCGCCATGCAGAGAATACTTAACTAGATGTATAAGTGTTGCGTATTGAAATGCATATGACAGTATTTGTAATAAAGGACAGGATTACATTATTTTAAGAAGCTCACTACCCTTGTTGGAGACTTCCAGTGATCTCTGAGGGCTTTACCCATAAACTAAACAGAATACCATTCATGTGTGGTCCATAACCTGTACAGTAATCCTTTAGGCAACGTATCTTGAGCTTGTTTCTTGTTTGCTTTTCATTTTTACTTTGATCATGTTTTCCCCATGAAACAAGTAGATAGTTGTCAAGCAGCAGGTCTTTTTTGGGTAAGAAACATTTTTACAAGTGGGGGCATCACAGATTGCTACTTCCAGCATGTTACTTGGTACTTTAATAAAGCTGAATATAAATTATAATTAGAACTGCAGTGCAAGGAGAATCAGTTTGAGTTGAGTACTGCTTGTTTTTCTTATACTTGATTTTGACTGGCATTCCAGTAATGTATTTAAAAAGTAATTTATTTTTTCATGCCTCACAACCTTTTTGTTTCCATCTAGATATTAAGTAAGCTGTCATGCAGTCAATGCATTGAAATATTTTTATTCTTTTACACTTCATTTGTCTTGATTGGACTCTCATAATGAGGGTTTGGCACCCGGGGCAGCATGTTTAATTAAAGTTAGTTTTTGCAGTTTTGAGAATAGCTCCTCCCCTTTCTAGTTGGCTGCACCCCTTCCCATTGACCCCACCCATTCAGCTATTTCCTGCAGCCCCCCTTTGATTTGAAGTCACCAGCCGCCACTGCAGATAGCTTAGTATCAACCTATGAACTGTTTCTGAACAAAGCTCAGCCACACCATGCATTCTCAGTCTTAAAGCATAATTTGTACCTTTGCCCACAATTAAGTTAGGTGACCCTGCCTCCATACCTACTAGTATAATGACGTCTGAGGCTGTATCCACACCTGGTAATATTTTATTTGACATTTGTTTACTGAAAAAGTCCAAATGAGTATGAGCTCATTTTCAGTTGAGGCCCAGGTAGAAAATCTCCAAAGTATTGCAAAACATTTTATTAATAATTATACAGTCATTAAAAATAATCCAGAAAACAAATACAGTTTAAAAAATTATATCAAATTAGACAGAATATGAAAACATTGGTTCAGAGTAGATACAAGTTATATGACAATGATTTTACTGTCAGAGAAATTTTAATTAGGTACACTGATAACTCCAGTTATCTGATTGTACAGGGATTGGGGGTCAAGTTCAGCTGTCTCGCTGGTGAAAGATTTGGGATGTAACCAGAGGGCTTTGGTCCCCTCACTCCAACTATGAGTATACTCTTATTGTTACCCACATCAGGGTGAATTGACCCTAGAGCTTCTATCCTGGCAAGGTGCACAGAGATACAGCTGAACTCCATATGCAAGTGTCCGAGGCAGGTAACACTCTTGTCTTGAACAGCATCTTGCCTTCTCCAAGAACGAAACCACAGTATCAAAGAAAAATAACTGATTTCAAAAACGGTCTTATTAACTGGTGTTACTCCAGGGGTATTCAATTTGCCTCACTAACATGCATGCCTGCTGTAGCAGAGATGGACTTCTCCCCCCTGCATATCACTTAATACCTTTTCTGCCTCCATTTTGCTTTTTTAGAAAATTCCTTTGCTACATTGTTAGATATTTATATATTTCAACCTACTAAATTCTAATCCAGCCATCCAGCCTGCATTAAGGTGGCTGTGCTCACTGCTAGGAGTCTGAATACATTGCCTGATATGGAGGTCTTCCTAATGCCTGAGCTTAATTATACATGTGCTACTACAGAAGCTCGGTTTCATGTCCTTTTAACATTCCTTCTATAACAGGGTGCACAGCACTCATGTCTTCCACATCATTGGGGGTGGCAAAGGAGTCATCTGTTTTTATTTGCTCAAATATTAACCTGTGCCAAATGCTTCAAGATTCTGACTTTGATCATTTTAATATTTAAGTCACATTTTACAAAGTTAATTACCACATTATTTCCCATTATATGTCCCTTTCAATATCACATGTGGACCACAGTACATACCATGAAAAGTATGGAGTCTATTGATCTCAATATCCCAATACTAGGTGACTTTCAACTGGGAGTCCTACACAACTAGCAATAAATACATCAGAATTTCCTGGCTTTAACACTAACAACTCTGTAGGTCAAATTACCCCCAAGTTCCCCCTAGACAGAAATATACTTGAACCTATCCTTATGAATTCTGCCTTTGCCTGGACAATGACTAAATTTATTAGCTCTTTGGGCAAATCTGACAAGACTCACCTTTTCTGTCGAAATTAGTACTAAATTGTCAGCAAATTCAACTATATTCAGAGTTTACAATAAAGCCAACATTATATCCCTGTTTGCGGGCCTTAAGAATTTCAAAAGCAATGCAAGGCCACCAATTTTTACCATGATTTTTACAGCATCCTGAATCAATGCACAGATAAAACAAAACTATTAGGCAAAAATGTCATGGGAAATTCAGGGATAAACCACATATGGTGGAAGTTTCAGAAAAGCTTTATTATAACAGGAGGAGAAAATTATATGGTTTACATAACAATTTCCACCATCAATCAACAGTTCTGTAAGGATGTTAAATGCATCACTGGGAAAAGTAAGGCTGAATAAGAACTGAAGGCAACAACTCTATGAAGGTTAATAACCACTAAGATTTTTCAATTATTAGAAATATTAGAGGAGATGCTCAATATTACACTAAACTCAAAATGAACAGCACTATCTCTTCTGGTACCAAAGCCATAACAAATATTCTGACTGACAAATTTAGGACACTATTCCCCTCCTTCACACCCCAGTTCCCTGAATCTCAACACCGCTCCTTCCATTATCACTATGGACCCATACTCTAGAAACTACTACCATATCTAAAAACAACAGTGCCATGGGGCTAGGCTGCCATTTTGTTAACACAAAATATGTTATTGCTGAACTCCTTCCTTAAGCATTTTAATCACATGAATCTCTACCTGCTATGTACCTGAGCTTTGGAGAACAGCAGTCATCGTGCCTGCACACAAGTCCTGTGTTGTAACCAGACTGGAAATTATCTCATTAATCTTACTGACATTATCTGAAAAATCATGTAGCAGATCTTGGTTAATCTCCAACAATGAAGCTGGTAACATATATACTCTATTTTGGTCAGTATGGTTAAGAACGCCAGCTGCTAAATGTGTCTAACTATAAAATTAGGTGACCTCTTGCTTATTTAGTTTGGTTGAATTTTTAAGGGTGCTATTGATGCCACTGATAGTTGTCAGTCTTTCTGTGTCATGCACCAAGCCCTTACCAAAGCTTCCATTACAATTTCCCATCTTGACACTACTGATAAACTTACCAGTTTAAATACTAACCCCAATATAACTAGGTGGATTGCTGAGTGCCTCTCTACCCACAGTATGAGAGCTGGTGCTACCTTCCCATCTAGTGCACTAATCAGTAGCAGTGTGTCCATCTCGAGGTTCAATGCTGGGTCCCTTTATCCATCTCTGATGAAAAAATAGATGTTTCAGGTTTGTGGCTGACCATATTGCAAACTGGATGCCATCACTGATCATCTCAAAGATTATTTAAACCTTAGACTTAATGGGAAAAAAGTAATGCATTCATATATGGGAAACAAGTTTTCCAATGATTATCACATAAACTGAATCCTTCTTAAGACTGATACATTTGTTAGCGATCTGAATACTGGTGTTAAAAATTAACTGCAATTTTATTTATAAAATATCAGTTATAGCTAGGATTTTTTCACTGCCCAGTTAATTATCAAAGGCATATTCTCACAATCAAAATAGTAACATATATTCCCATTTTAACAGGTCAGTCATGGAATGTAAAGCTTTACTTGACTCATAACTTACTAAAGATGCATTCCACCCTGAAAAACCTCAATGTTTGTTTATTTGCTTTTGTTTACCGGGAAAGTCCAACTGGGACTACGTGCCCATTTCTAGCGGTGGCCCAGGGAGGAAAAAGTCCAAGAACTTAAGACAGTAATACGATAAAAAAGTACAAATATATAAACATTAAATATATTGACGGTCAAATGAAGCACAGCGCAAATTTGTTACAAACCTTACATTTTTTTTTTTTAACAGCAGAAAAGGTAGGCACGTTTATGTTGTCAAAATAAACATAAAACATTGTTATTTTGTCTACTTGGGGCAAGTACACAGAGGATTAGAAATGCAAATGGTAGAATCAACAGTTTAGTTTATAGTGCAGGAAGACGGAAAACTAGTTGGCAGTAGGGAATTAAGCAGTCGAGATACAAAAGCAGGAGAAAAGAGAAGAATGAAAAACAAAAAAAAGCTTGAAGGAGCAATGTAGAGTAACAAAAGGATCAACGCAGCAGTCTTCCTTAGACAATGTAGAGTAACCAAAAGGATCAATGCAGTGGTCCTCCTTAGACAATGTAGAGTAACAAAGGATCAATGCAGTGGTCTTCCTTAGACAATGTAGAGTAACCAAAAGGATCAACGCAGCAGTCTTCCTTAGACAATGTAGAGTAACAAAAGGATCAACGAAGCAGTCTTCCTTAGACAATGTAGAGTAACAAAAGGATCAATGCAGTGGTCTTCCTTAGACAATGTAGAGTAACCAAAAGGATCAATGCAGTGGTCTTCCTTAGACAATGTAGAGTAACAAAAGGATCAATGCAGTGGTCTTCCTTAGACAATGTAGAGTAACCAAAAGGATCAACGCAGCAGTCTTCCTTAGACAATGTAGAGTAACCAAAAGGATCAACGCAGCAGTCTTCCTTAGACAATGTAGAGTAACAAAAGGATCAACGCAGCAGTCTTCCTAAGACAATGTAGAGTAACAAAAGGATCAATGCAGCAGTCTTCCTTAGACAATGTAGAGTAACTAAAAGGATCAATGCAGTGGTCTTCCTTAGACAATGTAGAGTAACCAAAAGGATCAATGCAGTGGTCTTCCTTAGACAATGTAGAGTAACAAAAGGATCAATGCAGTGGTCTTCCTTAGACAATGTAGAGTAACCAAAAGGATCAACGCAGCAGTCTTCCTTAGACAATGTAGAGTAACAAAAGGATCAATGCAGTGGTCTTCCTTAGACAATGTAGAGTAACCAAAAGGATCAACGCAGCAGTCTTCCTTAGACAATGTAGAGTAACAAAAGGATCAACGCAGCAGTCTTCCTTAGACAATGTAGAGTAACAAAAGGATCAACGCAGCAGTCTTCCTTAGACAATGTAGAGTAACCAAAGGATCAATGCAGTGGTCTTCCTTAGACAATGTAGAGTAACCAAAAGGATCAACGCAGCAGTCTTCCTTAGACAATGTAGAGTAACAAAAGGATCAACGCAGCAGTCTTCCTTAGACAATGTAGAGTAACAAAAGGATCAACGCAGCAGTCTTCCTTAGACAATGTAGAGTAACCAAAAGGATCAACGCAGCAGTCTTCCTTAGACAATGTAGAGTAACAAAAGGATCAACGCAGCAGTCTTCCTTAGACAATGTAGAGTAACAAAAGGATCAATGCAGTGGTCTTCCTTAGACAATGTAGAGCAACCAAAAGGATCAACACAGCAGTCTTCCTTAGACAATGTAGAGTAACAAAAGGATCAACGCAGCAGTCTTCCTTAGACAATGTAGAGTAACAAAAGGATCAACGCAGCAGTCTTCCTTAGACAATGTAGAGTAACAAAAGGATCAACGCAGCAGTCTTCCTTAGACAATGTAGAGTAACAAAAGGATCAACGCAGCAGTCTTCCTTAGACAATGTAGAGTAACAAAAGGATGAACGCAGCAGTCTTCCTTAGACAATGTAGAGTAACCAAAAGGATCAACGCAGCAGTCTTCCTTAGACAATGTAGAGTAACAAAAGGATCAACGCAGCAGTCTTCCTTAGACAATGTAGAGTAACAAAAGGATCAACGCAGCAGTCTTCCTTAGACAATGTAGAGTAACAAAAGGATCAATGCAGCAGTCTTCCTTAGACAATGTAGAGTAACAAAAGGATCAATGCAGCAGTCTTCCTTAGACAATGTAGAGTAACCAAAAGGATCAACGCAGCAGTCTTCCTTAGATATCAGGCAGATTAAAAAGTCTTTCGCTTGTTTTCTCTCTCACACAGACCCTTTCATGGAGATCTGTTGCTTATCAGACTATAAAAGAACAGGTTCGCTAGATCTTATCTGCCTCAGAAATACTGATGAAATTAGTAGCACTTGCTACAAAACTAGAAGTTAGCATCATAACATAAGCAGAACATCTTGGAGGAACAGTCTTATTATCCACAGGGCTCCCTTCCTGTGGATGTGGTGTGAGATAAACTCTGCTGACATGTCTACAGTTGTGATTTAGCATTTTAACAGCCTGAAGGTATAGGGGTTGTTAGTGGATTAATTATATGGACTACAACGCCTAATTGTATGCACAATACATTAAGCCAAGTGTGCCACTTGTTTTATTGTTTCTTTCTGCTATTTTTTTTAACAAGCACGGGCCTCCAGTGCTTCTTAAAACTTGTATACATGCAAGCACCTTCATATAAAAATAAATAATTGGAGTACCAGGTGCGATACTTTTAAAGTCTAAAGGTTTACTGACATACTCGGATATATATATATGTATATATATATCTTTGTGTGTTTTTGTGTACATAAATGCACATGGACTCACACTCACAAACACTTGCATATAGAAAGACAAGTCCCAGGTGTAACATTCACATTCTAAAGAGTTACTTCAAAGATTATCAGAAAGTATTCCAGAAGGCACCAGGGAGAAAAACAAATAAAAGCAAAGAAATCAAAGCCAAAAAAATGCTTTCCAAAGTCTGTGTGAAACATTGTTGACATGCGCTAGTAGAGGATTTTATCAAAATAATCTAACAGGTTAAATATACTGCATGAGATTACATACTAGACAACATGCAAACAAGTAAAATAGTAATCTGCAGCCTATACAAGATGTCAAGTGCTGTCCCATTACAGAATCAAAATCAGACTCAACAAAGAAGACTCTGGAAACAAACAATAATAGAATGGCCAGGAAAGGATGTGCACCTCATCATCCCTGTATCAATTTAGTTTCAAAATGAGAACAGATATTTGTTCAACTTTGGATGAGATGTATATTCAGTTTTGCAGACAAAACATTGTCTTTTCTTAATAGACCAGCAGCACACAGAGCTTTTCTAGAAAGAAAAAAAGAAGCTTTGATCAGCTTAAATGTAAGCCCAACTCATTCACCCCTACTCATTACTTCTACTAATACCCCCAATGCTAACCTCTACACACCTCACACATTACACACACACAACCAACCCCTCACTCATAACCAAACAAAAAAAAAACACATCTCCAAGCTTACTTTTCAGCCCATCCCTTTATCTAAAAATAATAATAAAAATAAATAAATACTACAAAAACTGAAACCTTGCTCAACCTCTGCAGACAACCTCCCACGAGAATACCTAAAGCTTGCCACAGAGGCAAGTAGCATTCCCTGTTAGCAACCTAATAGATCCAAAGCTAAATCACATGTCCATAACCTATGGAAAACATCACACATTATCCCTTTACATCAGGGAGGCAACTCCACTAACATCACAAACTTTCATCCTACTGTAATCTTGCTCCCCCCCCCATGATTCTAGAACAATGTGTTCACCTACAACTTCTCCACCATGTTACACACAACCTACTTTCCCACACTCAACATGGCTTTAAACCTGCACACAGTACCTCAACAGCCTTATTATCTTTAATGGACTCTTTGTCAACAAAGCCCGTGACACTGGCAAACCAGTATCTACAGTGTTTCTAGAATTGTCAAAAGCATTTCACATGATATCTCACCCTAAACTCCTTAAAGAACTTTCCAGCACTGGTCTATCCTCCTCCTCATTTCAGTGGTTTTCTAGCTACCTAGCTGACTGGCAGCAAGTAGTAAAATGGCAGGGCTCTATCTCCCCATATCATATCACCCCCCCCCCCCCAATAGTTGTTCCTCAAGGATCCATTCTTGGCCCATTACTATTTAATGTCTTCATCAATAACTTGCATACATCCTCCTGTGAAGGCACTCTAATCAAATATGCAGATGATGCCACTATCATCTGTGTATCAAATACATTAACTTACCTACAAAAATAACAATCTTTCTCTTAAGACAGAAACATGGCTCTCCAGTGCTGAACTCCTACTGAATCCAAAAAAAAAAACAAAGCTCCTTCTCTTCACCCACAAACCCCATAGCTCCAACAAAACAAACTTCAAGACATTTTCAGCCAGCAATACTGAAATTGAATTGGTTTAGCACACCAAACTACTAGGTGTACAATTGATGATAATCTCAAGTTTGAACTACACATACAAAACAATATAGTAAAAAAAAAAATACACCAAAACTAGGTATGCTATACAAAAATAAAGACTTCCTCACAGCAGCTACCAAAATTACCTTGGCCAAAATCTACCTCTTGCCCTCACTGTTATATGCGGTCCCAATGCTAACTAACTTAAAGACATCTCTAAGAAAAAAATAGAAAGCTGCTATAACAAAATTGACAAATTTGCTATATATGCACCCCCTCTAATGCACCACTGTAAAGCCCTACATTCCATAGGATGGCTTCAACTCCCCTTCCACCTCCAATATGTACAACTTACTACGGTATACAAAATCATCCACAACCCACTAGCTTGTCCTGCTCTTAGCCCATTAATCAACTTTTATATCCCAAATAAACATCTCATATCTGAAGACATACATCTCCTCACAACTTATAAACCTAACAAAACCCCAGGCCTAAACTTTTACTCCTGCTCTGTGGCAACACTATGGAACTCCCTTCCTTTAACTATCAAAACTGCTACTAACCTGCACTCCTTCAAATCCTCTATAAAAGAATATTTTCAACAAAGCTTGGATTTTGCTCCTGTATGAGCCCAGGCTGAGGTATTCTCATATCTTTTTATACCTCTACTATCTTTATCCCCACTACTAAACTTATCTTACCCACTCTTCTACACATTCTCCCCTGAAGTTACGCTCACACCTTTTCCACATCTATTCCTACTATCGCCTCTATCACACTTTACCCCTTCTCTACTCATATTATCCTACACCTTCTCCAGTATAATCTGCTACCATATTTCCTGACCTCTAGAATATTAATAATTATGATAATTATCTATTATGTAAATAATGCTGCACCTTATTATTATTAGGCTTTCCATATAATTTATACTTGAACACTATGCCTTTATTATGTTTGTTGATACTTCGATTGATACTTTTCTCTTTCACTCTCTACCTATACAAACAACTGTGGTTCTGGTGGTGTTCACTGGGATCTATGGGTATCAATTACTAAAGGCATTATAACCGTAAACTGTCCTGCGTAGACAGCCTGTAAACCCAGCAGAACTACACTTGTTCTGTGAAACCCAACAAAAGGAACTGCAGTGACCTACAAGGATTCCACAGTCACCCAAACCTGCCCGTCTTTTAAAGTACATTTGAATTGTATGCATTGTAATTTGGTGAAAACTTTTTCAATAGTAATGGCTCGGCACACCACCAGAATGTACTACTTCCTTTACATTTCCCCCAACCTTTTACACTGCCCTTCTGTCTCTCAAGACTCACACCAGCTAAAGAAAGAACTCAGCTTTTATACTCGCATCCTGCAACTGCCTTACCTCTCTTTCTGTCTCATTGTTCTGCTTTACATAAACCATACACAAACCACTTTTTCACTGATAGTTTTTCTTTGGGTAGACAGCTCCTGACCTGGTGTAGCACCGTTCCATTCACCCTCGCTGCACTTGGGCTCATTCCACTCCCCTACCCTACCCCCATTCCAACCCATCACCTTCTTTCATCACATTTATACTTTCCTAACCCACTCCCTCTTCTCTGTGCCAAAACTCAAAACCTCTCCACTAACTATTCCTTACATTATGTACCTAACACTCACGATGGCTTTTGTCCACTATATAATCTCCAAGCTGTCACATATACTCCATCTCTCCCTTACCCTTTCACTTCTCATCTGGTCTGGTGACATGCACCCTAACCCTGGGTCCTATACTACTTTTTTCTTCTCACAAGCTAACTCCTCTAATTGTCCTAAAACTTTTCACATAACTACTCTAAATTTTCAAAGTACCTGTAAGTTCCATGCCTTTCTCTCCCAAAACAAAACCAATCCCCTAGCTGCTACAGAAACCTGGTTAAAACCCACTATACAGGACTCTTAAGTTTTTCCCACCTAACTTTAGTATAATTAGGGCAGATACTCTTAATAAAAAAGGAGGCAGTGCTGCCATCATCTACCCCAATACCCTCAACATCTTACCATTTATAGAATCTATCCCACAATTCCAAAATGCTGAGATTTTGATCTCCTTTCTAGAAATCCACTGTTTTAAAAACCTCTGTATTATTGTCTTATACATCCCCCTGGAAACAACATGCCACTTTTAGATGATATCCTTTCTTGGCTCTCTTATACTATAAAAAAATGAAACTATAATCCTTGGCGACAGGCATATTGATTGGGCTACTACTTCCTCCAAAAATACACCTTCCAGCATAAATCTGTTTCACTTCACCCAACTAATCTCTACCACTACTAGGTACAACAGTAAAACCAATGGGGGGTCCATCTTAGTCTGGATTCCTGTTTCAGACCCCTCCAAGTATGTAACTTCCACTACCATGTCCAACTCCATTAACGACCACCTCCCTGCCTATGTTATTCAAGCCTGTCCATCCTTCCCTAAAGACAACAATATCAAACTTCTCAGAAATCTTTCACAATTTAACCCCCATACATTTAATAGCTTACAGCCACTGTGGTGCAGTGGTTAGCATTGTCGCCTCACAGCAAGAGGCTCTCCAGTTTGATTCTTGACTGGAGCGCCTTCTGTGCGGAGTCTGCATGTCCTCCCCGTGGTCGAGTGAACCTTAAAGACATGCAGGTAGGTGCATGCGTGAGTGGGTGGGTGTGCCTTCTTTGAAGGTTGAGCACCAGGCTGGCAACTTGGCACCGTATAAATCCCCTAACAATTCTAAGCAGACCGGTGATCCGCTGTGGCGGCCCCTAACCTAGAAAAGCCGAAAGACATTACTTTACTTACATTTAATAGCTTACTAAATTGCATTAACTGGAATTGTCTTAAAACTCTTCCATTGGATGATGGTATGCTCTTCTTTAGTAACTCCTTTATAAAAATCATGGATAGCCAAGCTCCTACTAGATCCAAAATAGTCAAAACCAATCATACCCTATGGCTAACAAAAGCTACCAAAGAAATCACGACTAATAGGGACAAAGCTTGGAAACTCTGACTTAAATCAAATAATCCTTCTGACCTCATTCATTATAAACAGCTCCAAAACCAAGCTAAAAAACTCATCTCTAAAGACAAACAGCAGTACTTCTGGAACCAGCAAACAAATATAAAAAATTAACCCCAAAATGTTCTGTTCTTCCATCAATAATCTTATAAACCTTGGCTCCAAATCCAATCCCTGCCCACACCCAACATGCCTTCCAAATAAATAGCTAGCATGTTTAACTCCTACTTTATTGACACCATTGCCAATATTGCTGCTACTTTGTCTCTACCTCTCCCCAATACTATTTCTACATACTCCTCTCCTCCATCTCCCCTACAACACACTTTACCTCAGAACTTCCACAATACCTCAACTACTTTACATTATCCCACTCCAAGCTTCAACACCCCCCCTCCAAACTGCACACAACAATCTTCCAAGCCAGAATTTAATCTCTCTTCCATCCCTACCACCTACATCAAAAAGCTCCTTCTGAAATGAAAGCCCTGTTCAAACTCAGCTGACAAAATTACTGCCAAATTTCTTAAAATCACTGCTGACACTGTGGCATATCCAATTAGCATTCTTATTAACAGATCCATCTAAGAATCCCTTGTTCCTTGCCTCTGGAAAAAGCAATCATCCTACCATTTCATAAAGGTGGCCCATCACCATATTATCTATAATTTCTGCCCCACTGCTATATTTTTCCCCATCTCTAAAATTCTTGAAAAATGTGTGCAAAAACAAGTTTTAGCCTACCTTCTAAAAAACAAATCCTCTCCCCAACACAGCATGGGTTCCGCCCAGGTCACAGCGCATCCACTGCTCTAATATCCTTCTTGGACATGGTCAACAAAGCCTGAGATTCAGGACACATTTTATCAGCCCTTTTCTTGGATCTATCGAAAGCATTCCAATACCATCTCTCACTCTATCCTCCTCTCCCAGCTCTCTAGTATAGGACTCTCTCTCCAGTCACTTAATTGGTTTAAAAGCTATCTAACAGACAGCATGTTGCTAAATGGCAGAATTCCATTTCCCCTTACCTTCACAACCCTACTGGTGTACTCCAAGGCTCTAATTGTAGGCCCTCTTCTGTTCAACATTTTTATCAACAACCTCCACCAAGGCATATGCAGGGCTCCCTAGTCCAATATGCACATGACTCCATTATAGTCTGTTCCACTCCCACCATAAATACACTACAACAAACCACCCAAGTAGCATTTTCCACTGTGGAAACTTGGCTTCACAAAAACACCTTTCTTTAAATCCAAAACTTAGTCTTCACTCCCAAGAGAAATATACCATTCAATAAAGCTGACCTCTATATATTCTCCCTTAACTCTACCAAAATTAAGTTAGTAACCCACACTAAATTGTTAGGAGCAATAATCGAAAACCTTAAATTCAATTTGCATATTCAAACTAATAAAAAACTGGAGTACTCTATAGACATAAAAAGTTCTTCTCTCTCCCAACTAAACAAGTATTAGCACTATTATACCTGTTACTCTCACTAACCTATGGTGCACCTTTGCTAACCAACCTGCAGTCCTCCTTAAAAACAAAATTGGAAACGTGCTATAACAAGACTGCTAAATTTGCTACAAACAATCGCCATTCTACTCATCACTGTATTGCCCTAAAACAATTACAATGGCTGGAATTTGCCCACTAACTATCACTCCTTCAGCTCACTACTATACACAAACTCATTCATAAGCCACAAGATTGCCCTGGCCTTAGCTCCCTACTCACCCTGTACAACCCCATTAGGTCTCGACAATCTGAACACCAACATCTTCTTCAAGTTCATAAACCTACGACACCTGCAGGCCAGTTATTATACTCTTGGAACATTGCCAGAATATGGAATAATCTACCTTCATCTCTGGATACAACAAAGCCCTTCTAACTTCAAAGCTGCACTGGACAATCATCTCCTCTCCAAATGGACATATAACTGTTCAGTTCCATCCTCTGCCATTACTTAAGTCACCATCTGAATCTAGAACGTTTTTTATCTACTTCCTGCTCCAACATTTTGTTTTCTTGATAATTCCTAATGAACCTTTAACTACTTAAATTCTCCTCCTGCATTTCTCTTTCCCTAACCACTTCCTCCCTCTTCCCACCCTCCATCCACTTTCATTCTACTTCCTTCTCTTTTTTTTTATGATCCATCCTATGTACTCTTCCCTCCCCCATCTCGTATCTTCCTCATTTCCCCTTTTGTTTCCTCCTTCCTTCTCCTCATATATATTACAGAGTACATGTTATCCCTTTCTCTCTCTCTCTCGCTATAGATATAGACATATATATATATATATATATATATATATATATATATATATATATATATATGCTTTTTTTATTCTATATAATGCCTGGATTTACATGCATACTGTGGTGCAATATATAAATGTTGCAGTATTTTGTTTTACCTAGTTTTGTGTCGCATTTTTGTCTGTATTATGAATATGTTTAACTTTACTGTTAGTATAAAGTTATATCAGCTTTGACCATTTCCTACAATTTTTTATGTACATTTTCTACCAGTTTTATTTTTGTAATTCTCTTTAACTTTTTTGGAAGTTTTCATGGAAATATCTTGAAACTTTATGTAAGTGTTATTGTTACCTTGGTGCTTTTCTCCCTGGGCCTCCACTAAAAATGGGCTTTTTTTGGCCAAGTGGACTTTCCCAGTAAACAAATCCCAATAAATATATAAATAATTAATGATATTTTATTCTGACAAACTGTGTACTTTTTCAAATTTCGTGCTTGAATGTTATGACTTTATTATGTCTTGAGTTTTCATTCTGACAAGCTAATGTGTTGTTTTATATTTGTGCATGAATGTTATGACTATTATGTCTAGTTTTTCATTCTTTTAACCATATTTATCTGAAGCTTTTCTCCCCTGGGCTCTGCTGAAAATGGGTACCTCATGATCCATTCAGACTTTCCCGGTAAACAAATGCCAAATAAATAAATAAGACTTTAAAACTGTACATCTCAGCTTACATAGCACAGATATAAGCTCCACAGAATCAATTTAACAACCACTGGCTGCCAACAGAAATAGATTAGCCATCTCCTCATCATCCTGAGATTTAATTTTCTTTTAGTTAGTTAGTGATTTCCATTTTTACAACATTACTTGCTTTAATCCAATTTGTTTTTGATGTCCCGACAATATAAAAAAAATGAATTAAATAAGGCAACACTATGGGAATCAAAATAACATTCTGCAATATGAGTGGACACATGACTCCTATCCAAGGACATGGTACACCTGAATAGCTGAATCATTGTTTGGGCTGCCACCCCCAACCCCACAGAAAAACTATAACCCTCACTCAGGAGATGAGCTAAGAGAGGCAACACAAAGACATCAGATCCAGTCTCAGTACTTCCACTGTTCATGCTTCTATTTCCTTCTTCAACAGAGTACATCTGAGACGGTAACAAGCATCAAAATGTCCTTTCACCAAACTGAGAAAGACAAAGAGACATTTTTACTAATCTTGGCTACAGTACTAGCACATATTATACTGGTCAGCAAATCTCATAAATATTAATACATGTTATGAAAAACAAACACCTAGTTTTAGGATTTGTAAGTAAGCCTACATCACTTCTCTCTCAAACATTATTCTCGTCAAGGATTGACACATCATATTTATTAATTGCGTATGTCTCAGCAGTGGCAAAGGCACATTTCTCCTTCATATATGACATGTCACTATAGCACAGGAGATGACTGTTGTAAATGCTGTATGAGCAGTTCTGTTTCTCGAACTGATTCTCAGTGTTGTATATTCAGAAAATTTCATCTCTGCCTTCAGGGCTGAAAATACAATTCAGTTAGAAAGACAACAAATAAATAGTTATGGCCTGCAAGACTGCTGAACTCTCTAGTTTAATTTTTGATTACTGTTTTTCTGTGTGTCCCTTGTGTAATGAAAACTTGTCAGGCACATTTGTTATGCCTCATTAAATGTGTTTTCACTCACTCCAACAAAATACAGTCCAATTTGTGCAAGGGACCGGCTGCCCCAAATATAACCACTTGCAGTAGCAAGCTATAAAGAACCGAAGGCATAGGATTTCAGGAATCCTATTTATTTTCTTCACACGTGCTTAAAATCGTCAAGGCCAAGCACTGATTTCCATAACAGACGGACTATAAAATGAAATTATTTTCATTACATACAGAATGCAGCACTATCTGGTCATCATAGCAATATTAATTTTTAAGCTGGTTCTTTATATAGATGGACAACATTTTTGAAACACATAAGGGACAGCTTGAGACACCCCAGGATTCTTAAGGAAAACAAAAAAAATCTTGCCTGGATGTGTAAAAGGGTAGATGTTATCATTTAGCAGAAAGAACTGCACATAATTTTTTTAATCACGTTAGTCAATACCCAGACACACTCACAGAAATTACTAAGGAGCTAGTTTCTGTGGCTTTACATACCTAGTCCCTTACAGAGCAACTTAATTGGGAAAAATAGTCTTTGAAATTAGTTTGTAAATGCCTCAAGAATAACCTTGTTGAGTCACTTGGTGGTGGTTTACTACTTTATAGATATAGGTCCTCCCCACCTCATTGGTTAATCAGCCTCACATTACATTTAGAGTCACCATTTAAGCCATCTGCACTGCCCCCTCCCCATTAATTCTACTTATGCTCTCTTAATATCCAAGTAATCAGTTTCCCATTTCAACATAGTATAGAGATGATCAAGGTCTCCATCATTTAAATTTTCATCAATTCCTTTTGAAACATTTTCAGTTGTTTATCACTTTACACACTTGTGCTGTTCTTCCCAACATCTTCCAGCTCCATTAGGTCACCACAAAGTTCCACTTTATACCCCTTCTACTACCGCTTTCCTAACTCTAACTGATCAGTGAAGCAATAACATCCTGTATTGTGGTATGAATCAACATTCTATTTCCCCCCTTGCTTCCATTTATAATGGGTCCACCTCCAGAAACCCATCAATTTCTCACTCCGCAGGCTTTCAGTAGAAAGTTTTTACTTGGGGGAGGTCTGAGATACAATTATCCAGGAAGAAAATGTGTTTGATAACATCGAATGTGGTCTTAGAGCTAGCACTGGGTCAGTCCTACTCCCTTGTTTAATCAACCCCCCCCCCCCCCGGCTTAAATATCTCCACACATCTATCCAATAATTCATCTCTAACCAACATTTTAAGAATGAATGACATTTTTATGATCTTCATCCCTATTAAAAAGTCTAGCCACATCTGCCCTCCAGAATCATATTAAAGTCACCAAAATAATAAGGGTTTCTCTACATTTTGATGTAATTCTTCCATTTCACAAAGATGTTGTTAAAAATCAACATTGCCCTCATTGAGTGCATAAATATTGCCTACAACTCCTTTATCGTCATTTACATAACCTTCTCATATGATCCATCTACCACTTCAGCTTAACCATCAGTTTTCAGTGGCAATGCATAGAGCGCTGTGAAAAATCATCTTACCTTTTTCCTTTCCACATGGTTCATGATCTACAAAAATGACATGAAGATTTTAATTTGAAAACCTCCTATTTGTATTTGTTTTTCTGCTAGAACACTATGTACCATTTCTCTCAATTTTCTACAAAAGCCTGCAAAAACCTTTAACAATCATTTAAGTGGTCAAAAGTTGCAATCATATCTGGACATTGTGTAGATTGCTGCCACCTCCCCCACAACACTAGCTAGCATCACACCCTAGGCTAGGGAACAATTACATTTCTCCCTTTGGCTGAAAGAAACACCATCTCCCAGTCATATGAGAATGATGGCTATTTAAGTCTCAGAGAGAACCCCAACAACTATAAAAACAGATTCCCCCACAAAAAGGTAGATTATACTGTCTAGTTAAAATAACATAATCCAATGCATTACAGTTTGGACACATCAGTAATAAGAGTATGAAATTACCTCCTCCAGCCAATGATTGTGCAGAAAATGAAATTATAATACTGTTACCAACCTGACAGAAGCTTGCAATTGCAGCAATCTTTTCAAATTCACTACAGTATGCTTTGAAAACAGTGTACTAGATACAGTCCACTTTATAGTAACTACGTGCCTACTGCCAACAGTGGGCATTTCATCCTACAGTCCACTTTATACTAACTACATGCCTACTGTCAACAATGGTGTTTCATCCTACAGTCCACTTTATAGTAACTACATGCTTACTGTCAACAACTGGCGATTCATCCTACAGTCCACTTTATAATAACTACATGCCCACGGTCAACAACTGGCATTTCATCCTACAGTGCACTTTATAGTAACTACATGCCTACTGTCAACAATGGGCATTTCATCCTACAGTCCACTTTACAGTAACTACATGCCTACTGTTAACAACTGGTGTTTCATTCTACAGTCCACTTTATAGTAACTGCATGCCTACTGTCAACAACTGGTGTTTCATCCTACAGTCCACTTTATAGTATCTACATGCCTACTATCAACAACTGGCATTTCATCTTGACTTTCAAGCTCTCCTACAGTATTTGTGCATGCACAAAGATGCACACACAACAAAAATGTTGACACAATGGACCCAAATCATATCATTCTGTAACCTCCATGGTTAAGCTCTTCAGAAACCCAATTTCAGGGTGTTATTCACACTATTCATGCAGACTCCCATTATTTTAGCTTTGCAGAGGTAAGTATTTGTTTGTGTGAAGTCATCTAGTGGCTGTTTTGGGATAATCACCCACCTGAAGTGTGCCCATTCAATAAGTGGTTGCCTGTAATTGATAAGTATGGTGATTGACTGTGATAAAAATGTAAATGAGTGTGCGCCAGAAGAGCTACAGATTATGTAACAGTAACACGTTATCATTTTTTCACTTTCCATTACAGTCAGACATCAGGAATGTACCCAGTAAGTGGCTGTCAATGGTGGTCTGGCTAGGATGTATGTGATTAGCAGCTGATCGCTGACAGAATGTTGCATCTTGTAGTGTCACGGTTTAACATCAATTTGCTCTCTGGTTGAATTACAGGCTATGATTCCTTCTGTGTAGAGTACCTGCATGTACTTCCTTCTTTCTCTGTGCGGGTTTTATTCACGTGTTTTATTTCTTCTTCCCAGACCATTAGCTATACAATATATACCTCAGACCATCTTTACTTTCATCCCAGTCTAACATCAGAAGGGTAACAGAATGTAACTATCTCCATTTGGAGAGGCAGGAAGTCTGGCACTATTCCTAGACAGGATTTATACATTTTTGCATTTGTCTTCTCAGTTTATTGGCAAACTGCTGCTTTGTTAGCTTTAAACATTGAGCCTGAGACACACTTTGTTTTTCTGTGAAAGAAAAAATAAGACTGGACATTTTTCCTTACTTCAGACCATCATTAATTTAAAAAAAATTGTAAACAAAAAGCTCTAAAATCCATTTAAAAAAATCTAGAGTGCTACAACTTCTAGGTGCCTAGCAACCCCTAGATCCCCATTTTAGTTCAGTTGCATCCTCCAGATTTATTGCAGTAGAATCTTGGTCAGTTAGGGTGTGCTAAAAGTATGGGGGATGCTGTAAGGTAAGATATGAAAAAGCATGAAAGAATCTATCTGACTGATGTGGGAATAATATGGAGTGGGGATGACAGGGACGGTTCACAGTAGAAGTGCAGGGGAGACTAGTGTGGAAAATGGGGTTCCATGGAGTCCTCTGTCTAGGGTTGCAGATGTGTGAGATGTATACAGTCCTTAAAGTGGCTATAACAAGTGAGTATGTACTGAGGCAGTCTGTGGATGAAAATGAATGCATGCATCTGTTGTTTGATCACAGGAAGTAATCACTGACCTGCTGTAATTGAGCCCCACCCCATTCCAGTTAGCCCCACTCATTCTGCTGCTTCCTGCAGCATCCCTTGCTTTGAGGTCATACCAACTGGCCTGTGATGAAGGAACATAGCCAATGGAAACATTCTGAATATTTTCCTTGAGTTTAAAAATGAAAAATAAAGAACAAAATTGTACATATTTTTATGCTGAAAACAAAATAAAAAATAACTGTACTTCATTTGTTAGCCTTTTCTCTTTTCACAACTCAAAACTGGCAAAAATTCCATACAGTGAGGAGTTTAAAAACAATGTTGTAGAATAAACATTTATTTTTATTTTCAAAACTAATTGGGTTGGAGTAGACATTGTAAAAAAAAAAAAAAAAAAAAAAAAAATCTTGATGGCCAAAAGAAGGTAACTTTTCTCTCTAGAATTTAAATAAATTGTTATCATGAGACCTTATTAAAGTTTAATTACCTCAACAAAGGCATATGCATGCCCTGCATCAATGCTGTATCATCTCATTTTCTTACATTCTACTGCATAAAGGCATTGTTTTTATTAAGACAGAGGGCATCCAAAACCACAAGTGCCTACAGTATTTCAGTCAGAGTTATTCAGTATATACAGAGACATGCCATGTTCACTCTTGGTAAGCTCAGATACTATCCCAAGAGTGTATTATTTCCCCCTGTTTGGTACATAAAATCATTTTCACATTACTTTTGATGTGACTCTGGGGCACTTCACATTGTGAGGTGTATATCACTAAGGCATTATGACCCTTATTCACGCATTATGTAACTACTGTATCATCAGCTGAACTGACTGCCATAAAAGTGTTGCAAAAAGTTTACTCAAAAGTTTATCAGTGCTCCAAAGCTTTCTGCTATAAATGATTACTCGGGGAACAATTAAGATGTACACTGTATTTTACAACATATGGTCTCAAGTCCATTCAACAGTAATACAAAGTGTCTTCTTCCTGTTACTTTGAGTCAGTATTCAACTGTCATGTTTCAAATTATGTATACAGAACATACATATATTGAGGATTCAATAGCAACACGTACTTTTGTAACTTGCCACAACATGTAAGTGATCTCTGCAACTGCATTTAAACAAGTTAACAGACTGTTATTAAATTATTCACACACACTATCCAGTAACATGCCAGGTCTCATTTACATATCTTAGTACTCAGATTTAATGGGTATAGTGCATATTAACCCATAAATACAAGGACATAACAATAGATTCAGAAAATTTTAATTTAAAAATAATAATTTTCAGCTGCTTAATGCAGGCACAGATCTATAGCACAAGAACAGAAGGGAGGAAACCACACTATTATTATAGTAAAACTCACAAGTTCAATATTCTATAGTCAACAAAACACTCATTTAAATCTTTCTGAAGCTCACAGAGGAAACCGTTAAGTGTTTACTACTTGATAGGATTACTCACTCCACAATTTACAAAATCATTCAATAATTTAGTTTCTGGAATAACTGATATGTGTCAGCATCTCTAACAATATGTTATGAATGAAACCTTGAAGCAACTGTTCCTATCTGCATAGCCAGAAATAGATGAATTTTTGCATAACAGCAGCAACAACCACTTACCCTAGATATTATACACCATCTCAGTTCACTTACCCTAGATATTATACACCATCTCAGTTCACTTACCCTAGATATTATACACCATCTCAGTTCACTTACCCTAGATATTATACACCATCTCAGTTCACTTACCCTAGATATTATACACCATCTCAGTTCACTTACCCTAGATATTATACACCATCTCAGTTCACTTACCCTAGATATTATACACCATCTCAGTTCACTTACCCTAGATATTATACACCATCTCAGTTCACTTACCCTAGATATTATACACCATCTCAGTTCACTTACCCTAGATATTATACACCATCTCAGTTCACTTACCCTAGATATTATACACCATCTCAGTTCACTTACCCTAGATATTATACACCATCTCAGTTTTATTTCCATCATACAACTTGAAAACAAAGAAAAAAAATGATACAGTGAGACAGCACATTATTAATGGTACTATAACAAGCATACTTTGGAATGTTTCCTTAATGTATCTTCTACCCAACACTCAGGGCAACCACCATCTTCCTTGATCCCTATATACATATAAGGTGATAGCCAGAAATTTTGAAATTTCATAGTATACTTTTTTTTTATTATTTATATTTGGCAACTGGGCAAGTCTGACTGAGCAGAAAATCCCTGTTTCAGAGGAGGCATGGAGAGAAAAAGTCTATATAAATTACATAATAAAAATAAAATATTAGTAGCATAAATGGGAATACTAAAGCATGAAAGGAGGTGTTTTATGAAGAGCAGGTAATGAAGGATGTAGGCATAGAAATGGCAAGTATGAAGAGCATGGAATAGACATGAGATTAAGAGAAGGAAAGAAAGTAAAAATGAGGTGAAATTTAAAAAGATAAAGAGGGATAAGGAAAGTGGCGCAGCGGATAGTGTTGTCACCTCACAGCAAGAGATTCCCCGGTTTGATTCTCAGCTGGGGTGCCTACTGTGTGGAGTCTGCATGTCCTACCTGTGTTCCCGTGGGTTTCCTCCGGATGTTACGGTTTCCTCCCACATTCCAAAGACATAACAAATAAAATCAAAGTAACACCACTGAAGATTGCTCAAGTTTGCTTGAGAAAGCTCTTGGATTGTTTATTAAAGTTTTATTTTAAATTTAAACTATCTATGGTGATACGCTCTTGTTTTTCATTCACATTCCAAAGACATGGAGTAGGTGGACTGGACACTATAAATTGTCCATAGGTGTGTGTGGATGTGAGTGCTGTGGAAATACTACCATGGCAGGGCTAGTCACCCAGCAGTGTAAAGCTTGACTTGATTGTCACCGTTGAAGTGACATTCTGACCCCATGTGCAAAAATGGGTAAAAGGGGTTGTGGATGGATGGAAGATACTGACAAATAGATTGCCCTAGAGGAGAATGTTGGTGACAGATCCAGTTATCAAACAAGTATGATATGAACAAGATTTTCAATTAAAGGGGTTTCCTAATTTCACAAAGTGATAAATGAGGGAAATTCAAAAATTTGGATACAATGTAAGAAAATGGGGCACATTAGATTCAAAGAACTGATACTAATTAAATGAAACTCTCCAGTGAGTCCGAGACAAATCAAACTCAGAAGTTATTACCTAGTTCCAAAAATATTGTACTGTTCTTATAACAATGTTAGCTGTATAGAAAAAAATTATCAAACCGGCAGGGATATTTTATGGAATGTATAAAATCCATTGTTAATAAGAACATGTGTGTGTCTGTGGCCTGTTGCTATATAAATCAAAAGACAGGAGTTGACCACCCATAGTTATATCGGGGGCAGGATGACCAAAGATGCTGTGATGCCCCTATATTGCCAAATCTTGCCAACAAAGTTTGGTCAGGTCAGCTTAACCCATTCTCTGAGAGAATACATATTCTCAAAGATATATCTTTTGTTGTATGACTATCCCTAAAAGATCCAAGTATCCATGCATTCTACCTCCACAAGGATTAAAAAGAAATGTCAAAATAATCTCCTGATTTACAAAAGTCCCTTATGAGTTCTGGGTAACTGACTAAAAAGCACCATTTGTGGTTTTCTAAGGACCCTTTATTTTTTAACCCGCTCCTTTACACAGATCACTAAAACCTCTGAACTAAGCACTGTTCATCCCTCCAAAATTGTCACACAATACCTCAGGTTCATGACTTCCTGACAGGTTACTGACAAACTACCTTTATTAAGAACTATGCATATCCCTATACCAGTTGCAGAAAACTACATGCACACAACTACTGCTCTACTTTTGATGAGAAAGATCATTAACAAATTTTAAATGGGTACATAAAATCACTTAAATGTTTATGTGTTCTCATAAGACTTTCCCATAAGTCAATCTGATACCATACACTTCTGATTAGCATTTTTTTGATGATCACCACATATCTGGAAACTCTCTGGGATGTGTGGAGACAATAGCTTATTAAACCAACTACTGTTTTTAATTTAATTGATAAGCAGGTGAGCACACTGAATGCAAGTGCCTCTTGAGGTGCAGCCTGTGAGTCTGGTTAAATGACTTATTCAAAAACAGATTAGTCAAATAGAGGCAAAGGGACTCAAACCCTGGACTACAGAAAGCAGGTCATTAATAGCTCATATCTTTAATTACCTGTGCTAACTGCCAAACAAGATGATAATGTCTGTGGTGTAAAGTTTGTTCTTTAACATGAAACAAATTATGGAATCTGTTTCACATTCGGCAGCAGAATGAGGAACTTTATTAGGCTAACCCTTATTGAAGTTTAGAATGTTTATTGTGCAAAGTTTACCATTGTATTTAACATGAAATACTTTTATGCTTACTTTATATTCTGCAGTAGAAAATTCTCAATCTATTTCTTAAAAATAGACACTACTCTCTATTGCACAAAGGAAAGGTGGAAGTAAATTGTATTTAAATGTTTGAAGACTTTCACTTCTACCCAGCTCAAGACTTGTGAAACAATCAAACCATTAAGAGCCAGAAATATAGTTGCCAAAATACAAAATGAACAGGAATGCGTGAATTTTACTTTAGAAAGAAGACAGTTCAGCCACTGCCCAAATATATTTTGTTAAATGTTCTTACTTAACCCATTTTCTTTCTAGCCAGTTTAATTCATTTGTGAAATCAGTTAAAGGACATGCTCTGTCTCAGCTGAAAGATTTTTTTTAAAAGAGCCCTCTTTTTTGAGATTCCTTTAATCCATTTTTGGAAAAAAAGCATTCTATTTAAAAAAGCTTTGTGTAATCATGTTTTATAAAACTCTAATTTAAATATCTTATTATTTTTTCTAAGTTGTATAGTTTATAACATTCACACTTCCTAATGTTTATTTTGCTGACTTGTATAAAATGTATGAGTCTCCTTCTGAGAATCAATATTTTTAAATGTCTTTTTTAAAGAAGAGGTAAGAAAGGTAGAAGAACGAAACTAATGAGGTATAACAATCTCCCTCCATCTAGGATGGATGAAGGCGCTATAAGACTACATAATTCTTGTTGTATGCTGATTTTGCTTAGCAAACAAAGAAAAGAAAGTTACTGGACTGATTTGTGCAGGTGTTCTGAAAAAGCGACACAGGGTAAATCATGATACCGTGGCTGGTACCACTAATCTAATTCTGATGATAGAGGACAGTAAAAGATTGGCCTTGTTGATGGTAAATACAAAAGCCACTGTTACTAAAATAAATTACTGCTGGATTCTTTCTGTAAAATGTTAATTTCAAAAGCAGTCACTTTACAGTGCAAAATCAATAAAATAAACTTTCTAATAGAACAACAGACAGATTACAGACAAAACTCAAACAACCAAAAGTGCATAAGCAATTTAAGTGGCACTAATAAGTTAACAGGTCTGAAAACTTAAGCAGTTTTGTTTACTGCCTCTCGTCGGGTCCATTAATAAGTATCAAACAGTTTTTATTTCAGATTCCTTGTTTGAGAAAGTATATATAGGACTATGTTGCTTAATGACTTACCCTATGCTACCCTCTATACGATAAAAGTACAAAGTGTGCCAGACTGCACCTGTGTAGTCAGTCATAAAAATAGCATCTAGACTTTGCCACAGTTGAACATGATAAAAAAAATTAGAAATAAAAATGTCTCATAACTGCTTTCATAAAGCAGTAAGTGGTTGTGTGCTGCCCACTGTACACTGTAGTCCTACATACCTTGCATACAGTGCTTGTCTTTATGTAAACCTACTCTTTTCTCCCCTCCGTAAATCCCACTCATAGTTTGTTCTCAAGGAAGTAAAATTCAGCTAATATACTGTAGTTCTACATTTTCTTCCTGTTCCCTTACAAGTTACTTCAGAGAGTTCCCACAGACTTAATCTGTTCCAGTGTTAAAATATAGCTCGTTAAACATGTTAAAATGGGATTCATACCATCTGCTGTTCAATGCATACTGAAATCAAGTTTCAAAACTGCCTGTGCTCAGACAAAAAAAATTAATAAGGACAACAAAGAGCTACTGATTGTTGCACTAATTATACTGTACTTTTAACTCTTTGTAGCGCTAATTATATTGTACTGTTAACTCTGTTGTATTAATTATATTGCACTGAGAGTTACACATAGTACAGTAAAATTAACTTCAAAGCTGTACGTTGTCTTTGCTCTGTTTTTATAATATGCTACACACAAGCCCTGGCCTTTCCTCCCATGATGTTCAGTAAATGAGAAAGTAGTAAAATGTCATTTTTAATTTACTGGGTTGTTGCAAGCTACAGTAATATACAAATATCACTCCCTTAGGTCCTTTGTGTTCCTTCATTTACATTACGTTCACCAGCATAAATAAAAGTATACTGTATATAACTCATGCCACCGCCTCCACGCAACAATGCCCATGAACAGACCCTTTAAAACTGTGTCACAATCTGCCTTTCTTTTTAACCCTATACCCTTGCTCTGAATTTTCCTTTGTCCCCTTTTGCCTTCTTGTCTGACAGCTTCAGTATTTGCCACTACCTTCATGTGCAGATCTGTTGCTTATTTGAATGTATTGAAGGAAATGCAGGGTCCTCCTTAAACTCCTCCCCTGATTCACTCATTTCATTTCACAACGTAGTAATTTTCTACCACTTACTTTAAATATGCCCATCAATGCCTGGTGCTCGCGCTCAAATAATCACTCCTGCTGGTCTCATAGCAACAGAAAAATTGCTCCATAATGTTTGTGTGGCTTGAGGCTACAAAAAGCAATTGCATTTAATGCAAGTATAATTTAACTGCAGGTACCTGGGATATTCTTTTATGCGAAGACTTGGTTTGTTAATTTCAAATTCTGTTTTCCACTGTTAAGTTCTGACAGCAACAGCATCATATTTATATAACCAAGTCAGAATACATGTAAACTGCCACCTTTGAGATCATTTTGTATTACAGAGCATGGCCATGAGTAACTTCAGTCTCACTGGACAATCACCAAAAAAACTGGGTTAGTCTATCAAAGGGTTACTGATCATGACCATTTTACTACTAACCCTAAGGGAATCAGGAAAGGAGCGAAATAAGAGTAGTAACCCGGTACCACCACCATCATTACTAACACAGTTATAAGTGAGACTGCAGCCACGGAATTACGTTGGTAGACAAGGTCAGAACAACATTTACATGAGAGCAAATGTTAATGAACTTTAGTGACTTCATTTGCAAGTAAATACAGATTCTCATGTAATTCAGAATGGTGTTCAATCCTGCAGTTATCAGAATCATATGGATGACTGGATTACAGTGAAAGGAGCTATAGGCATATTCAAGATTCTGAACAGAAGGAATGCATGCGGACTCAATGTATTACAAATAAAGATCTCAGAAAGCTGAGGAATGACATTGGTCCACTATTATGCAATTTTGTTAATAAATCTCGGAAGCAGGCCATAGTACTTCAAGTGTACAGACGAAAGCTGACACAGCATTCCTAACATGCAAATCAGACTATTGTACAATAGGGTCTATGGTTTTGGCAAACTTAATCCAGTATAAAGACATGGGACATCTAACAACAAATAGTAAGCTGGAAAAAGCTTACCTTCAGGATAAAGTTATCCAGTACCATTAATGTATTATATTTGGAAGATTTGGTTTCCAGGGATGTATGTAGTGGTCTGCAGGTGTATGTAATTCTGTGGATCTGAACAAGGGATCAGACTATACCAAGAAATTAGAAACTAATACTCGTACAACTGATTAGCTGGATTAGGGACTGGCTATGTAGTAGGTCCTGGAAGCGGAGTTCAGAGAAATATGAGCACAAGACGTTATAGTTTACAAGTTAGAATACCACAAGGTTATTGTTAATCCATATATTTACCCTATATATTACTGACCATAACATGGGCGGCCACGGTGGTGCAGCAGTTAGCATTGCCACCTCACAGCAAGAGGTTCTCCGGTTCGATTCTTGGCTAGGGTGCTTTCTGTGCAGAGTCTGCATGTCCTCCCTGTGGTCGCGTGGGTTTCCTCCGGGTGCTCCGGTTTCCTCCCACATCCCAAAGACATGCAGTAGGTGGATCGGACACTCTAAATTGGCCCTAGGTGTGAATGTGTGCATGTGTGTGCCTTCTGTGGAAGGTTGGGCACCGGGCTGGCAACTCGACACCGTAAAACTCCTCTGCCAATCATGAGCAGACAGATGATCCGATGTGGCAACCCCTAACCGGGAAAAGCCGAAAGAAGAAGATTAGTGACCATAACATCTCAGATTCTGTGAAATTGTAAATACACTGATGATTTATACATACTCAAAATTATCATAGAAAGATGATCAGAAAATCCAAAAGGACTCCTGACTTTGCAGCAAGGATAATTCAATGCTAGCAGTGCAATAGCTAGTACTTTGGTGTGCTCACATCACTTAAACTTAAGAAACTTGAGACGACATTATGCTAGCTATGGTTAGGTATGGTGAATACCCATACTGAGGCATTCTGCTAGACAGGGACCTAAGCTTCAGGAACAATATTAAGCATGCGTGCGCCTTAAGACCTTGAACCATCAGTTGTCATCCTTAACTCACTCTGGAATAAACATCCAAGTATTACCCTCCAACTATTTAACACCACCATTTGGTATATATCCTGGAGTCTTCTGCCCCTCTGTGAGCCTTCAATAAACAGGTTACAAAGAATGTGGACTAAGACAGCAGACAGACTTAAGTATTATAGTTACAGTACAATAATTAAAATGCTAGATTTGTATTACAGATTCACAGATAATGTATGTACTAGGCTAATGACCACTAGGGCATTTGTAAGCTTACCCATGCATCCCAAATCTTTGACCAGTTCTGGTACCCTTGGTAAATGTAAGCATGGGCCTGAGATATGAAACAATTACAAGCAGAGGCCTGGGAGATGAACCATTTACAGGATACGCATGTCTACATTTGTCTGTTCTAAGCACAGAGGCAAGAATTACCCAGTTTTAAAGATTTAAACCTTGCCTGTGATATAAATAGAACCTGCTGGAGAGATAGGTATGTATCCCAGAGACTACCCCTTCTATGGAACAGGCTCCCCCATCCATGTGAAGCAGAGTTGCTCCCTAACCCAATTCAAGTGTAACGTGGATGATTGGACAGGGAACAGTAAATTCATCCCTGGTTTGGCGCCATGTTGACAGAAAATAATTCTTGAAACATCTAATTATACTTTGCCCATGCAAATAATGAACAGTGTGGATGCAAAGGCTATTAAGAATAATATAACAAATAATTGGAAGAGTTTAAAGCAATTCAGAATTAGCTAGCGTCATACGTGACTCCCCATTTTCTGTAGAGAAGCGTTAGAAGTTTCAAGATTTACTTTCAGTCAAAATTAATCAAACAAGAACTACGAAACCTGGCATATACAAATGTTAAAATTGAAATTTTTGCAATTATTTATACAGTGATGTAGAAGAGATGTTAGTTAATGATATCAACATTAGTATCAAAGGAGGATTCACTTGTAAATCTAAGTTTGTTGTTTATTTGGCCATATCGGTTCCTGCACATCATTTTATGTAGGACGAACTACAAGGGAATTATATTAGGGAATATACGAGCACAAACATGCAATTCAGGTTGGGAATGGCAAGATTACACTTAATAAGCATTATCAGTTAAGAAAATGTAAGGTGGATTTTAAATTTATAGTTTTAGATCAAATAGAAGAATACGAGTTTAAATTTAATGCTGAAAATTAACTTTGGTGGAGTCAGTATTTGTGGCAAGTGAGACTCAATGCTTGCTATGCACCAGGCTTAAATAAGGAAAATTTTGTAGCTTACCTAAAGAACAAAAGGTTAATAGTGGCAGTTGCACATGTGATTTTAAGTTATTTAAGGTGTCGTTTGTGTTACTTTATTCAGTCTGAAGTCGCCTCATGTTGGAGATGAAAGCGCTTACTGAATATGGTATTTTATTTTAAATTTGTTTACCAGGAAAGTCCGACTTGAAACAAAGCCAATTGTCAGCGGAAGCCTGGGGAGAAACGCTCTAGATGCATGTCTCTGTAACATGGGAGGAAACCGGAGTACCCGAAGAAACCCCACACGAATGCAGGGAGGACATGCAGAACACACCGAAGGCACGCCAGTTGAGAATCGAACTAGAGAACCTCTTGCTGTGAGGCGACAATGCTACCACTACACCACTGTGCCTTCCATTTTATTAATTTTATAGAATAATATTTAGTTTGGCTTTTGCAGCTGTTTTTTTTTTTTTTTTTTGTCATTTTTATAAAGCTTGTACTGTTTTCACATTGGACTGCCTGATTTAAGGACAACTCATTAACAACCTTGGGCAAAAAAGAAAAATTAGTATGAAGAGACACCTTGTTTCTGTGAAAAAACAGGAATAGCCATAAGGGCCTGAAGCTCAGAAACTCTGTGAGCAGAAGTACAGGCAAACAAGAAAGTCTTCCAGGTACAGTGTTACAGAAAAGCTGATTCTAGGCTCAAAAGGAACCTGATTAAATTTTTCCAAAACAAAATTAAGGTATCAAGGAGAAGGAATAGACTTCCATGAGGCCCAAGATACAGGGAGACTATAAGAAAGTGTTTGACCTCAAAACAAGAAGGCAAAGGAGGGTTGAAGGGCAGAGGAAGAACAGTCAAAGAAAGCTGTCAAGGACAAAAACATTGGATGTGGAAGAGAGGTCAACATTGACGCTGACTGAATTCTGCAGCCCAGATTCATGTAATCCTGAGAAGAATTCAGAACAGACTTTTAGAAGTTGAAAGTGAAGGAGAGAGATGGTGAACTCTACAGCCTGTAACAGGCAACTGAGAGAAGATGTGTGAACCAACAGGTCACCTAAATAAGGGAAAACCTGAACGCCTTTGAGTCTGGAAAAAGGCAATCACAGGAGCTAGGCATTTTGAGAATATCCACAGGGCAGTGGAGAGGCCAAAGGGCAAAGCTAAGATAAGAGGAAGAAACACAAACATAACTTCCTGAAATGAAGGTGAATACGAATATGAAGGTAAGCATACTTCAAATCCAAGGACAACAAAAAAGTCTGGGGTCGTACAACAGGAAATAGGGTTTGAAGAGTAAGCATCTGAAAAGGAACCCTGAGAAAGGTATTGAGCAGGAGAGCTCCAGAACAGGCCTTCCAATTTCCCTCCTTTTGAGAAACCAGAAGCATTCTGGAATAGAATCCCTTTCCTACTTGAGAAGGAGGGATAGGTCAAATACTTTTCTTGTCTGCCAGGGACCCAAGACCCTCTGAGAAATGAGTAAGCTGCTTTCGAAGATGTTGAAGAATCCCTGAAAAAGGGGGGAAGAGACTTCCACACCATGAAGTAAGCCTGATGGATAATGGACAGAACCAAATAATCTGAGGTGATAAGTTGGCAGTTTAAAGGACAGAGGGAGAACAGAAGAGACTAGGGAACCTGGCCGAGCGTTAAGAGGCAAAATGTCAAAGATGCAGGCTTATCCAAAAAATAGGCTTCTGGGTCACAGGAGCCTGAGAAGACTTAGCAGGAAGAGCTCACCTACCACCCGTTCTGCCTTTAGTGACCTGACATGGCTGCCTATGAACAAAAGCAGACTTAGGATAGTTTTGCTGAAATTTAGGGATGAGGACACAAAAATATATTTAAGGTCCTGCAAAGCTTTACCTTATTCTTGAAGAGATGTAAACACAGCAGCAGCAGTAGCAGTAGCAGTCCCAAAAATATTTTTATTATCCAAAGGTGTAGCCAGCAGCTTGGCCTTAATGTCCTCAGGTAATGACTGCAGACAAAGCCAAGAATAATGCCTCAAGACAGACCCAAAGGCAGCAGCCCTGGAAGAGGCATTAGCAGCATCCTAGCTGCATCTGACAAAATGACAAGCCACCCAACAGCCAGAACTGAAATTAGAGAGAGAAGACAACCTTCCTTCAGAATCAGGAAGGTCAGAAATAACCTGAAAAGCCTAGGCAATCAAAGCTAGAGAATATCTGGCCATATGGTGTGGCAATTAGTGGCCCTAAAAGTCAAGGTAGCAGCAGTATAGACCTTCTTTCAAATCCTCTCCATGCACTACTATCCTTATCCAAAGGCAAGAGCTTGGTATGAGGCAAAAGTTTAGAAGGCTTGTCAGAAGAGAAGAACACCATGGCAGGATCAGCAGGAGGACACAAACAGGAAGTGTCAATCCTCAAGGACCTTATAAAACTTGTCAGATTTCTTAGGAGCAGAGGGCTGAGAATCCAGAGTCTTAGAAGCGGCTATAAAGGTGTCTAACATAGTAGCCAGCACAGGATGTACTGCAGAAGGTTTAGGCATGTCCACCTGTAGAAACTCATAATACCGGATTTGGATATCAGACAACAGAGAAGAATCCCACTTAAAAATATTCATCATTCTGGCTACTGTGTCCCCAAAAGACATCTCCTCCAAAGGAGACTCAGGGCTAATGGATTCCTCATCATCAGAGCCACTAGCCAAGGGAGAAAGCATCTGAGAATAAGATAAAGACCTTTAATCAGACTCAGAATCCTCATACCTAGGCCTTTTAGAAAGAGAAGTCCAAGGTGTCGTAGGTAAGGACACCTCTTGAGGAGGATTCAGGGCCATTAAGGCATTAAATAAGCCCTGAGTAAACTCCTCTTATTCCCTTTGAGGGTCCTTAGGACATACAGAAGAATGTTTAGACATCTTTTTTTCTTGGTAGGGAAGTCAGCCTAACAACCACCAGAGGATCCAACCTTTGATGAGATTCAGTAAAGAGTACCTGAACCTCTTCCCTGACCAGACTCTGCAGAATCCCTCTATGGTTCTCTCAAATAACCAACAGTGGTTACCCCTTGACACTGTGGACAGATGCCTGCAAAGCCTCAGAGGACATGAGAAAGGAAGAAGGATCCATGCCAGCCTACGAAGTGGTTGCAGCAGAGCAATCTGAAATCAACACCAGATGGCCTACAGAACTATCACCCGCTTCTATAGAGATGTCCAGTGAAGGCTGGACAGCCAAAGACTTCGGTTGAGACTTCTTGGAATTCTTGCTTAACAGTAGTACCTCAGAGTTAACTGATTCTGCTATGCTACCCTGGGCCAATTGTATAAGCCAGTGGTTCTCAAGATAAATAGCCAGGGAAGACAACCAGCTTCTGAGAGTCTTAGGCACAAATACTATAGTATAGCCATAGAAAGCACCCAAACAAAAGAAGCACTGCTTGTAAAGATCCTTATGGGGAATCTGCCTGACATTTCCCTTCTTGGATGACATGAAATCCATGTAACTAAAACAAAACAAGACCAACAGTAGAAAAGAAAAAAAAAAAGACTCCAATGGGGCATTTATCTGACAGCTAGGTATGAGCACATCGAAAGGGCATTTGGATCGTCAGCAAAGAAAGTACAGCTGTGTGCACTTACCATAAGTATAGATGTTTTAGTGTATTCACTGTTGCAGTCCTGACAGTTGGGATTTCCTGCTGTGAAAGCCCAAGGTTGGCCTGACTACCAGAGAAACTTATTTGGCCTCACAGGCTGGTGGATGCCTTAACCTACATCAGTATGCTCAGGTATAAAGAGAGCCAGCCTGTGTCATCACTTCAGTATTTTTTGGCCCTATGAAGGAGGAACCTGGAGTTGAGCAAAGGAGAATAAAGAAACGGGTAGCCTGGGAAAGTGCCCATAGTCATCATATTTGGAAATTCTAGGCCTAACTAGTAGGCCAGGGGGGTAGGAGGGAGGGAAAGAAGACAGCAACACTGAATACACTTGAACATCTACACATATAAGTGTACACAACTGTACTATATTCTTCATTTTTTACTCTTGCAGTCCTCACATTTGGGAAGATTGCCAAAGCTTAACTAAGGATGGGTGGAGATATAGTGGAGGAAAGCATTTCCTGCAGGACTGCTGAGGCAAATCCTGCTCTGGATTTAGAGAAAGCTGGCAGCTGGTAGTGCTCTGTGAAGGTATGCACAGAAGACCAAGTGGCTGCTTCCAGAATATCTTTGGTAGGGACCACATTAAGGAAGACTGTAGAAATAGCTGTGGCCCTGGTAGAGTAAGGTCTAACCAAATCCGTTTTTTTTTTTTTTTTTTTTTTGCCATGATGGGTGTAGTAGAAAACAATGCAGTAAGAGATCCACTTGGAAATGGTCCATTTAGAAGCCGGTTTTCCTTCAGATCTGAGGGCAAAGGTTATGAGCAGTTGATCTGATTTTCTAAAGGATTTTGTCCTGTCTAGGTAGACCGTAACATTCTGTGCACATCCAGAGAGTTCAGTAATCTTTCTCCCTTGATAGGAGGACTGGGAAAAAAGGTAGGCAGATGGATGGCTTGATTCACACACATTGCTTACCACCTTAGGCATAAAGGAAGGGTTGGCCCTGAGGGAAACCCTGTCTTTATGGAAGATAATGAAAGGCTATATTGCCATTAGGGCCTGCAACTCTGAGATCCTTCTTGTCAGAGGTAATGGCTAACAGAAGAGCAGTCTTCCAAGTGAGGAATTTTAGAGGCATTAGCTGCAGGTTCAATGGGAGGCAAAGTCAATTTTTCCATTACATATCTGAGGTCCCATGGAGGTGTGGGTTTCTTCCTGGGGAGCCTAATATGAAAGACACCCCTAAGGAATTTTTCAAAGGGGTATGAGAAGAATGGGGAGAACAGGAATGTGAGCAGAGATGGCTGAGGCATGTACCTTTATGGAGGAGTAGGAAAGATCTTTATCCACGAGACTGGACAGGTACTCCAGGATGACCAAAATGTTAGCTGAGCTTGGCTCATGGTGGTGCCTCTGGCACCAAGCAGAAAATCTTTTCCATTTGATTGCATAAAATTTCCTTGCGCTAGGCCTTCTGGATTCCTTCAGAATGATTTGCACCTGTTGACTTAAGCTGGTGTAGCAGTTGGGTGCTGAGGGATAATCCAAGCTGAAAGGTTTAGGTTCTGCAGATTGGGGTGCATTATCCTCCCTTTGTCTTGGGTGTGGAGGTCTAGCCTCTGGGGTAACTGCCAAGGTTTCGGGTTGGTGAGTTGGAGCAGGAAAGGAAATCATTGTTGCCTGGGCCAGTTTAGAGCCATCAGAATGGTCCTTGGGCCACTCTTCTCTGATTTTTGGAAGGTCTCTAGGCAGAAGAGGTGGGGGGGGTAACCGTAAACGAAGAGGTGAGTCCATGGGAAGGAGAAAGTACCGCTCTCCATGCAGATGCCTTTCTTGTCCTGGTACAGAATTTCTCCAGTTGAGTATTGTCCTCACTGGCAAAGAGGTCCACCTGTGGGGTACCCCATTTTTGAAGAATGCTGAGGAAAATATCCCAGTTTAGGTGCTACTCATGGGGGTCTGTTAAGCTCCTGCTGAGGTGATCTGCAAGGGTGATTTTTTTACCTCTGGCAGATATTGCACTAGGAGGTGCAGTCCCATGGAGTGTTCTGTCTTCCAGACTTGTATGGCAAGACAGCACAGTGCGTAGCAGTGTGTGCTTCCTTGTATGTTTATGTACCATATGACTGTGGTGTTGTCTCGCTGTACTACCAGTACCCCCTGATATCCATTTCTCTTTGAAGGCCAGTAAGCCTTTTAAAAATGCCATGAGTTCTTTCCAGTTCATGTGCCTCTTCTTGGTCTGGGGATCCCACAACTTGTGGGTTTGAAAATGTTGGGTATGGGCACCCCATGTGATGTTTGAGGCATCTGTGGTGAGGGTCTGGCCCTGAGGCGAGAATTTGAAGTGCAAGCCTGTACCCACCAACTGAGCTCTTGTCTGATGCAAGGTATTACTTGTATCCTGGACACCAGGGGCTGAGTGCTCCTGCACTACATATTATTTAGATACCACTGAAGCTTCCTCATGCATAGCATGGCTAGTGGTACCATGAGGATACAGAATGCCATGTACCCCAGTGTTCTGACGAATTCTCTGGCTATAATGCCCTCTTTGCACTGTAAGTAGTTGGTCAAGTTGACCTTGTCCGGGGGGGGGGGGGGCTTTTGGAGGAAAGAGTCCAGGAGTGCCCCTATGAACAAACATCTGCTTGACTGGCATGGTGATGCACTTCTTTAGGTTGAGAGTGAACCCCAAGGAGCTTAGGAGATGCTGTGTAAATTTCAGGTCTTTGTGAATCTGTGACTGGTCTGAGCTCTGTATTAGGCAATCGTCCAGGTAGGGGTAAATCTGGAACCCTTTGGTCCTGCAGTAAGCAATAGCAGGAACTAGGCACTTTGTGAAAACCCTTGGTGCAGTAGACAGTCTAAAGGGCAGAGCTGAAAACACATAATGAATGGAGCTTGCTCTGAAGTGAAGAAAGCTTCTATGCAACTTTGAGACGGGGATGTAAAGGAAGGCATCTTTTAGGTCTAATGACACCATGAACGCCTGAGGGGCTAACACAGTGTGTAGTTTCTGCTGGGTCAACATTTTAAATGTTGATACCCTGAGGAAAATATTTAAGCTGGACAGGTCCAGAATGGGATGCCTAAACCCTTCTTGGGTAAAATCCTTTCCATTTTTGATCTTCTGGAACTAGTTCCACTGCTCCCTGGGAACACAAGGTTCGAATTTGCTCTAGAACCTAAGTTTTTTTATTTTGGGTACATCTGGGTATTCTGAGAATTTTAAGGGCTCTTTGAAAGTGAGTTTGTAACCATGAGCAAGAATATTTAGAACATTTAGTTTTGACAGAAATGGGACAGCCTTCTTCCTAGCTTTGGGGTGGGATGGACATAGAGAGTTGTATCTGCTCTGTGGCAGGGGCAGATGTCCTAGAACTCCCTTATCTGTATGAGTCTGAGGTCCACTGCCTAGATCTTTGTTGCTGTGGTCTATATGCCTCGGAGTTCTGCCTCTCTGAGATATTCTCTGTTTTCCCACCCAGTCAAGGAGCAAGGACCAATGCTTGGCTGGAAGATTCCTGCTGAACCTGGGGGGCTGCACTTGTAGAAGGACATTTACAGTTTGCATATTTTGCTTTGTCCTCCATCTTTTTGAGGACTGCTTCAGCTTTTGTCCTAAAAAGGCATTCTTTGTCAAGCAGGCACCCAGGAGATTAGCTTTAACCTGGTCAGGGAGGTGTTGCTCCCTAAGCCAAGCATGATTACTGATCACTGTGCAAGTGACATCTGCTCTGCAAAACGCTTCCATGGCATCACACCCGCAGTGAATGGAGGGTTTTGCCACTTCAAAACTGGAATTGCCCAGATCTACAAGTTCCTTAGAAAGGCTTTTATCCTCTAGCCCAGCGACCTTTTGTTTTAGTTGGTCAAGAATGGTTTGCTGGTATTTGATTATATGAAACTGACAACTGAGGGCCCTCATGGTGAGGGTAGCTGAAGTGTATACTTTCTTTCCAAATCTATCAAGAGCCCTAGCTTCTTTGACAGTAAGGAAAGGGTTCCAAGAGGTACTGGTCTTGGACCCCTTAGGCCAGGTGTGACCACTACAGGGTCAGCAGTTGGGTTTTTAAACAGATATTTATGAGAGTCATGCAAACTGTAAAACCAGTCAAGCTTTCTGGGTGCAGGAGGGAGTGATTCAGGATTTAAGGAAGCATCCTGAAAGACATCTTCCACTACTTCCAGGATAGGTGGGATTGTTAGAGGTTTGTGCTCCAGGAGGTCTAACTCCCTGACTGTTTTTGGCCTGTGGGTATTCTTCTGCTTCCTACTGGATATGGTGTCTCATTGCATGCAAAGTCTCCCCAAAGGTGAGGTCTTCAGGCAGAGAGGAAAATTTCCTCTGAATGTTTCCTCATAAGAGTTGGTAAGTGGGGCCTTTCTCGAATGCAGAGTCCTCCAAATCACACTTTTCTTCTGAATGTAGAGGGTCAGGATGGAATTCAGGAAGGGTTTCTCTTACTTTTCCCTGGGGTGATACCCCCTGTAGTCTGTCTGGACCTTACAAGGTTAATAAGGTCTTCAGCCAATTTGATCAAATCCTGTTGGTGTCCCTGAAAGTGGGAGCCCAGAGGCCTATGCAAAGACCCTGACACAATGCCATTCTTTTGTGTGGGTTTGATCTTTGGCCTATGAGTGGCCTATGAGTGTCTGACCTCCTGGTGTCTGACATTTTAGACTGCAGATGCACTGGAATGGCACTAGGTCAAGAAGAGTCTCCAGTTAGCAGTCGCTCGTCGGAAGCCGTGGCCTGCTGAGCATTCTTGGACTGATTGAGAAGCTGAATAAATGAGCTGTAGATGCTGAAGGGACCAAAGGCATGTCAGACTCCAAATGGGTCTCGACAGAGGCCTGGGTCATTGGATCAAAGGTCTAAGTGGGCTGCAAAAACACCTCACCTTCTTCAACAATCGAATCAAGTAGGTGAGTCAGGGGGTGAGTGAGTGCCAAAGATGGACTTAGGCTTTTGTGTTTTTTTTTTTTTTTTATCTTTTATGCACTTAGGTACATCAAGCTCAAAATGACTGGTGGATGCCACAGTACATGAGTGCACAGAAAATGAGCTAAAAACTCTGCTCTATGCCTAATAGTTCTCGTGTTAAACCTAGCATGGAAATGACAATTTGGGACATTGCGGTCTTGGCCTAAGCAAGTTACACAAAATGAATGAAGTCTCTGTATGGAATTTGTTTATCACAGCAGAGACAATGAACTTTATCCGACATGAGTAAAGAAGAAAGAAGAGTTCCCCAATGGGGCGTCTGTCTGGTGTATACTGACCAACACACCTGAAGTCTGCTTCAGGCTCCGATGGCAAGAAAAGACTGAAGTGATGATGCAGTCTGGCTCCCTTTATACCTGAGCATACTGATGTAGGTTAAGGCATCCACCAGCTTGGAAGGCAAAATATGTTTCTCTGGTAGTCGGGCCAGCCGAGGACTTGCATGGCAGGAAATCCCAACTGTCAGAACTGCAACACTGAAACACGAAGAACATCCCTTTGATCATGCTTCATCTAGATGCTGAAAAGGTGTTTGATGGAGTCCACTGGCATACCTCTGGGATATACTGGGAAGAATGAATTTCCCAGCAAGTATGAGACAGTTGTTTCAGAGTATATACAGAGGGGACTCAGCAAATATAAAAGTGAATGGGAGACTCACCCAGAGGTACTAATTCCGAGAGGCACTTATCAGGGGTTGCCTGTTATCACCTCTATGTTTTGCCCTCTATTTAGAGCCTTTAGGAAATGAAATAAAACAATATAACAAAGGGTTTGCCATTTGGGAGGATGTAATATAACCTAGCACTGTTTGCATATAATGTTAGAGTATTTTTGACTGAGACAGAAGGACATACCACAATTATTTAAAATACTAAGGTAATTCACAGAAATGGCCTGCTATAAAATAAATGTGGTCAAAACAAAGGCAGTTATGGTGACTTATACCCCACCCACCAATTGGTCGATGACTATCCAACACTTTGGCGAAACTACAAAATGAAATACCTAGCGATCTGGATAGGGAGAAGAGCACAAGATTCGCCAATAAAAAGTAAAATAAAAAAATATGATAAAGAATTGGGACCTGATACAAATAGATATGGACCAGAAGGCTCAAGCAATAAAGATATTTTTAGTGCAGTTAATGATTTATTTAATGTAGGCTTTCCTAATATTCCCCACTAAGAGAGCAGCAAGATGTCTCTAATTATATGTGGGGGGGCACAGACCTAAAGTAGATTGGAAGGTAATGGCTGGACAGCAGCAATAAGGCAACCTTGAAGCTCTAAATCTCTGAAGGAATATTACATGGCTACACAGCTGGGCTTACTATACAAATAGCAGGATACAAATGTTGAATCAAATTGGAAAGATATGCTGATTGCAAATCAAGAATCACAAGAAAGGGGGCGGAGCCTAGATGGCCAACTGAGAGCAGTGAATTTTGAGAGTTCCATAAACTAATATAATAATATAGAAAATGTTATTATTTTCAAGTTTAAAATGTCAGAAACCTATACATAAACTACTAAACTACATAAATATCAATTCTGGTGGAGATGCACAAAAATTTTCCTATCAAGTAACTTGGAGATATACTGAGTCACTGAATATGAACAACTCAAGGAATTCTCATCCAGACACTGCTTTGAAAAAAGAACTGCAATTGGTGACATCTATCTTACAAGAACTATCTTTGAAGATAGATGGCTTTAAAAATGACTTAGAAAACCTCAAATTAAATTCTCAAAAACAGTCTAATACTCTTAAGGAACAATTACAGCAACACCATACAAAAATAACAAATATAGAGACTTCTCTAAATGACATTGAAGGGAGACTCAAAGAGGAAGAATTCCAAAAATAATTTCTGCTTAAACAGAATACATGGCTGCTTAACAAAATAGATGACTTAGAAAACAGGGAAAGGAGAAACAACATAGGGATCTTTGGTCTGCCTGAAAACTGAATTTTTAGACTTGAATGAGGGACTTTCATTTGGAATTGAAAGGGTGCATAGAGCACTGAGGAAAACTACTTCAAACTCAAATTCTCCACCCAGATCTATAGTTATAAAATTTCTTTCATTTCTGAACATGGAACTAATATTAAAATCTGCTTGGAGAAAATCCCTCGTAACATACAATCAAAGCCTGATAAAGTTTGACAATAATTATTCTTCCAGAATACTAGAACAAAGGAAAAAAGTCTGGCCAATAATAAAACTGTTGAAACAAAACAACATTAAAGCACAGCTGGCCTTTCCAGCCAAGATAAATAATACTTTTTGCCAATGAGATGAGAACCTTTAATGACTTAGAAGAAGCTACTATATTCATCAACAACAACAACATAGTGTCTATCCCAGAAAAAATGGAATGGATCATCCCTACTCTTAAAAGAATAAAAAAACAAATCATTGGACTGATAATAGAAAGAATAAACAAAAAACTGATTCCAAGATAGCTGTCCCAAAAAAATAATTCTTACAACTACATCTCTCAAAGTATCAACTGATATGGTACAAAAAGATGGGTTTCTTAAACAACTGAGAAACAGTAACGATTTATTCAGAATGTTCAATGAGTCTATGTTCAATTAGTGTAACAATTCTTCACAAACAAAGGTAGGTCAAGATGGTTACTATTTACATTATATATAAAGCCAAACAAAGCAACATATAACACAAACATAGATGTTTCTGTTCCCCTACTTGACCTCAATGAATACTTATCTTGTTCATTTTTCATTGATTTTACTTACAATAATTTAAGTAATTAATTAACTAATTTAACAAGGTACCATTCATCAGAGTTCAGACCCAAATGTAACAAATTAGCATCATATATAAGAGCAGTAACAGTAAAGTGTTTTGAAAAAAAAATGCTGTTATGGAGACTAATGCCTTCTTCAGTTAAAGTATGATTTAGAAATGTCATGTATATCCTGATTAAATAATAGTAGCAAGCTCTTAGTACAAATATCATCATTATACTGAATAAACATAGTTAATATCAATTATGGCAGGTATCACAGCTTCGAGAGCGGTTTAATTAAGCCTGTCATGGTGTGTGTGTGTGGATGCAGTTTTGTCTGGCAGCTGTTTTATGTTGCCATTTTTGTCTCTAGGAAGACTGTAGGTTGTGGCTTGTGATCAAGGTTTGCTGATGCTTGTGTATTAGGAAGAGACATTTGGTGTTTTAGCCTGGATACAGAGGAAGAGGTTGGATAAAACTGTTATTTGGGATATTTTGGCAGAGAATAGTTTCTTTATACATCTTCTGAGTCAGAGGTGGGAAGGTTGGAAGAATGTGTTCGCTCTTGTTGTGGCGGCTCATTGGCAGTTTTTTTTTTTTTTTTTTGATTTGTTTGCTCTCGGTTCTTTTCCTGGCTGCTGCCTTGCTGAAAGGGAGGGAATTTAGGCTTGAAGTTGAAGTGAAGTGAAGCTTTGCTTCAGGTGCATTGCGAGCCTCTGGTATGCAGTACACAGACACACTAACAGAAACAGACACTCCCAGGTTGGAGACAGAGTGACGATAATGCCTAATGGCTCTGAGGAGTCTCCAAGATTATACTTGGCAATGAAGCTTTTGGTTTAAAAAAAAATATATATATATATATATATATATATATATATATATAATAAAATAAAGGGGCTGTTTTAAACCACATGCACACATATTGATGGTCTCCCAACACTTCGTTTAGCTCATTAAGTTGATTCTTGATTAAAAAAAAATAAATAAAAGAATAATAAGCGCAATTTATATTTAAAATGTATTTTGGTCCAAACACATTAAGGACTTACATAACAGTGGAAGTCTGAGTTATTGTGAAAGACTAGGAACACTTGATCTTGTGCAGTACGCTTTGCAGTGGTCTGGGAGGTGAGCTTGCTCAGATGTGTTGAGCATATGGGGATAGCTGATTCTAGGGGTGTTTGCGGTTGTCAGGAAGTGCTAGAGAGTCATCAGATTTTCTTAATGGAAATATCCGTGGGAATGGAAGGTGTGTTGAGTGGTTGACTGGCAGAGTGGCCACTGCAAGTAACAGGCTGGTAAAATGGAACAGGACAAATATTGGTTTGGATATTTTAAGAACAGCCTGGAAACACACCACATGAACTAGTGAATGGTATTCTGGCAAAACTGGGCATTGTTGCCCATGCTTGAAGTACTGATATGTGTGTATGTAAAGATGGAACTATACTTATAACAAATAAGAAACTAGAAGGGTCTCATAATTTAAAGTCTATGGACTGTATAACCATGCTTGGAAGGAGCTAATAATAAGAATAAGCATTACAGCTTGTAGTCTCTCAAATAACTAAGCAACAGCCAAGAAAAAAATACAATAGTTATGTAATGTATGATTTTAGTAAATCTAGACATAAAATATATAATCATCATATAAGATAAAGCAGTCTGCTGAATTTAGATATTAAAGACAGGATTCAATAACATGGGCTTGTGTATAATAACACTACTGTCTTAACTTGTTATAAATGACATACACTACAATGAACATCAAGAGGAAGCATGATGATTTTCTTATACTAATAAATATGCATAACAAGTCATGTAATTGCTTTAACTTGAATTGTAGTTTTTGTAACCCATCTCGACCATATATAATACTTATGTGGTTACCAAGGTAACTAATGTTTTATACATGACATCAAACTGACAAAGTTGTTCAAGAGAAACAATAGAAGCCTGAACTTGAAATGTCACAGAATGCAACAATCATATTATTAATAAATAGTATTAAACTGACAATAGATACTCAGTTTAATAACATGGGCTTGTGTATAATAAAACTATTTTAACTGGTCATAAATGATATACTATATTGAACATCAAGGGGAAGCATGATGATTTTCTCATATAGGTAAATGTGCATAACAAGTCACATAATTGCTTTAACTTGAATTGTGGTTTTGCAACCCATCTTGACCATATATAATACTTAAGCTGTTACCAAGGTAACTAATGTTTTATACATGACATCAAACTGACAAAGTTGTTCAAGGGAAACAATAGAAGCTTGAACCAGGAATGTCAAAGAATGTAACAATCACATTCTGAACAAAAAGTATTAAATTGACAATCACTCAGTTTAACCTTTGCTATTTACACAAAATAGAATGTTGCCATTTAAATCTAAAAACTTTCAGTATATCCCATAAAATGGCAATTTATGTATATGGAAAGGGAACTTATAAACATTAATCACAATAAGTGAATTTTTTTGTTGTAATCATTAATCACAATAAGTGAATTTGTTTGTTTTAACCTATAATTTCACTCATTTTATAAGATATGACAGATATGAAAATCCTTATGTGTAGGAAATGGGGGGGATGCACTGATGATTAAAATGCACTAACTTTCATCAATGTTCACATAAAACAAACTTGATGCTTTAAGTGAGCAACAAAGTGATTACATAAATGCTGGCAAACAATGAAATATAACTTCTGATATATCCAGTAAAATACATTGTATTATAAATATTAGGTATAAATATTATTACCATCTATTTATATTAAGTAATACGTTTTAAAATACTTCGTCAATAAGGGTGAATATGTTAAATAACTGTGTGCTATAATCTTTTACTGAGGTTTTATATATGATACATCCTAATTTACTATGATTGAATTGCTGGTCATCTATCTTTCATGTAAATATTAATTGCTTATACAACAAGTAGACATTTATACCATATTATAATTATGTCTAATGTACAATAGTACTACATCTATTCAAAATAATATAAATATTGCTTATTCCTATTACAAATATTCTCCATATGATAATTCCGTTTATGGAACTCAGATGTTCTGGATTGTCAAGGTATGAGTGACAATCTGATGGACTTAGGTTTATCCATCAGATTAGGAATGATTTTCATTCCATGGCTAGTGTGGATCTTAGTTTTTGTTAGCATTTATTAATTTAAATTTTACAAAAACATTTTTAGTATGCCTGACCAAACATTACTTTATTGGTAAACACTCAAACCATAAAACTGATAATTTCCTTTAAAAGCTCAAACATATACTTTATAGTTATCAGAAGAAAATGTTTAATAGTCACAATAAAACAAAAATACATAGTCTAAATAACCTAAGATGGATTTAACTTTCTTATCTTTAAATATCAATGTCTTAAATAATCCTAGCAAGAGATCAAATCTACTGAAATATTAAAAACTGAACAAAGCACAAACTGTCTTCCTTCAAGAAACTCATTTCAAAACAATTACAAATGTAATCCTAAGGAATATATGATATTGCCACAATCCACTTATAAGATGAAGACAAAAGGGGCAACAATTTTATGGAAAACAAATGTGATTAACCCAGAAATCATTTATAAGTATGAAGATAAAGAAGACCTTATGGCATTAGTAACAGTTAAATATAACAACAGAATATTGACCCTAGCCAAGCTATACTGGTTCCCAGGCATTGGAACAGGAACTGTTAAAAAAAACACTTGGATTTCATTTCCAATAGTTATAAAGGCAACTTAATATTAGGAGGAGATTTTAACTGTATATTTGATATTTCTGAAACTAAAAATAAAAGACCTCTGCGTACATCTGCTGTATCAAAAGCTTTAAACAAGTGGGTAGAATCATTTTATTTGGTAGATACTTTCAAATTTAAAGAAGATAAATCTTTGTTGTTTTCCCATCAAGTTCATGGATTTGGTACCCAAACTAGAATAGATAAAATATTTGCTGCCCATGACTTACACTCTAAAATCATTAATTTCTCAATCACTCCCTGCCCCTTTTCAGACCACAATTCATTGATGCTAAAACTTCAAAATGGGTACAAACCATTAATCTTTAACTCCAGAATTCCAGCATATATAACTAAAATTAAAGAGTTCAAACCCTGGTTATTATATGAATTACAGTTCTTCTTAGATATTAATTACACCACAGAGATAAATAAAATGATATGGGACTCATTAAAAGCTTACATATATGGTAAGACCCTAACTTGGTAGAAAAAATCAGAGAATGGGATTTTGAATTATTAAATCTACAATCCAAACTTTTGTCAGTAAAAGCTGAAAAAATCAAAATCATTTGGAGATGAAAAAGAAAGTAGAAGTATTAAACAATAAATACAATGAAATTCTAATACATCAAACTAGTTTAGCTTTAGAAAAACTAAAAATTAATACATTGGCCATTTCTCCCAAATAGCTGCATAATTTATCCACAAGAATCAAAATATAATCAAAAGCTAACAGAATTAAAAGTATCTTCCATGAAAAGAAAGGGAAAAATGTCTCGGATATAGATGACATTCTTGATGCCTATAGAAATCACTATATGAAACATTTCCAAAAAGAAAATATACATATCAATCAATTAAATTTAGATGAAAAATGTTCTAATATAAACAAAATACCAGAAAAATTAAAACAAGATCTGCAAGCACCTATATACTACAAAGAAATTACAGATACAATAATAAAGTTCGTAAAAATAATAAAGCTCCAAGTATAGATGGCATAATTATGGACATATATAAACCTTTTCCTTCAAAGAAACCAGCCCTCTTCCATAAAACTCTATTAGAAATTCAGTCACAAGCTTTAATACCACCCTCTTGGAGATATTCCTTAATCACACCAATCCTAAAGAAAAACAAATCCCCAAACCTCTGTACCTCATATAGACCCATATCATTATTAAATAATGATTATAAGATATTTATGACAATATTAACTAACAGAATAAAAATACCACTATCCAAAATAATAAATAATGATTAAACTAGATTTATATATCATAGACACGCACATGACAATATTAAAAGGATAATTTCTCTTGTAGATTATGTTAATAAAGAAAATAAACACTCATAATTGGCTTAGATATAGAGAAAGCCTTTGATTCCCCAAATTCGGACTATTTATTCAAAAATCCTAATGCTATTTGAATTTCCTGCATCCTTTGTTCATCTCCTAAACAATACATATACAAATAATTTAGCATATGTCAAGTTAGGTCCTTTTACCTCTGAATCTATACATGGAAAAAAAGGCACTAAACAAGGCTGTCCCATGTCACTGATTCTATTTGCTATAGCTAATGAAATACTGGCAGATTCAATTTGTAAAAATATAAAAATAAAAGGAATAGATGCTTATGAACAATACAATTCTAAAGTAATGCTATTTGCTGATAACATATTACTAACATTATCTAATACAAAAGAGACATTAGAAGAATTAGATATATTAACTGACAAATTTCACATGACTTCAGGACTCCATTTCAATAAATCAAAATCAACATTTTACTTTTGAATAAAAAAAAACTGCAGACTAAGGGGGATCACATTATAAGGGAAACAAGAATCTACCTTAAAATATGTAGGAATTGAGTTGTGCAAGGATAATAATGATTTAGTCTAAATAAACTACAATAATATCATCAATACAATTAAAATCTCAGTGGAAAAATGGAACGAAATAATAGTAACATTTGAAGATAGACTACAGTTAATAAAAATGTTTTTACTGCCCAAGATCCTATATATATATATATATATATATATATATATATATATAGCCTTGGCAATGCAATTGTTACCAGAAAGGAATATACTTAAAGAAATAAATTCATGCCTAATAAAATTGTTATGGTTTCCCAACAGAAACAGAATAGCTTTAATACATCATATCAGACCATGAAAACAGGGAGGATTAAACTTTCCTGATTTAGAAACATATATAAAAGCATCAATATCTAAAACAATCTCAGATTGGACAAGTTCAAATTACTCTGCAAATTGGAAAGAATTACTAACTGTAATATCAATAAATGAATTTGATTTACAAAAAAAAAATTCAAACAGATAAAAACAATTTGCCATGACACATATGTATTAGTATGCAATATAACATAACTAAACCCACTAAAACTCGTATGATTAATTATTACATTGTCTCATTTATGAAAATTATTAATGCAAATATAGATTTAAAAATCTGGTTTTATCTTTTAATACCATTTATAGTCACAAAGAACTTTCCACATAAAATATATAGAGAAATTAATTCCTGGGAACAGAAAGGGTTTGTTTGTTGGCTCCAATGTATCAAAGAACTAAAAGTTTTAGATATGCAAGTAATAAAAACAACATACAAAATTCCACAACAGGACTGGCTAACTTTACAGAGTATTCTATCATATTTGCAAGATTTAAATAGAATAGTTAACAATTCTTCATTTAAAGAAATACCTAAATTTATGAAATACATATATGAAATCATATATAATGACTTGACATGGGAAACAGTATTTTAACATTTTACAAAATACTGATAAACTATAAAATAACACCCAAAACTTCATATTGGAAATATATAACGAAAGGACACTTGATACAGTTCTCCTTTCGGCTTTTCCTGGTTAGGGGTCACCACAGCGAATCACCTGTCCGCTCATGATTGGCAGTGGAGTTTTACAGTGTTGAGTTGCCAGCCCAGCGCCCAACCTTCCACAGAAGGCACACAAACACAAACACTCACACCCAAGGCCAATTTAGAGTGTCCAATCCACCTGCAGCATGTCTTTGGGATGTGGGAGGAAACCGGAGTACCCGGAGAAAACCCACACAACCACAGGGAGGACATGCAGACCCCACACAGAAGGCACCCCAGCTGAGAATCAAACCAGAGAACCTCTTGCTCTGAGGCGACAATGCTAACCACTGCAACACCATGGCCGCCCACACTTGATACAGTTAACTATAGATATTAAAACATATCTTATTATCAATAAAATCCTTTACACAATACTGGAAAGTTTTTAATTGGAAATGCTTGCACAGAGCATTCTTAACACCAGACAGAATCAGTAAAATTAGTTCTTCCATAAAAGGAATATGTTGGAGATGTGAGCAAGTACACAATGCAGACTGGAACCACATTTTCTTTGATCTTGTTAAAATTAAGCCATTTTGGAATGGTATTAATAACTTTCTAAAGCTTTATTTAATGTATCATTTTATTTAACTAAAGGTCTTGTATTATTAAATGTGAACGAAGGTCCTCATTCGAATAGGTCAAACATGTATCTAGTGTAGATTATACTTGCAATTTCAAGGAAGATGGAATACAAATACAATACCAACTTTGGAAGACTTCTACAGCCTACTGAAGACCACAGCATTATTGGAAATTAAAATTAAAGAACTAAGAATTTATCAAAAGCCATTTATCAACAACCCTTGGGGAAAAGTCTTATAATTGATTGACACTATACAATAATTGATCAGACACTCTGATAATGGATTGGACATACTTATAAAGTAACTATATACATTAAGATCTGTTATAGTGTCAGGCTAATGTAAATAGTGTTCATAGTTATTTAAGATTTTATGTCTAAATACTATGGAATTCATTCAAATATATTTGAAAAATAAAAATCTGAGAAAAAAAAATCACAAGAAAATTAAATGTAACATTTGGACAAAAACAGATCTAAATAAGACAATAAAAAATACCTAGAAAACCTTAGGAAAATGATAACCCACAAACTATTGAGCTGCATAGACACATGGTGGAGCTTTGAACTTAAGCCCATTGGGAGAGGCTTACCCAAGAGTCAGTTAAATACGGAAACTCTGAAAAACTAGGGATTTAATAATAGTATACTGTTTTGGGAACAGCTTTAAAGGGCAGGCCATGGAATAACATTAATTTAACTCAGTTAAATGGACCAAGTAGAGCAATTTGGATGAAGTATATGGTTTTATCAATTCTTGAGAAGCACAACGCTGAAAAAAAAAATAAAAGGCAGATGAAAATTCCACAGGAGATGCAGATGTTAGAAGCAATAACTAGTGAAGCAAGGATAGTGAGATTAATAAGTAGGCTTCATAATGTACTAAGAAGCAGATACGAATGAATGTGAGCTAGAATGCTGATAACAGAGTGGGAGAGAGTATTAGGAATATCTGGTCTAGAAGAGAGATGTTTTGATATGTGTTATTCCCAACAAGGTCACTAAGGCAAGAAAATATTGGATTTTTGACTAGTAATGCCTCCACAGGTATTTTATACCCCCATAGGCTTAGTAAGATGTATAAATGGGCTTTAGAAGGTGTCTGGAAAAGAATGGAAGAATGTGGTTCCACATTTCTTGAAGCTTTAATAAGTTAAAAAAAATCCATACAGATATGCAGAAGACAGATGAGAGAATTTTAGGGGAAACCTATCCTGTGAATGAGGAGGATTATCTTTTAAATTATGTGGAAAAGTCCCAAGCAGCAAAACATAGGAAAGAACTGGTATTATTACAGATAATATCCAAAAAGTAATCAACAGAAAACAGAATACCAAGCAGAATCACAAAGTGTAGAAATTCTAGGAATGATGAATGAACTACGAAAGCAAGACATGATACTCAAAGCACATAGTAGCAAATATCATAAGAGAAAAGGTAGACATGGAAATAGACATACAAGGGAATAGACCAGGCAAGAAGAAATGAACAATAAGATAGAAACAAATGAGAAAAAATTTAACTTATGGATGAAGACAGCCATTGGTAAACTGAGGACACATACAGAATAACCAATGGCTGAAAGGAATGTACTGTTTAATGGCATGTATTAAGGCAGAGGTTTCATAATGGTGACAATTGTCTGAATGTAACTGCAGGTAATAGGCACAGCCTTATATAAAGGGATAAATTATGTAAAAATGAAAAGTAAATGACTATGAAAGGTTAAGTAGTATAATAACTATGGTATCAATAAAAGCTACTTTTAAAATAAAAAATATATATATACATATGTTGTCCATTCAGGTGAATAGAGCAAAACTTTGACTAATATTGAGATTTCAAAGATTAAGAACCAAGTTATTTCTGTGGTGGATCAAGCTACTCTGCTGGCCAATTATACCATTAAATGTAGCCATGATTCAGTGGAAGCGTCCTCCAGGAGGGCTGCTACTAGATCTGCTCTCAGAAGATTTCTATGGCTTCATTCCCAGTCCCTACTGGAGGGCATCAAACTAAACTGTTAGACTCTTTTCTTAACAAGGATTTAGTATGTTTCTCCAACTGCAGACCTGTTCAAATCTTTACAGCAGAAAGGAAAAATGCAAGATTTCAACCAAATCTTTCTCAATTCAATGTCCAAGTAACAAAGAAACTACCCAGCTAAGCCTACTTTTCCCACAGAGACCCAAAATCTGCTCAGAACTGCAGGAAAACGCCTAAGTAAAATTTTTAGGACAAAACGTCAATACATTCCAATTCCAGAAAACCTCTCTTTCCAGACAATCAGCATGACTACTTTCTGCCACTTCCTTTCCCCCTCAGTCCACCCCTCCCCTGTCAAAAAAGACTAACACTATCCCTTCCAGCTTGGCAGCTCATTACTTCAGACTAGCAAGTCTTTTCTGTCATTCAACAAGGTCACAAAATAACTTAGAAGGAAACTCCAGCCTACAGAGGCATTCCATCTCCTCTTTTCAAATAGATGCAGCTTTCTATTTTTAAGTGTCTTCTGCATGAAGGTACCTTACAATCTGTACCTCCACAAAATCTAAGAAAAGACTTTTATTCCAGACTGTTCTTGGTACCCAGAAAAGGAAGAGACTGGATACCCATTCTGGATCCATCTCACCTCAATCCATTCCTGAAGTTACCTTCTTTCACAAAATGCTTTCCCTTCAAACTTTCTTACCCTTCATCTTACCCTAAGCTTTTCTAGTACCCATTGGCTCTGAAGCATGCTGACCTTCACATTTCCATTCACCCTTTTCACAGAAAGTTCCTCGGGTTCTCTGCTTGTTCATCACACTTTCTGTTCTCTGCTTTACCCTTTGGGTTACGTATAGCCTCCAGGATTTTCACAAAGTTTCTAATACCATTTAACTCTTTTTGCAGGATTCAGGGAATTCAGATATTCCCATACTTCAATGACCTTCTCATACATCAACCTCTCATGAAGACCTGCTAAGGCATCTCAACTATATGATCCCCTTTCTGCAGAGGCTGGGCTTTGTTATCTTTCTAAAAAAAAGTCTACTTTCACTCCTACCCAGGACCTAGTCATTCTGGGTTGCATGCTGGACACACATCTCATGTTAGCTTTTCTCCCACATTAAACTGCACACTCCCTCCTTGTACTTTTAACCCCTCCTTCCTCTTCCATCATGTCCAGCAAGGAAAATTCTAAGGGCTTTGGGGTTCATGACAGCCTCCATCCCCATGATTTCCATTGCCAAACTTCATATGAGAAATATCCAGTGGTACCTAAAGTCTCTCATCTCAGCAGTGCCACATACTGGACACTCTGATCACTCTCCTTCCCTTTCTAAAATGAGACGTGGCATTGGTGGATCTCTCAGGTGCAGCTGAATCCATGACTGCCATTCTAATCAACTATTCCCAATCAAATTGCATATAGATGCATCAGATCTAGCCTTGGGTGCATGGGTTGATTTCCTGACAATTCAGGGTCAATGGATTCCCAAAGAAAGGAACACATCACTTTGAAATATATGAGGGCACTCATTCAGTCTGTATAAGTATTTTCTCATTTGTGAAACCCTGGCACCCACAAGATTTTCACAAACACAACTGTCATGTAGTATATAAACAAGGGGAAGAGAATGCCTGCCAACTATGCAGACTGGCTCATCTGATGTGGAACGAAGCTATAAATGCAAATCTGTCCCTGCAAAGAATTTACAGGTCAATGTCACTGAGTAGATCCCTGTCAGTTTGAGTGCTAGTAAGTTGGGATGAAGCAGAGAACCCTCATGAATGGATGTTGAACAGAGAGGTCTTCCTAAACATAGTCCAGAAATAAGGTATTCCTCAGACAGATCCATTTGCCTCCACTTTCAAGAAACAACCCAGGCTGTTTTGCTCCAGGTCTGTGGAATGGGCACTGTGTGTCTTTTTCATGGGAGGGAAATTCCTTTATGCCTCCTCTCCACTTCCCCTTATCCCAAAAATTCTGTTAAATATTCTAAGGAACAGATTGAACATCTTGCTGGTGACTCCCTTTTGGTACAGGCAGCACTGGCTATTTCTTCATCATCTTTTGACTAGGGGATCATCATTATTAGTTATCATTCAGAATGGACTTGCCCACAGACAAAGTGTTCTCTGCTTCATTTTAATCCCTTTTAGACACCAATTTTCTGAGGATGTACTCCAGGTTTTCCAGAAGCTGAGAAAAAGATTGTGTATATTTAAATGGAAAAGATTTTCTATCTAGTATCACAAAACAAAAATCCCAATTCAAACCAGGATTTTTGTTATATTAACAGCTAGTTTAGCATAATCCTCTATCAATTCATGTCTATCGGCAACTTCTGCATGTATACCCCAGGATCTGCCCCTGCTTTCTAGAACTGAGGTGAAGCAGATTCTCAAAGGCTGTCTTTCATTTTAAACCATCCAGGATGGTTTTCCCCTCTCCCTGGCACCTTAAATTTGTCTTGAGAATGTTTACACAGTCACCTTTTGAACCAGAGGCTTCTGCATCTCTACAGTTCTGTATTTGGAGAACTATTCTACTAGTGGTCCTTTCTTCTGCCAGAAGGGTTTCTGAGCTACAGGCCCTTATGGCCTCTCCACCCTTCCTTATTTTTCAAAGGGATAAGGAATCTCTTAGGGTCAATCCTTCCTTCATGTCTAAAGTGGTCATCTGTGCAGACTTAGCAAAACACTAGATCTAGAGCATCTTTTGCTAGATCTGTGTTATCTGGATTGATTGATAGCTCCCCTGTTCATGGTCCACCAACCCCCTTCTAATTAATAAGCTTTGAGAATCACCCAAAAGTAATGGAATACTGCAACAGAGATCCAAGGAAGAAAATATTATGATCATGTAAGAACTTACCATAACAGTTATATCCTACTGATCACTGCTGCAGTATCACTTCTCACTCTCTTTCCCCTTTGTTTCCCTAATGTTTATCCTCTGCAGTTTCATGGACCAAGGGGGGAACCATCTCCATACTTCCCTGCTCTTAGCTGACCCTAATCCTTTTGCTAATTCTTTCTCTCAGGTGTTTCCAGGTCTCCTGGCTTATAGTCTGAGGATCTCATGCTCATACATCTGCTTATGTATCCTTATGCCCATGGGATTAGGTCATGCATCAAACGCATGACCTTATGCCCGTGGGATTAGGTCATGCATCGGAAGTATGGTCTTATGCCCATGGGATTAGGTCATGCATCAAATGCATGACATTATACCCATGGGATTAGATCATGCATCAAATGCATGACCTTATGTCCATGGGATTAGATCATGCATCAAATGCATGACCTTATGCCCATGGGATTAGATCATGCATCAAATGCATGACCTTATGCCCGCAGGATTAGGCCATGCATCAAACGCATGACCTTATGCCCATGGGATTAGGTCATGCATTGAACGTATGGCCTTATGCCCATTGAATTAGGTCATGCATCCAAGCCCATGGCCTTATGCCTGTTGGATTACGTCATGCATCGAACGCATGACCTTATGCCTGTGAGATTAGGTTATGCATTGAACTCAAACTTATGCCCATGGGATAAGGCCATGTATCGAACACATGAAATTAGGCCCATTGAATGCATGACCTTATGTCTGAGAGAATAGGTCACACAATGAACACATGACTGTAAGGAAGCTTTTTTTTGGCTTTGGTACCCTGTTGGGGCATCACCTTAGCTCAGTGAGATAACACAATAGTATTGGAATACTGGATCAATTGGACATCTACTGTTATCATAAGTTCTTAGACAACTGCACATGACAGACACACCACTCTGTTATGATTAGGTCATGTTAGGGACAAACAATGAACAGTGCCAGTTGGCAAAAGAACAGTGGTAGAAGGTAAAATATCTTTGTTTCTGCCTGCTGTTCATGGCAATCAACTATCCCAGAGATGGTCTCCCATTTTTTCTCTGTACCTTGTATTTTTTTTTTAATTTTCTGATAAATGATAGAAGATTGTTCGCAGTCAAAACTTTCAGTTTTATACCTCTTATTGTTCAGAAAATGCATATCAGTGCAAAAACTGTTGTTCTTTTAAATTACCTGAATTAGAACAATAATTAAACTCTCCTGGATTGTGATTTTTTTGTCCCTCTAGCCAGAATTCTTACGCAAATAAGTCGATAGTAGGTGTGCTGCTGTCTGTTTGACAGCATGCATTAAGTGCTTTACTAGCTTTCAAAGCCGGCAAAACACACTGCTTTTTTTCTGTAACTAGTAGTACATGGAGTAAGTAAACCTCCATCGTGAAAAATAATTATAATGGGGTCTCCACTCAAAATCATATCCCTTTATTATGTCTTCTCAAATCGTAAACCTTTACTATGTCTTCTCAACATGGATGCCAGGAGTCACCTCTTGAGCTACACTCTTGGGATACATTTCTTGACATCCATGTCTAAAACACAAGTGAGTTATAACTGGAGACCCAGTAATATCCTTTGTGTTTCATTCTGACCACAGACACTATTGTGTCTCTTCCATTAGACAGTGGGTGCACATGGAAAACAATACTAAATTTATAGGAAAAACGACTTCAAGAGAGAGTTCTGTGTGCATTTTTCCCCCCAGATTAAATTGGTCAACTCTCCAAGTCTTATCTAGACTTATAAAGCATCCTAGCAATTTTTTAATCATTCTTATTTCATCAAAACCCAAAATGAACTTATAGTTTGGATGTTAGGACCTTTACTTTTGCTTACATAGCAGTTAAACAAAGAGACAGATCCCACAATTTAATAGGATAAATTGGATAAAAAGCTATAAACTAATTTAACAGGTCCTGTCAAAATTCATCTCTGGTTGTGTAAATGCATGTCCTCTTATACTCCTAGTCAGTAACCTACATACCTAAACTACACAGTACGTGATCCAGTAAGGGTGGATCCTGTAATGATATGTTTGGGTCATGTTAACCCTCTCTAGTGATTTCTGCTCCAAAGCAATAATTAGCGCAAAAGAATACAGTTAACAATGTGCTAATTTGATGTTACTATGGGGCACATCATTTTTCACTAAGTTGGAAATATAACTACTATGTTATCATCTAAAACTTAGTGCTTAAATAGAAATTTTCTACTTCTGTGTTTTTGTAATGAATTTTGATGTCTTAAGGAATATTTAAGGTATACTACCAAATGAAATGGATTACAAGCCAGTTGAAACTGAAACCGCCAAATTGCCATCTTCCAAAAATATGGATCAGTATACATTTCAATTCATAATTTACATTCCTTCATTATTTTTAACTTTCAAACATTTTTTAATGAACTATGCAATACATTTTCCCCTGAGGTCAGCTGTTTACAAAGCCTTTTCCTGTAATTAGTCAACACTGTATTTTTGGTGTCCCCTTCATCAGTTAACCATTCCACACACCTGACATTTCTCTATCTTTAAAAATTAAAAGTTTATTTTTTTAATAACAAAACTACATTATTAGCTGCAGATGTTATGAAAGTTTGTTGAGCAACTTTTTTGAGCAACCTTCTTACCTAAATGGAGTGGTTGTGTTTCACAGTATCTGAAAATACATGTTTCAGTAAAACCAGATTTGAAACTACACATCTGGCATGTAAACAGATAAACAAATATAATGATAAATAAAAACTGAATAAATAAACCAAAACACAGGAAGTTTTTGTAAAGTCTCACTGACATGACTGCTTCAACTTTTGTAACATGTAACTGCAGACTACAGAAGTCTGCTCAAACTGTTTGGATGATACAGTATTTAACACAACATACTCATGCAAATCTTTAGCCTATATATAATTTACCTTTGACCAAACATTAGAGTAGATTTTGTTTCAGCCTCATTGAATACGGAGGGTGAGCAGCAGATGACGATAGTGGTTCGGCAGTTCCCACCAAGCGAGTCCTGAAGAATTCTCGTCATTTTACTGTCTCTGTACGGAACATGGGTTTTCTAATAAAAGAAAAGCAAATTATTTCTCTTCTCATAGCTTTTGGTAAAAGAATAATCTACCATTTAGGAAAAATATTTAAAAATTAAATAAAAATGGAGCAAGATAAAGCAAGTATATCTTAACAGAACCAAACATAACTCAGAAATCTGATGTCTTACTCATCTCTGTCCCATATACCAGTTCTTGTTTCCTTTAAGACAAATGTGGGGAAAAAAAACACATCAATCATCAATCCCCAGATGGGAAGTAAAAAAAAAGGTGACATGTGGAATGTTAATTAGGCTGACATACATAAAGCTAACCACTGTATATATGCTTCCTTTTGTTTCATAACAGTGTTTTTTGGGGGAGATTCATGGATCCAGGGAGCAAGATTATGTTCTGCTGTTTTTTTAAGAAGCCTGGCAACAGTTACACTTTTAAGAGATTTGTGATTAATCGCATTTTCACTACACTGCATTCAAAAATAGACTAGTGTTTGTTCATTCCACAGAATCATAGATATTCCAAGGGCAGCAAGTCTTGGGACCATTCCCACCTTGCCGATACCCTCCTCTCAAACTACACCTCCTTTCTCCATGAAAGCAATACCAGTCAATCCTGCAGGAAATTTGTGGATGTCTATCCAGCCATCTAGATTTGGCTTAAAGCAAAATCGTGAGTTGTACTGTTTAGCATGCAGGGGATGTGGACATCTGGAGAAAGCCAAAATAATAAGGGAAAAAGGCTTACAATTAGGGACACATTGCAAATGTTGCTCTTATAAACGTAGAAAACTGCCAGAATAACAGGTTTTGTGTTAGCATGCATTTTCTGCAGGATATGAAGTCTGAAATTCAAATGTATACCATTATTTAGTAAATTCATTGTACAATGATTTGCCAGAAAACCACATTATTTATGACAGACTAAAAATATGAATCACAAATATGGATAGTATGGTTATAAACCCATCCCTCCATTACATTTTACTTGTTGAAGATGCAACTGTTTGTAGCAGATGTGGAACTTGTACCCATCACACTACCCATCCCTCCATTACGTTTCATTTGTTGAAGATGCAACTGTTTGTAGCAGATGTGGAACGTGTACCCATCACATTATGTGGCATTAATGCTGAACAAGTAACTGCATTAATGTATGTGTGTGCTTGAGGCATACATTCTCAAAGAGAAGAGACTCTCTCAAGGTCCTGCAGAAAGGCAGAGATCTGTGGTAAGTAATATGAAATACAGACTACACCAGTCCTACTAGTGTGCTGAAGTATTTCATACTTCTCTCACTTCCTCAGTAAACCTAACCAATTACTTTGTCACATTCTCAGAGTCCCACTCTAATCTATTTCACCTGTCCAACCTTTTCTTTACACCCTCTCCCCCACCTTAATTCTCCCCTAAGTTTCTCAATCTTTCTCTTATCGCCTCACTAACCCCTCCTAAACCTTTCTCCCTTTCCCCTCTAACAACTTCTTGCCTCTATTATCCATAGTATAATTGCTTAGACTCCAATATGTATATACACTATTCCCTGTGTATTCTACAATACGTGATTGTTTACTTTGTAAATAATTTGTATTTGTTAACTTGTATTTGGAGCTTTTCTCCCAGGGCCTCCACTGAAAATGGGCTACTTGTCCAGTCGGACTTACCCAGTAAACAAATGTCAAATAAATAAAATAAAATTTATTTTCATATAAAATGCACTCTCTCAGTATTAGAAATATTTTGGAAATTCTGTGAAAATCGGTGTAAAGCAAAAAAAATAAAATGGAATCAATAAAAGGTACAAATGGAAATGCTTATGGAAGAATTAAATATGCCAAGGTTAGAAGTAGAGGAGGCTCAATTAACAGTTAGGATAGGAAGAGATGAGATAAAAACAGTGATGCATAACCAATCTACAGGAAGAGCCACAGGAATAGAGGATATTCCTGTGGAAGTTTGGAAGCTAGGAGGGAAAAAACTTTATAAAGATCTGGAACGTTTTTGTTTAACAGTATTTCGGAGGAGAAGTACCAACATCCTGGAAAAAAACGGTGGTAGCTGTAATACCTAAAGAGGGTAAGGATCCATCAGATTCAGCTTCATACAGGCCCATTTCAATACTAAATCAGGATTAAAAAGTGTTTATGTCTATAATGGCTAAAAGAATGGCAAAAGTGATGCCAAAATTGATAGATACAGATCAATGTGGTTTTGTGGAGGGGAGGCAAACATTTGACAACATTAACAGAATAGTGATGATCCAGAGGGAATCACAATGTAAGAAAATACCGCTATTGTTGGTGGGTCTTGATGCAGAAAAGCATTTGACAGAGTAAGCTGGGACTTTATGAGCAAACCGATGGAAGCATTTGCATTCCCTGATAAAATTATAAGGTTGATTAGGAGGATATATGAGGGATCGGAGCCGAAAATTGAAGTGGGTGGGGTCCTCTCTGATAATCTCTGCTTAAGCAGAGGAACCATGCAGGGATGTCCTCTTTCCCCATTGTTATTTGTATTATATTTAGAACCACTGGCCAAGAAAATAAGGGACTCAGAAATTCAAGGATATAAATGGTATGGTAGTCAAGAAAAGCTGGCTTTATTTTATACCGGACAAAACCAGAAAGGGACATTACAGTGCAGTGGAACATACTGAGACAGCTTCAAACCTTTTGGGGATATAAAACTAATGAAGCTAAAAATAAAAGCAATAATGTTAAATTATGTACCCACACACACAAACTGGTTCAGTAATATCCATACTTATGGTGACATGATAAAATGGAGTACTTAGGAGTATGGATTGAAACCAATACTAGTTTGGCAGCTAAGGATATGTGGAAAGAGACTAAACAAAAAATAATACAAAGCCTGAGAAAACAGAAGCTATGTTATATGGATATCGATAGTATGATACAAGCAGTCAAAATGTGTTTAGTCCCTTTACTCTTACACCCAGATCAGGCATATTTTCCCAACCAGAACAGATGTTATGGATAGCAATTAATAAAGAGCTGCAGGATTTTATCTGGGAGGGGAAAACAGTAAGAGTCAAGTTGGATAAGCTTATTATTCCAACAGAACAGGGTAGATTGGGATTACCCAAGTTGGAGTATTTCAGATCAACACAGTTAAGGCTACTATACATAACACAAGCAGAAAACTATACTTCAAAGTGGAAAGAGATGATGATGAAACATGGGGGAAGTTTAATGGGGAGATTTTGGATGCAAACCTTAAAAGGAGAACAATAATCATACAGAATATTATACATAAAGTAGCAGAAGTTATTCTAAGAGCTAAGCCAACACGGGAATGGAGAAAGAAGAGTCTATCAATAGGGATAACTGCAATTAGGGATACAGATACTAGGCAAGAGGGGGCAGGAATATATTGGAGAAAACTGGCAAAGGAACAAAGGTATTGGGAAGCAAATAACTAGAGAAGGAAAGGTAATAGAATGGGAAGACACCAAGAACTTTATTTGGACTGCAGGTTTGAGATTGCTTTCCGTATCAAATATTGATAAGAGTACAGGCAAAGAGAATGAAATAGGGGGGTCCTAAACGAAAAGACCAGCACTGATAGAGCTTTTAGTAGAATCTAGACAAAAAGTGGCAGTTAAGGAAATAATTAGTAGAGCATATAAAATATCGCATGATAACTATAAGAATCAATCAGAGTAGGTTAGAAAGGATAGGGAAGAGAGAGTGAATCAGCAATTCAAGAAAAAATGGGTGGATATATGTATGTCTCCCAAATATGCAACAAAATGTAGAAGATTTAGGATCTTTGCATGGAAGTGTTTACATAGGTATTTTTATACCCCAAGCAGACTCCATAGAATTTTTCCGCAGGTAGAAAGCAAATTTTGGAGGTGTGATGGGGAAGAAAGAAGTAAATGGGAACACATTTTCTGGGAATGTAATACATTGGCCAACTTTAAAGATTCCCTGCAGACTGCTCTGTCAGAGATGCGGGGAGAGCAAATTGGAGTAACTAGGGAAATTATTTTTCTAAGCTACAATACAGAATCAAAATTGCCTGGAACTGGGATCTTCAGAAAAGGGTAGGAGCAAATTACATAGGAAAAAATAGGAAATGTGGGATCAATATATGCAGAGGAGGAATGAGGCTTAAAAGAAGCAGGATTTGAATAAGCTATGTAACAAATGACTGGATGTATTAAAAGTGATGTATAATGTTTGCAGTTACACTTGTGCGGGCATGGTTTGTAATGTATAATGTTTGCAACTGAGATTATATCACTATTGTTTATTTTTATTTATATAAATAAGGCTGACTACGTCGTACATGATAACTTAAGATGTCTCTTGCTTAAAAATAAAAATTGCACCATCTCAAGCTGAGCAGGATGCTGACTGCACAGGCTGCTTAATGGGAAACAGATTGTTAAAAGACATGTAAGTGGTAGAATTACCTATTATAATTCAATATACATTTTAGTAGAAGTTGCTACTCCAAATGCTTTATTGATAACTGAAGCAATGTTCAGGTCAGTGGTTACACCTCATCTACTACCATTCTTACATCACTGACAAGGTCAATTTTGACAAAATTGCCTTCAATTGTCTAGTTGTAAGGATGATTTTTTTTCTCTGACACTGAAAGCAAGATTATTGTTAGTACAACAAGAGCTACTATTAGTCAAAAGCACTCTGCAGACATGCAGAAACTTTGAAAGGTACTTGAATGTAACTACATTTGCAATCATTTGTGTACTTAATTATGCAAAGCTGGTGGTGTTCCGATCTTCAGAAAACAAAATTCTCAAACAAGGGAACAATTACTGAGCTTGATGGGATTTCACTGTTCATTACTAATGATACAGTGAACCTCCAACCTTCACCTGGTGGGTTTTGGATTTTAACCAATTGTCAATCCACTGTATGATGTGGACTTTCACACTGATTTTGCTACTTTAGCTGTAATTTTTTTATTCAAAACATAATACATTTATTAATAAAAGGTAACAAAGTACTACACTTTTAAATACCTTATACTACTTAAATGTAACTGTACAGAATTTAAACAAATGAAAAAATAAACTATTTACAACAGATGCAAATTGCCTGAGACCAGATTAAGTGACACAAGCCATAAATAAGGTTTCAAACACCAAAGAATATGAACATACTGTTAGAAAAATATGTATTAATATATATGTTTAGTGCTTATTAGAAGCTAAAAGGGTTAACACATTTAATTCTATTTTATGTACAGCTTAGTTTTGTAAACTACAAGATGCTTTTCAAACTGCAATATGCTTTCTGAAACAGCAAGATGCTCTCTGACCTAGTATTTGCTAACACAGCAAAATTCATGTTTATGCCTTTTGGAAATTTACTGAGAAGCAGGTGATTATCTGCTAGGTCAGGAAAATAATGAATAGAACAATACTGTTTTCTATAATGTTATTGAGTTTGAACAATCAGCTCTGTTCGTGTTATGAGAACATGCACAGCTGCAGAAAAGATAGATACAGTTGAACAAAGACTGCTTGAAGAAATGAACTATAATTTGTACTTGCTTTGTGCTCGAATTAGCCATAGTACCTTGAATGGTAACATTGCATAGTGAGAAGTTCTATCTGACCGGTGGTCATCAAGACCACGCTGTTTTTCTTAGGCAGTTTTTTTTGTAAACTTGATATGCCAGCAGAAAATCATGGACAAACAGCTGCAATGAAATAATATTGAAAGAACTTGTGATTTATTACGTCAGCTTAGTAGGCAATGTCTTGTAAGAAATGTATAAGAATGGCTTCACTTCCTGATTCTAGTTAGACAATCTCTGTATTAGCACGTTTTTGTCTCCTTGCTGCAAGATTAAAGTGCCTTAACCTGAACCTGCCATGTGTTGATCTTTTTGAAGTTGTTTTTCCTTTGACAGATTGGTCCTTCGGACTGGAAACTCTCACTTCGCCTCAGGTCAGATGGGCCAGATGAAACCATACAGGGAAGAGACCACATCAGTTCTTCTGCTCTGAAAGACCTCCGACTGAATTGTCGTTCAAAAGAGGCCAGCCACTTTTCTGATCTGCGACTGGAGGACGAGTTAACGGTTTTCCATCGAACCAGGCGATCAATCATGGAGGCTCAGGTAAGGTGAGATTTACCTTTTTTCTGTTTTAGATGAGGGACTTGATTTGTATCATCTGTCAGGAGATTTGTCTTGTACAAGTCAGGGACAAGAAGATTGCAGTCTTGTCACAGATCAGGGAAACAGAATAGGTAAGGCAGTTATTCTAGATAAACTGTGAAAAAGAGAAATTGTGGTACCACGTAAAGATAAGAAGGGTTACATAACATTTTAACAGTCAGAACAATATGGGAAATAAGTGCACAAAAAGATCCCAAGATTTACCACTAACTGAAGATGCAAAATATATGCTATTACAGCGTGCCGACAATGTTAGGTACTATACAAAATGGGTTAATAAATATGAATTTGACGGCAAATTAGAAAAATCCTCACTTATTAAACTTGTCAAACAGCTTAAAACTGACGCAAAAGGTCAGGTAAAAAAGCAACGTCAATTAGACATTCCTCAGGCACACAGGTGGATTGAGGAAGCAAACCGTAGGGAACAAAAAAGTAATAATTCAAAAGCTATGTTTCTAGATAAAGAAGACAATAATTTAGTAATAGCATCAGCCCCTCTGCCCCCTCTGCTTCCCTTACCAGAATATGAAGCGAGTGGACAAGCTGGTCCACCTCCGCTATACCCGTCTATCTCCGCGAAGCCAAGACCGTATGTCAGAGATCCCATCGAGACTAGGTCTCGAACACGTAACTTGAGAGGGGATACTGAGTTATATCAAATGAACAAAAATTCATGAGCTATGAGTGAAGTAGAGATATGTCCACTCATAGAAGTACCAAATCCTCAGGCAGGACAGGAAGGGCAGGACCCGACTCTCCTAGTATATAGACCGTGGACACCGGAAGACATCCGGAAAGCCACAGAGGGAATTCCCCATCCAAAAGTTAATTTTAGAAAATTCTTAGAAGACTTACAGGGTATGAGGTTAAGTTATCATTTAAATGGAGAAGAAGTAGAAAAAGTAGTTAGACAAATCGTAGGTCCAGATTGGCACATGATCAGTGGCAACAGGAATCCCCGTGACGCAGAACACAGGCCACTCCCACATAGCAACGCAGACCTGGATAACAGAGTGAAAGGTCTAACAGACCGAATCTCTGAGAAATGGAAGCCTAGAGCAGACTGGACTTGCATTAATCAATGCATCCAACAGGAAGGTGAAACTGTTGACAGATATTATACTAGATTATTAGAGTGTTTTAATAACCATTGTGGAATGCAGGTACCTGAAGACCAAACACATGATTCCTGTATGAGCAGCAGCTAAAGAATGCATTTTTGAAAGACAGTATTTTGCCTATAAGCAGCTTTATTACAAAGCACATGGTAGACCATCGTACAAGTAGATTACAGTCACTACTTGAATATGCTAGACATGACAAAAGGCATTTTAACAGTAAAAAGAAAAAGAAAGCCCAAGTATTTTCTGTAGAAGATGGAGCAGAGGTTTATGTAGTACAGTCCGGGAAAAAGGGCAAGAAAAATGCCCAGGGAAACAAACAATCTGAAAAGTGATCAGAGGAGTTTGAAGAGAGAAAGAAAAGGGGTGAATGTTTCAAATGCGGGAAAAAAGGGACATTTAGCAAGGGATTGCAAGCAAAACAAGAAGGTAACCATGGAAGATAAGGAGGGTGAGGACTGACTATATGATAGTCAAGAATCACTAGAATCACTAGAAGGGAGTAACCAAGAAAAGACAAATGCAAATGTGATAGAGGGAGTAGAGAATGTGATAGAAGAAATAGAGGAAGTGCAAGAAATCGCAGATAGTGAAGAGAGTGAAATTTTAGACTTAGCATTGTTGAGCCTAGAGTTCTATTTAGCAGACACGAAACCGGAAGTTGGAACCGGAAGTTACACTTCTGGTAGAGGGGAGGGAAGTAAAATTCCTGTGTGACTCAGGGGCATCACAGACCCTGATACATCCTTCCAAACTACCAGAAAATTCAGAATCATTTGATTACATATTAGTGAAAGCAGCTAATGGACAGCTGTATCGGGAGCCACTCTCCCATAACATAGCAATAACTGACTCTGTTTCAGGGATGACCCAGAAAAGCAAAATTGTTGTTTCTGCAAAATGCCCGGTAAACCTTTTGGGCAGAGATCTTATGCAGATATTTGGCATAGCAGTAGTTCCAACTATGCAGGGTATGGAAGCACAGCGACAAATGGATACTTTTGTGGTGCGACCGGAGGGCGAAACATTTTATTGGTACAGCCAGGACCTGGTCACGGCTGGTCCAGGGGCAGTAACCAAAGAACTGATGAACATAGCCATCAGTAAGTCCCCCTCCCTTGAAACTGATAAACAGCATTTGTTGCACTGTACTCTGTATTATTTTAGCACACCAGGACCTGATAAGGAATATGAACAAGAACTGTTTAAAAACCATGCAAACAGATTAGTATTACGTAATATGTACTGGGACACAGAAGGGAACACTGTAGTTAGCTGTTCATTGCCCCAGGAATTCTTTGCACTCTATAAATCTAATCGATTACCACATGTTAGTTTGACTAAGGCCAAGAATGTGAAATGGGCAGACCTAGCAGAAAAAGTCACAAAGTGGGAAAAACAGACAGAGCTAGAATTGTCAGAACAGGGAGTACAGAAGCAGAAGTTAAATTGGATAACACAGACACACCCAGCTGTACACTTGCAGTCTAGCGAGGACAGCTAATTAGCACTCTTACTAGAAGAGGAAGAAAATGCCTTACGGAGAATACCAGAAACTCTCTGGTCAACAGGGAAATCAGATGTAGGACTAATTCGTACAGCAGGACCAGTTACTATTACGCCAAAATCAGCATTTAGACCACAGAAGAGACAGTATCCCTTAAGGAAAGATGCAGAAGTAGTCAAACCTATAATAGCAGCTTTATTTAAGGAAGGAGTACTGGTAGAATCTCCCGATTCACCATGTAACACACCCTTATTTCCTGTCAGGAAAGCAAATGGAGAATGGCGTATGGTCCAAGATTTACAAGCTGTAAATGATGCAGTAATACCTAGAGCACCTACGGTGCCAGATCCACACACCCTATTGAATGATTTGAAGCCTCAACAGAAGTATTTTTCTGTGGTAGATATTAGCAATGCGTTCTTTTCGATACCGATAAACCCTGACAGCAAACATTGGTTTGCATTCACATTTCAGGGGAAAAGGTATACATGCAAGCGACTACCACAGGGATATTGTGAAAGTCCAACAATATTCTCACAAGAGATGGCAAGCAACTTGGCGGGATTTAGCCCCCCAAGAGGCAGTCAGATTTTACTTTTTGTAGACGACATCCTGCTGGCAGCCCCCACCCAGCAAGAATGCAGAGAAGATACCATAGCATTACTACAATTTTTAGCCACTCAAGGACATAAAGTAAACAAAAACAAGTTGCAGCTTTGGAGAAAGCAGGTAAAATACCTTGGATATGTAATATCCAAAGAAGGCAGAACATTAGATGAAGATAGGAAAATAGCGATTTTACAGGCATCCAAACCGACTACCACGAAGGAAATGATGTCCTTCCTGGGTAAGACTAATTTCTGTCGGAGTTGGATTCCAAACTATGCCTTGGAGTCTGCTCCACTGACCAACTTGATATACAAGAAGCCTATGGCAGCACAAGATTTATTACAATGGACACCAGAAGCAGAAACGGCTTTCTGCAAACAAACAATTGATAGCATCCTCATTAGTTTTAGGATTACCAAACTATCATAAACGTTTTTTCCAAACTGTAGATTGTAAGCAAGGTTATATGACATCAGTGTTAACACAGCAACATGGGGACAAGCAACGCCCCATAGCTTACTATTCATCACAGCTGGACCCAGTGGCGCGATCCCTGCCCGACTGTGTACAAGCAGTAGTCGCAGCTGCAATGGCAGTACAGGCTTCAGCCTCAGTAGTGTTATTCCACCCTCTCACATTGAGAGTGCCTCATGCAGTTGTGATTATTTTACTGTAAGAAAAAGTAGCATATCTTTCTCCTGCTAGACATCTTTCCTGTATGACTATACTGTTGAGCCAACCTCATATGACAATTGAACGATGTACAACTTTGAATCCGTCTACCTTGCTCCTGACCCCTGCGGATGGCACAACACACAGCAGCCTGCAGAAGATCGAGCAAAAGACACTGCCTAGAAAAGATCTAATGGATGTTCCCTTGGATGATGCCGAGGTGACATATTATGTGGACGGCTCATGCAGAAGGGGTCCTACAGGGCAGAACCTAGATTTTAGAAGCAAAGTCTTTACCACACAACTTATCTGCACAAGCAGAAGAATTGATTGCCTTGACAAGAGCATGTACCTTGGCAAAGGGTAAATGTGTGAACATTTTTACTGACAGCCAGTATGCTTTTTCTACTGTACATGTTTTTGCGCAACAGTGGAAGAATAGAGGAATGATAACATCTACTGGTAAACCGATTAATCATGCACAGTTTATTTTGATTTGTTAGAATCTATTCAGTTACCTCAGAAAGTAGCTATTTGTAAATGTGTAGCTCATACCAAGCAACAGGATAGGATTTCAAAAGGTAATGCGAGAGCTGATACAGCTGCAAAACAGGCAGCTTCAGCTTCAGAAATATTTCTTTTGAGTGAGGAATTACAACCTTCTGAGATTTTAGATTTAGAAATGTTGAAAACAATGCAGACACTTACTATGAAAGTAGAAAAACAGAAATGGATAAAACGAGGAGCAATTCTTGAGAAAGGGCTGTACATCTCCAAAGAAGGAAAACTGATATTGCCGTCTAATTTGTTTAGATATGCAGCTTTGTTGAGCCATGGGCAGTGTCATGTCTAAACAGGGGGGATGGTACAGTTAGTGAATTGAGTGTTCACAGCATATGGATTTACAAACTACACAAAAAAATTTTGTGCAGCATGCCATGTTTGTAACAAGCATCATGCACAAGGGGCGTTGAAGCCTAAACAAGGGAGTTTCCTTGCACCACCGTACCCATTCCATACTATCTGCATGGATTTCATAGAACTGAACAAATGCGAAAATAAGAAGTATTGTCTTGTCATTATAGATATGTTTTCCAAATGGGTGGAAGCTTTTCTGACAAAAAATCCAGATGCAGCTACTGTTGCAAAAGTCCTTGTTAAAGAAATTATTCCTAGATTTGGCATACCGTAAAAGATCTACAGTATCAATGGCACACACTTTGTAAATCAAACTATACAACAGTTGAGCCGATATTTCGGAATTTCCTTAAAGAACCATTTTGCATACCATCCACAATCCGCAGGACTAGTAGAAAGGCATAATGGGGTTTTGAAAAATAAACTTAGGAAGTTAATTAGTGAGACACAAAATAATTGGGTGTACTGCCTGCCTCTGGCATTGTTGAGCATGAGAACTGTTCCAAATGCAAAGGGGTTAACTCCTTTTGAAAAATTATTTGGGAGGGCATACTATATACCTCAGTGGAAACCTCTCATGCCTGCAGACCAGGAGGCCGACAGTTCACTCGCAGAATATATGAGACGACTTTTAAGTAATAAACAACTTTTGCAGTTAAATTCTGTTTCAGATAAAGAACAAACCAGACCATCGGAAGCAACAGTAGTCCCAGGCACGTGGGTCTGGGTGAAAGTCATCAAGAGAAAAAATTGGACGACACCGAAGTGGGAAGGGCCATATCAAGTGCTACAGTCAACACCCACTGCAGTCAAGATCGCAGAGCGAGCATCCTGGATTCATCTGACACACTGTAAATTGGTTAAAAACTTTGAACTGGACAAAAAACTTGTTACTGTTACACAAGAACAAAATGACCAGATATGGAGCAAATAGAAATACAGAACAACCTCAGAAGTATTGCATGATCATTCTGTTAACTATACTGATAACATTAATCTTTTTGCTGTGGCCTTTCCTTTTTCCAGCCACACGAGCTGAACTGAATAAACGTGATATGATACTCAGACTGGCATCCAAACTAACACTTACCAAGCAATTAAAAATGCGTATGCTGAAACTTTTAATGTTTCGAATTGCTGGATTTGCACAGCTATACCAACAGCATACGGGGGATTGTTAATGACTGCTGTTCCCCTAGGGGTCAATGAGACCTGGGAAAATTAGATTTTTGCTACTACGACTGTGAAATCACAAGACAAAATAGCATTGTACCTGCCTGTTACACAAAAGGGAATTGTATGTTTTTACAAAAATGATACTGTTCAGGTGGGTTGGAGCAATTGTAATGTGACTGTTCCTTACAAATGTTATACCAAAGCTAATAATCCAGGTTATATTTGTGATACAAACTATGACTCATATTTAGAATCAATGCACAAAACGGTTGAAGTACAACATAATCCTGTTCTTTTTAAACAATTTATCATTGATAAGAAAATGTTTCATGCAGGGCAAGAATATATTAATACTAAAGTAGAGAATTGTTATTTTGTGTGTGGGAAAAAGGCATACAAATGGTTACCTGAGAATTGGTCCGACAGTTGTTTTTTGGGTTACCTGGTTCCGACCATATGACACACTGCAGCTTTGCCTCAGGGAAGAATTTGAAATGTCAGAGAGGTCACCAAGAAACCTGGAAATCCAATCAAGAGACCTGAGAATCCAATGGGACGAATTGAAACAGGCTGTAGAAACCATAACTCCATGATAAACAAAGATAAACTGACACACATGGACTTGAGTAACACTATTATATCATGGGCAGGTATAGCCCCTGCATATGGCGCAGTGAAATCGATTTGGGAGCTGAGAAAACTGTCCAAACTTATCGAAGTAATGAGTAATGCAACTTTTTCTGCTCTCGAATTAGTAACTGATGAACTGAACGCTATGAGAACTGTGGTGCTTCAAAACTGCATGGCTCTCGACTTCACCCTAGCGGCGAAAGGTGGTACGTGCACTTTAATAAAAGAGGAGTGCTGTTCATATATTCCTGACAACCAGCATGAGATAAATGACCATCTTGAGGTGATTCAGCAAGTGTCGGCCATGACCAAACCAGGCCCAAACCCACTGATGGATTTTCTCCAGAATTTGTTTGGGGGGTGGGGTAGCATCCTAATGAACATCTTGATTGCCATTTGTGTGGGATTACTCCTATTAGGAATGTGTGTTTGTTGTGGTATTCCCTGATGAAAAGATTAATTAAAGATTTTATAGACATGTCAGTTTCTGAGACTTTGTACCAAAGTATTGAAATTGAAGAACTGTTGAAAAATGAAACACTTTCATAAGTTTAAACTGAATGACCCTCTTAACTGCAAATTCTGAACAGAAGAGGTTAGGAGAAGAAGCAAACTGTTTATGCTTTTGAAAATAGAATAAAAAGTATTAACAGGGGGAAATGTTAGAAAAATATTTATTAATGTATATGTTTAGTGCTTATTAGAAGCTAAAAGGGTTAACACATTTCATTCTATTTTATGTACAGCTTAGTTTTGTAAACTACAAGATGCTTTTCAAACTGCAATATGCTTTCTGAAACTGCAAGATGCTCTCTGACCTAGTATTTGCTAGCACAGCAAAATTCATGTTTATGCCTTTTGGAAATTTACTGAGAAGCAGGTGATTATCTGCTAGGTCAGGAAAATAATGAATAGAACAATACTGTTTTCTATAAAGTTACTGAACTTGAACAATCAGCTTTGTTCGCGTTATGAGAAGATGCACAGCTGCAGAAAAGAGAGATACAGTTGAACAAAGACTGCTTGAAGAAATGAACTATAATCTGTACTTGCTTTGTGCTCAAATTAGCCATAGTACCTTGAATGGTAACATTGCATAGTGAGAAGTTGTATCTGACCGGTGGTCAAGGCCACGTTGTTTTTCTTAGGAAGTTTTTTTTTGTAAACTTGATATGCCAGCAGAAAATCATGGACAAACAGCTGCAATGAAATAATATTGAAAGAACTTGTGATTTATTACGTCAGCTTAGTAGGCAATGTCTTGTAAGAAATGTGTAAGAATGGCTTCACTTCCTGATTCTAGTTAAACTCTGTATTAGCACATTTTTGTCTCCTTGCTGCAAGGTTAAAGTGCCTTAACCTGAACCTGCCGTGTGTTGATCTTTTTGAAGTTGTTTTTCCTTTGACAATACCTAGGATGAGAAAGTTACAATGAGGGCTAATACTTTTGACCAAGGATTATTCTTAACATTATTAGGAAAAATTCTAAAATCTTCTTAGTTGGTGTTTCTTAATGGCAGCACCTTTCTTATTATAAATCTTTCCCTTTTATCTACAATTTTCTATACAGATAAGTGCAACAAGTGTTTCAGACAAACTGTGATAAGCTGTGTATGCCATCAGCTCCTCCTTCATTGTTGCAGTAACATTCTCAAAGGAAGTGACAACATTCAGCCGACAGAATCAGTCCTTGGCAAACCCATACTCATTTGCCAATTAGGAGACAAATATTACTGTCTTAAAAACCACATCCATGATTTTTCTCTCCATAATTTTTGAAAACCATCAGGTTAAGTCAAACAGCTTATATTTATTGAGATCTAACTTTCACCTACCCCTCCCAAATTTCTCTCATGTATTGAAACGGCTGCTGGTTGAATATTGCTTGTTCTGGGGCAATCTTTGCTTGGAGGAGTTTGATTAGAAGTAAATGCAGGAGATGTATTAAGTTCCATCAAATATTGCTAAAAAGCTATAGAAAATATTTTCTAGGCAAAAATAAATAACGACAACAACAATACTCAGTGGCATTACTTAAGACTGAGGTGGGAAGTTTCAAAGCACCCATACTAAAGGATAATGCTGTCCAAGCTATAAAATCCTTTACTAATGCATTCTACGGGCACCTACAACAATGCATGGATCGTGCTATCCCAAACAAAACCAATACTCACTCCTCCAAGAAAAGGAAACCAGTCTGTTGGACCCCTGCCATAAACAAGCTATACAATAGAAGGAGGAAACTAGTACAGAAAAAGAGTAAAATCCCAAGAAGGGAAGACATCCCTGATCAGTATCAGCAAGAAACTATGTTCCCTCATAAAATCATCCAAGGCTAGCTTAAAAAAAAAATTGCCATAGACTCCAAAGATAACCACAAGGCATTCTTTAGCTATGTCAAGAATCCAAGTGGCAATTCTCAGATCTGCTCAGAGTTAGTGCAGAATGGCACAAAATACATTGAACTGACCGATATAGCAAACATCCTGGCAGACAGGCTCAGTGCAAACTTCACCCTCCTCTCACCCCCAAAATGGCCCATAACTATACCAGAAGAATGTAGTGCCCCTGAAATCACAGACACTCAGGTTAAACTGCCCTCTCCAAAGCCAAAAACACAGCATCAATGGGACCGGACAGTGTCACAGGCTGTGTCCTACACGAGCTCAAAGATGAACTAACCCCTCACCTAAACACACTGTTTAAACTCAGCCTCTCCACAGAGTGGCGCACAGCAACGGTTATTCCACTCCACAAAGGTGGAGCCACAACGGACCCCGGGAACTATTGCCCTATAAGCCTGACTAGCTTGGTCTGCAAAGCTATGGAGGGCATCATCATGGATCTCATTAACAGAGACAGTGGAAACCTCCAAGCACTGGACCCTACCCAGTTCCGCTTTGTTAAGGGCAGATCATGCCTCCTAAACCTGGTGGACATCTTTAAGACAGTTACCAAGGCTATAAATGAGGGAAAGGTGATCCACACAGCCTACCTAGACCTTGCAAAGGCCTTCAACACTATTCCTCACTCAGCCATTATAAACAAGCTCACCAGCCTGAACATAAACCCCTATGTCATGAGATGAGTTGTCAACTGGCTCACGGACAGAACCCACATGGTAAGAGTTGCGGGATCTAGGTCTGACTCTAAACTGGTTACAAGTGGCGTTCCCCAGAGCTCAGTCCTAGGACCCCTCCTGTTTGACATATACTTCTCAGACAAGCACAGTAGGACTATGGCTGACCAAGTTCGCAGGTGACTGCAAACTAGGGGCTATAACTGATTCTCTGGCTGACACAGACATCTTCCAAAAGGGTTTCACTGAGACAGATACCTGGTGTCAAAACCATGGCCTCAAGCTAAATGCCAAAAAGTGCATAGTCATCCCCTTTGGAAAAAACAAAGTACCCACAAACTGCCACATAGATGGTAGCCCCCTAAATATGGAAGACGTAATAAGGATCTGGGGACCCAAGTAGACAGTAACCTCTTCCTTTGATAATCACATTGCCAAAGTGGTTATAAAATCCTTCTATGTTGCCCACCTAATCACAAAAGGGTTTGCATCCAGATCGAAAGAGGTAATTTGGCCCCTCTATGCATCACTCATCAGACCCATCATAGAGTACAATGCCCCATTTGGGATGTACTTTACAAGACACCTGCAACAACTGGAAAGACCACAAAAGTACCTCACCAAGAGGATCACTGGCCTCAAGCAGATGTCCTATGCAACTCGACTGAAGAAACTCCAGCTGTACTCGGTTGCATACCGCCTACTCAGAGGTGATCTCTGCCTGACATACAAGGCCATGTCCAACCCAGAATTGATGGACATACTCCACCTAAAGAAAAACATATCCCCTCAAGCCACACACTCCAGGGATCTAAACCTCAATAAATAGGACGTGCTGGAGGGATAGATTCCTGTCCCAGAGACTTCCCATGCTCTGGAACAAGATTCCAATCTACATTAGGCAGAGCTGCTCACTAACCCACTTCCAAGAGAAACCTTGACGAGTGGATGGGAAACAGAAAGTTTACCCCAGGGATCACTTCAATGGCTTAGATTAGACAATTTCAAGCAATTGGTTTCTGTAGTTTTTTTTTTACTGCAGTTTTGTTAACTTGACTTGGGAATTTCTTATAGGCTGGTTGCAATTTTTCTTTCTTTTGTTCAGTTTATTTTTTAGCTTCACTAAAACATGCTTTAATATTACACAATGCTTGTGACAATTTTGGAAAAGTTTTGATATTCACCTAATGTGGTATATAATGTGTTAACTTTCCCATTACCACCAAAATAGACATGTTCATGGCATAGAGATGTTTATCTCTCTTTAGCTTGTTTTAATTTCTTATAGATGGGAAAGACAGTGAAAGAGACATAGCCCATCAAAATAAAAGTTGTCCATATGCTGCTTATTTACTTAATTAGTATTGTCATTCTATAGGCTGACCTTTTTATATAAAAACTTCTTCCGCCAGTACATGCTGACCATAAATATTAAGTGATAACACAGTAAATCCACTTTGTATTCCATTATCCCAGGTTATTCTACAATATATCAATATTGACTATAATAAAGAACTACTAAAATAAACAAATAAATAAATAAATAACTACTATATCTCATGATACAGGATTGCTTAATCTGTCTTATTTTTCTGGCAAAAATAAGAGAAAATTATTTTCCAGTCATTTAAATGATGTTACAATAACTTACAGCAGAAAGAAACTTCTGGAAATCAAGTATTCAATTGTGCCATTGTTCTGGATAGATTCATTGCTTACTACAGAGCATCTGGGGCCTATGACACTCACAGAACTGATGGAACTCAACAGCCTAACCAAATAAGCTTCAAAGCACCTAAATCAGGGAATGGAAGGTTCTGGAAAAATCAGAATGAGACCCAAAAGAAAGAGATGTAAAAGAACCAGAAAAAGAGGCTGCAGAGCTGAGCGATTTCAATGCAACTTATAGAAAAGCTAATCAACCCTGGCATAAATAAAGGGCTGTGCAACTGGATCCTCGATTTCCTGACTGGAAGACCACAAAGGACCTGTGCTGGTAACACTTCAGGGAGTATTACAGTCAACACCAGAGTACCCCAGGGCTATGTGCTGAGTCCTCTACTGTTCACAGTCTTTACCCATGACTCCTCTGCAATAGCTAACAACAACCACAGCATCAAATTTGTAGATGACACCACAGTGGTAGGACTTATAAGTGGTGATGACGAAAGTGAGTATAGGAATGAGGTCAACTCCCTGATCAAATGGAGCAACAATTTGGACCTGAACATCAATAAAACAAAAGAAATTATTATTGACTTCAGAAATAGCTCTGTCATGCGCCTGCCCCACAAGATCAATGGTGAAGAAGTGGAGAGAGTACAAACTACAACGTTCCTGGGATACATATATCAGAGGATCTTTCTTGGAGTAATAAAACAGGCCAGCTACTTAAAAAAGCCCACCAGCGATTACACTTCCTAAGAAGGCTGAGAAAAGCAAAGCTCTAATTACCTTCTACAGAGGAGCATTATCACCAGCAACTGCACTGTATAGTTTGGTAACAGCACAATGGCTGAAAGGAAAAAGCTGCAAAGAATAATAAGAACAGCAAAAAAGATTGTGGCATTAGTCTTCCTACCTTACCTTCCTACCTTACAGGAGCTCTTTGAAATGCGATGTAAAAAGAGATCCAGCAAAATACTGAGTGACACTTCTCATGCAGCATTATCACTGGTTCACTAAACTTACATCCGGTAGAAGGTTACGGAGTATCCGCTGCAGGACCTCCAGATTCATGAACACTTTTTATTTATTTATTTATTTATTTATTTATGTATTGACATTTGTTAACCGGCTTGGTCCAGCTGGGTTTGTGGCCCATTTTCAGTGGAGGCCAGAGGAGAAAAGCTCCAAAAAACACAGTTTACAGAGAATCAAACATACGAGTCAAAAATATGGTCAAAATCACTTATACAAGAACGTTAGAGAGACGAAGCAGAAATGCAAACACATGATATATACATATCAATATTTTTACAGACTAAAAAATATATTTACAAAAAGAGTTAAGTCCAAGAGTATTGATTGCAGAGTTTAATAAGTATCACAATAGTGGAGAACTTAGGTGTATGTGGAGGGACTGAAAAGGTATATAGTAGGGTTGTGGGGAGCTTAAGTAGGGGCTTGACAAGGACATATTTTGGAGCCGAGTAGTTGAAGTTTGAGTTTTTCTTTAAAGTGGGATGGGTGAATGATGGAGGAATTGTCTCTTGGGAGTTTGTTCCAGGATTGGGCGAAGGAGTGTTTATATAGGAGTTTGCCAGCTATTTTTTTGGGTTGGTAGATTTGCAGTAGTTGCTGATTAGAGGTACGGAGAGTCCGTGGAGGAGTGTAGATAGAGATGAAGGAAGAGAGAAGCAGGGCAGGATAAAAGTTTGTAAAGAATGAAGTGTAACACTTGAAGTTGTGACAGCAGTAGAAGATGGGGGGATTCTAACCAGTGGAGAGTATTTAGGGCAAGTTAGTGATGTGCATTATATGGAGAGTTTGTGAAAAATCTAGTTATCTTGTGGTAAGTTTGTTGGAGTTTATTTAAAGTAGTAGTTTGGATGTTGGTGAGCACTGGGGCAGCATATAGAAGGGAGGGGAGGAGAAGAGCCTGTGCAAGGGAGAGTCTGGCATTTTTAGTTATGACATTTTTTGTTGCGATACAGTAAACCAAGTTTCTGGTGAGTCTTATTTATGCTTTAGAGGATGTGCAAGTTGAATTTGAGTTCATCATCTATGATGACCCCAAGGAGTTTAGTGTGAGCTTCAGGTTGGAGAACAGTGTTATTAGAGGAAGTAATAGTAAAGGTGGATTTGAGGTGAGAGAGGTCGGGGGAAAAATAAGAGTTTGGTCTTTTTAGGGTTGAAAATAAGTAGATTCCTGGACAACCACTGTTTAGTGGATAGGAAGGCCTATAACGTAAGAATGTGGAGATTGGAGATATTGTCTGAGATGGAGATGAGAGTCAAGCTGTCTGCATACTGGATGAGGGAGGATTGTTTACAAGAAGTATAGAGATCATTGGTAAAGACATTAAATAGGAGGGGACCCAGGATGGAACCTTGTGGTACCCCAGTTGGGACAGGTATGAATGGAGAAGTGGAAGAGAGCCATTTAAAAGACTGCTGCCTGCAGGATAAGTAACTGGAGAACCAGGCAAGGGAGGAAGAATATAGATTGAGGTCTGCAAGTTTAGACAGCAGTAGGGGATGGGAGACTGTATCAAAGGCTTTGGAAAGGTCAAGGAAGAGACATGATATGAGTTTGTTATTGTCTAGGGCCTCAGCAATGATATGTGTAAGCATAAGAGGGCAGTAGTTGTGCTGTGGTTGGGACGGAAACCATGCTGAGTGGAAATAAGGAGGTTATGCTGGAGGAGGTAGTTGAGTAGTTGTGCATGGATACATTTTTCAAGAATCTTAGAGAGAGGAGATAGAATAGCTATAGGGTGGTAGTTATATGGGTCTGCAGAGTTTCCACCTTTATGCAGGGGAATAGTGAAAAAGGATTTCCATAGGGTAAGGATGGTGGATTCCTAAATACATGTATAGATTAGTATAGACACTGGATAGGCAATGGAGTCAGCAGCAAGTTTGAGGAAGGTAGGAGGTAGATTGTCAGTGGAGGGAGAGCCAGGTTTGAGTTTGTGAAGAAGAGATCTGATGTAGGAAGTAGGAACCAGATGTAAAGAGAATAGCTGTTTGTTAGAAGCATGGGGAGGGGTAGGCAGAGAAGTTGTGTTACAGTTGGAAGGTGTTTGAATGGTTTCAATAAAGTGTTTATTGAGAAGAGCAGCAGCTTCCAGAGGAGATGTATTTAGGTAGGGGCAGGAAGTTGAGGGGCAAGCCTAGAGAGATAATTTTGTTAGTAGTATAACAGAACTTGTGAGGGTTGGATTTGTTATTGAATGGGGCAGAGTTATAACAGGACTTTTTGTCATTATTGGTTTTGTTTTTTTGTAAGATTTTTGAGGTGACTATAATTATGTAACAGAGGTAATTCCTTTGTTTGATCCAGGCTTGGTGTGTATAATTATGTAGCAGAGGTAATTCCTTTGATCCAGGCTTGGATGTATAATTATGTAGCAGAGGTAATTCCTTTGTTTGATCCAGGCTTGGTGTGTATAATTATGTAGCAGAGGTAAATCCTTTGTTTGATCCAGGCTTGGCGTGTATAATTATGTAGCAGAGGTAATTCCTTTGTTTGATCCAGGCTTGGTGTGTATAATAATGTAGCAGATGTAATTCCTTTATTTGATCTAGGCTTGGTGTGTATAATTATGTAACAGAGGTAATTCCTTTGCTTGATCCAGGCTTGGTGTGTATAATTATGTAGCAGAGGTAATTCCTTTGTTTGATCCAGGCTTGGTGTGCATAATTATGTAGCAGATGTAATTCCTTTGTTTGATCCAGGCTTGGTGTGTATAATTATGTAGCAGAGGTAATTCCTTTGTTTGATCCAGGCTTGGTGTGTATAATTATGTAGCAAAGGTAATTCCTTTGTTTGATCCAGGCTTAGGTTCATAGGTTCATACTAGGCTATCTGCCCTAGGGCATTTATAAGCCTAGCCAGAGTGTGTTTGGCTTTCACCACCCATTTTCAATTAATTTTGCTATGCCCTTTTTCGAGGCTAGTATACTGTGCCTCTGTCTAACAGTGACACAGAAGTGATACCCGGGGTAAACCTATGATCTCCCATCCACTCATCAAGATTCCTCTTGAAGAGAGTCAATGAGGGACTCTGCCTAACCTGGACTGGGATTTTATTCCAGAGTGAAGGGAGCCTCTGGGTTATGAATCTGTCCCTCCAGCATGTCCTATTTATTTCAGTGCTGAGGTTCAAGTCTCTCGAGCGCGTAGCTCAATGGGATTTGGATTTTCTGAGGTGCAGCATGTCCATTAATTCCGGGTTGGACATGGCTTTATACGTCAGGTACAGATCGCCTCTGAGCAGGCGGTATGCCACTGAGTAGAGCTGGAGTTTCTTTAACCGGGCAGCATAGCATATGGCATCTGTTTGAGCCCTTTGATCCTCTTGGTGAGGTACTTTTGGGGTCTTTCCAGTTGCTGCAGGTGTCTGGTAAGGTACATCCCAAAAGGGGCATTGTACTCAATTATGGGCCTGATGAGGGATGAGTAAAGAGGCACGATGACCTCCCCTGATCTAGATATGAATCCCTTCATGATTAGGTGGGCTATATAAAATGTTTTTCTACCCACTTTGGCCACGTGGTTGTCAAATGAGAGATTGCTATCAACTTGGGTCCCCAGGTCCCTAATTACTTCTTCCGTACTTAATGGATTACCACCTATGTGGTAATTTGTGTGCACTTTGTTTTTGCCAAAGGGGATGACTATACACTTTTTGGCATTTAGCTTGAGGCCATGGCTCTGGCACCAGTTGTCTGTTTCTATGAGGCCCTTTTGGAGGATGCTTGTGTCGGCTGGAGAGTCGATTATGGCGCCCAGTTTGCAGTCATCTGCGAACTTGGTCAGCCACAGTCCTTCCGTGTTGGCCTGTACTTCCGAGAAATATATACCGAACAAGAGAGGTCCCAGGACTGAGCCTTGTGGGACGCCACTTGTAACTGGTTTGGAGTCTGACATGGCTCCAGCAATTCTAACCATGTGGGTTCTGTCCTTGAGCCAGTTTGCAACCCATCTAGTGACATAGGGGTTTATATTTAAGCTGGTGAGCTTATCTATAATGCCTGAGTGGGGTATTGTATCAAAGGCTTTTGCGAGGTCCAGGTAGGCTGTGTGGACCACCTTCCCCTCGTCAATGGCCTTGGTGACTGTTTCAAAGAAATTGACCAGGTTTAAGAGGCAGGAGCTGCCCTTAACAAAGCCGAACTGGGTAGGATCCAATGTCTGTAGGTCCCCAATAACTTTATTTATGAGGTCCATGATGATCCTTTCCATAACTTTGCAGACCAAGCTAGTCAGGCTTATGGGGCGATAGTTTCCAGGATCCGTTGAGGCACCACCTCTGTGGAGAGTGACCACGGTTGCTGTACACCACTCTTTGGGTACATATCCTGTAGTAAGGCTGAGATTGAACAGTAGTTTTATGTTTGGGTTTAGCTCTTCTTGGAGTTCATGTAGGACACAGCCCGGGGCACCATTTGGTCCCATTGATGCTGTGTATTTTTGCTTTGGAGAGTGTGGCTCTTACCTGAGCATCTGAGATGTCAGGGGGGCAGCACTCTGCTGGGATAGATATTTGCCCTTTTGGTGGGGAGGGGGGGAGAAGTTTGCGCTGAACCTGTCAGCTAGGATGTTGGCAATGTCTGTAGGTTCGGTGTATTTTTTGTCATTTTGGACTAATTCTGAGCATATCTGGGAATTCCCACCCAGGTTCCTAACATAACTAAAGAAAGCCTTGTGATTATCCTTAGTGTCCTGTGCAATTTTTCTCTCTAGGCTGGCCTTAGACGATTTTATGAGTGCCCGTAGTTTTTTGCTAATACTGATCAGAGATGCCTTCCTTTTTTGGGATTTTGCTTTATCATGTAGTAGCTTCCTCCTTCTATTGTATAGTTTGTTTATGGCTGGGGTCCACTAGACAGGACGTCTGCCTTTGGAGGATTGGGTCTTGGTTTTATTTGGGATTGCATGATCCATGCATTCCTGAAGGTGTTCATAGAATGCGTTTATAAAGGATTCTGCAGTCTGGGCCGTATTTTCCACAGGCCTGGGGGCTTTGAAGGATTCCACCTCGGTTTTGAGGAGTGTGAAATTTGCTTTAGAGAAGTTTTTCACTGTGGTTTTCTGGGCAGGGGGTGGGGTCGGGATGTGACTATCCAGTGAGATTTGTTTATGGTCTGATCTTACCAGTGAGGGATACACTTCTGGTCTGGAGCATAGAGTCCCCATGTTGGTGATGATCAGGTCCAGTATGTTTTCCCCTCTTGTGGGAGTGGTAACAAGTTGTTCCATAGCATTTGAGTTTATAAATTCTAGGAACCATTGGGCTAGGGTGTTGGAGCTAGAGTAATGCTCCCAGTCTATGTTTGGGTAGTTGAAGTCGCCCAATATAATGGTGTTTGGAGAGACCTTCATATTTTCCAGTGTTCTCAGGAAGGCCGAGTGGGGTTCCTGGGTTTGGGAGATTGGTCTGTAGCAGGCTATAAACTGGAAGACAGTTTTACCCACTGTTAGTTGCACATGGATAGTCTCTGATGCTTCGTGCTGTGTCACCAACCTGGAGGTGTGGATATCTTTGACGAATACTGATACTCCCCCTCCTTTTGTGGTTCAGTCCAAGTTTTGGGGCCAAAAAGCATGGTATGAGGTATAACCTGGTAGTGCTGGGGTGCTCTCGGGAGGTTTGAACCAGGTTTCTGTTACTGCACAGATATCGATATTCTCCATGCTAAGGAGAGTTTCAAGTGCTTGCATCTTGAGGTTTAGACTTCTGGCGTTGAGTAGCATTACTCTTAATTTCTTATCCCTTGTGATACCTATGTAGGTGGGTTTGTCTTTTGAGCCTTGCCTAAAAAAGGCACTATGGGGGTAGCAAGAGCCTTTGCCAATATCGGACAGCCCAGGGGTGACAGGTGCAAGCTGTCCCTAGCGAAGCATTGTGGCTTGTTGAGCATGTCATCCCAGGCTGACAGGCACTGGATCCCCTTTGAATGACACCAATATTTAAGCCAATTGTTGAAATTGATCATCTTGTCTTCATATTGTGGCATCATTCTTGGGGAGGGTAAGATGCTACTCAAGGTCAGGGTCATACCGACCTGGGCTACATGCTCAGAGAGCTCCTCTATGTCTCTTTTCATGTAGCCCAGGGAGGTACATCTCAGATCATTCACAGCAGCATGGACAATGACTGAGTCATATTCGTACTTGCCTTGGAGTGACCTGAGTGCTTGTGTTATGTGACGGATCCTAGCACCAGACAGGCATCTCACCATGACCTTCTCCTTGTTCAGCCTGGTGAGCAGGACGTCAGTGTGCCTGATGATAGAGTCACCTATTACAAGTGTATTAGGTGTGTTGTTTAGCCTTAAGGGCTGTGACTGTTCGGCACACTGGCTTTGTGAGATATCTGTTGGTGTGTATAATTATGTAGCAGAGGTAATTCCTTTGTTTGATCCAGGCTTGGTGTGTATAATTATGTAGCAGAGGTAATTCCTTTGTTTGATCCAGGCTTGGTGTGTATAATTATGTAGCAGAGGTAATTCCTTTGTTTGATCCAGGCTTGGTGTGTATAATTATGTAGCAGAGGTAATTCCTTTGTTTGATCCAGGCTTGGTGTGTATAATTATGTAGCAGAGGTAATTCCTTTGTTTGATCCAGGCTTGGTGTGTATAATTATGTAGCAGAGGTAATTCCTTTGTTTGATCCAGGCTTGGTGTGTATAATTATGTAGCAGAGGTAATTCCTTTGTTTGATCCAGGCTTGGTGTGTATAATTATGTAGCGGAGGTAATTCCTTTGTTTGATCCAGGCTTGGTGTGTATAATTATGTAGCAGAGGTAATTCCTTTGTTTTGATCCAGGCTTGGTGTGTATAATTATGTAGCAGAGGTAATTCCTTTGTTTGATCCAGGCTTGGTGTATATAATTATGTAGCAGAGGTAATTCCTTTGTTTGATCCAGGCTTGGTGTGTATAATTATGTAGCAGATGTAATTCCTTTGTTTGATCCAGGCTTGGTGTGTATAATTATGTAGCAGATGTAATTCCTTTGTTTGATCCAGGCTTGGTGTGTATAATTATGTAGCAGATGTAATTCCTTTGTTTGATCCAGGCTTGGTGTGTATAATTATGTAGCAGAGGTAATTCCTTTGTTTTGATCCAGGCTTGGTGTGTATAATTATGTAGCAGAGGTAATTCCTTTGTTTTGATCCAGGCTTGGTGTGTATAATTATGTAGCAGAGGTAATTCCTTTGTTTGATCCAGGCTTGGTGTGTATAATTATGTAACAGAGGTAATTCCTTTGTTTGATCCAGGCTTGGTGTGTATAATTATGTAGCAGAGGTAATTTCTTTGTTTTGATCCAGGCTTGGTGTGTATAATTATGTAGCAGATGTAATTCCTTTGTTTGATCCAGGCTTGGTCTGTATAATTATGTAGCAGAGGTAATTCCTTTGTTTTGATCCAGGCTTGGTGTGTATAATTATGTAGCAGAGGTAATTCCTTTGTTTGATCCAGGCTTGGTGTGTATAATTATGTAACAGAGGTAATTCCTTTGTTTGATCCAGGCTTGGTGTGTATAATTATGTAGCAGAGGTAATTCCTTTGTTTTGATCCAGGCTTGGTGTGTATAATTATGTAACAGAGGTAATTCCTTTGTTTGATCCAGGCTTGGTGTGTATAATTATGTAGCAGAGGTAATTCCTTTGTTTTGATCCAGGCTTGGTGTGTATAATTATGTAGCAGAGGTAATTCCTTTGTTTGATCCAGGCTTGGTGTGTATAATTATGTAGCAGAGGTAATTCCTTTGTTTTGATCCAGGCTTGGTGTGTATAATTATGTAACAGAGGTAATTCCTTTGTTTGATCCAGGCTTGGTGTGTATAATTATGTAGCAGAGGTAATTCCTTTGTTTGATCCAGGTTCGGTGTGTATAATTATGTAGCAGAGGTAATTCCTTTGTTTGATCCAGGTTCGGTGTGTATAATTATGTAGCAGAGGTAATTCCTTTGTTTTGATCCAGGCTTGGTGACTATAATTATGTAGCAGATGTAATTCCTTTGTTTGATCCAGGCTTGGTCTGTATAATTATGTAGCAGAGGTAATTCCTTTGTTTGACCCAGGCTTGGTGTGTATAATTATGTAGCAGAGGTAATTCCTTTGTTTGATCCAGGCTTGGTGTGTATAATTATGTAGCAGAGGTAATTCCTTTGTTTGATCCAGGCTTGGTGTGTATAATTATGTAGCAGAGGTAATTCCTTTGTTTGATCCAGGCTTGGTGTGTATAATTATGTAGCAGAGGTAATTCCTTTGTTTGATCCAGGCTTGGTGTGTATAATTATGTAGCAGAGGTAATTCCTTTGTTTGATCCAGGCTTGGTGTGTATAATTATGTAGCAGAGGTAATTCCTTTGTTTGATCCAGGCTTGGTGTGTATAATTATGTAGCAGAGGTAATTCCTTTGTTTGATCCAGGCTTGGTGTGTATAATTATGTAGCAGAGGTAATTCCTTTGTTTGATCCAGGCTTGGTGTGTATAATTATGTAGCAGAGGTAATTCCTTTGTTTGATCCAGGCTTGGTGTGTATAATTATGTAGCAGAGGTAATTCCTTTGTTTTGATCCAGTCTTGGTGTGTATAATTATGTAGCAGAGGTAATTCCTTTGTTTGATCCAGGCTTGGTGTGTATAATTATGTAGCAGAGGTAATTCCTTTGTTTGATCCAGGCTTGGTGTGTATAATTATGTAGCAGAGGTAATTCCTTTGTTTTGATCCAGTCTTGGTGTGTATAATTATGTAACAGAGGTAATTCCTTTGTTTGATCCAGGCTTGGTGTGTATAATTATGTAGCAGAGGTAATTCCTTTGTTTGATCCAGGCTTGGTGTGTATAATTATGTAGCAGAGGTGATTCCTTTGTTTTGTTCAGGCTTGGTGTGTATAATTATGTAACAGAGGTAATTCCTTTGTTTTGATCCAGTCTTGGTGTGTATAATTATGTAACAGAGGTAATTCATTTGTTTGATCCAGGCTTTCCAAGCTCTATCTCAACTGCAATAAGACTCATTAATGCAGACATAAATCTGGATGTATCAAAACTATAACAGATTGTTACACTCTCATTCTTTCCCTTTTTTCATACAGTAATTCTATTTATTTATTTATTGCATACTAAAATTACTATATTTGCATTCAAGTGCAATTCCAATCACCTCCTTATGTGCAATATCAGCCAATACCACCTCTGTGTATAGAGTACTTTTCTTTTCATGTGTTAATTATCTAGTAGTCAGTGTTGTCCAGTGTATAATAAATAGTGTACAGGCATGTGCATCAGCTATCTAGATATTTACTTTTGTGCTATATTTATTATTTTTTTAATACCCATCATGTCTGTCTTTTTATGTTTGCTTTCTTCTGTAAAAGAGCGGATACTCGAAATTTCATTTAGGTATAGCACTTGTATTTCCTAAATGACAATAAAGTTTCTTTGAACTTTTGAATATAGAAAGCACATTTTTTTTAAATAATGTCTTTAGACAGAACACTTTGGAATAAAAAGCAGTAAAAATGTTACATTATAGGCTTATTCTTGTTAAGGTTGAGTTATTCATCTTATGACATCACAAGAGCTTTAAGGCCCCTGAAACAGAATACTGCGTAGAAAAAACAAAAAGTATAAAACAACTTTTAGAAAAAGGAAATACTAAAATTTCCACCACTAGTAAGAGCAAAGGAACCTATAAATGTAATGGATGCTCTAGCTGTAGATACATTCACGAGGGTTCCTTTGTTATGTTACCTCACCTAAATTATACCATCATTTTTAGGTTACGTATGGGTGTGAGTATAATGGGGTGTTTTACCTTGCATTGTCTTCAGCCTGTAATTCTTTGTATGTTGGTATGACCACCAGACGTTTACATGATATGATACAAGAACATTTAAGGGCAATAATAAGGGATGAAAACAATGCCCTAACTTTCCAGAGTGTGTGTCAACTTTAAAAAGTTTCTGTTTACTGTTTTAGAGCAAGTCAGTATGGACAAAAGAGGGGGAAATGTTAAGAATCAAGTAGAAAGTAAAGTGAGTTGGCAGATTAGACTTAGTGCAGATGTTTTACCAGGTCCGAATGAAGACACAAATATTAAGTGTTTTTTTTTTTAGAAAGCAGGAAGATAAAACTCTTTTTATCATTCTGATGAAGTGTTTTATGAAAGCGGAGATTAAAACTTTTTATGCTTATTCAGTTTTTGTCTCTTCTGTGGTATACAGTGAAGTGTGGTGGTTAAGTAGAAATACTCTTCAGAGAAAAATAAAATCACTTCACACTGTGCTACTGGTCTTTTTATTTTTTTCTGGCAGCACTGTTATTGGTAAATTGAACCAGATTTTTTTTTTTAATTCTTTGCACAAGAATCAGGCAAAAATATAACAGGAAGCAAGTGTCTTTAAAATAAGGGATATTTTCTATACAATACACTAATTCACTTAAAAAGTTAAAAGAACAGGTTTTATACCAAAATGAATTTTTTGAATAAGTATAAAATTCTAATGTCTGGCATTACTGACAGATTATCTGGTAAACTGTTAAAGATTGCAGTCCAACATTAAGATGATCATGACAAAATAGGAGGCAAATTCAGGGATGTTCTGCAAAATCAGGACATTTTACAGCTATGCCAGAAGGTGCTTCAACAGTGTTGAAAAGAAGGGCCTAGTGTTATTTAACTGCTCTTTGTGTTTAATCTAATATAGTCAGAGTGGGAAACAGCAGAAGACCCCCAATCTGAGAATGTTTTCCCTATATGTTTCCTTTTCTCTCTGTATTTTCATTTGTGTAAAAACACCCATACACTACACAAAACTGATACAAGGAAAGTGTATATTAACCACACTATCAACCTCCATCATAATACAAGCACTGAGTTTAGAAGAGAGTTCAGATTTAATGCTTAACTACAGAAAATGCTAAAAAATAACCAAAAGGGAGAAACTGATACAAAACATGAGTAGTAGAAAAATGTTTGTTAAATGGTGGGAGTTCTTGGCAAAATGGGGAAAATGGAATGAGGTATCTTTAATTGCCGTTACTTAGAAAAATCATTCTCTACTGATGCCAGTAATCTGTCAAACTTATGTTCCCACAGTCAGTGCAGTCAATATGCTTTGGATAGTAATGGTGATGAAATAATCAATCTGATTAACTTAAAAGAATTTAACTGTCAGAAGGTAAAACCTGCATCAATTCTTGAGCTTACCTCCATGAGTCAGCACTATAAATACCATATGCTGTCTTGCAGGTTCTGTGCTTATCAGTGTGTGTAAACAAAGCCCTGCTTTTTAGAAAGGCTAAACTCATTGTAATTAAACTCCAAAAATGTATTTTTTAACAGGCTTTAGCTAGTATGCTTTAACATTTTAAGTGCCAGTGTCATTCCTCGCAGACCACTTGCATTCAGTGCAGTGTGCATCTTAAACTGGTTTATTGGCTTAGTGCATCTTGCAGTACAATACATGCAAGACCTGTGGATGGGAGATCGTAGGTTTACCCCAGGAATCATCTCTGTGTCACTGCTGGACAGAGGCACAACAAACTAATGGGCACAGTATTTTTTCATATAAGGGGTGGCGTAAGCCACAATAATTTGGGCTAGGCTTATAAATGCCTTAGGGCAGATAGCCTAGTATAAACCTATGAACCTATGAACCTATGAACTGTCACAGATCTCCATTTCCCAACAACTTATGAGTAACCCAGCCATAGACTTAATGGCAACTGCAATGACATAACATGTGAAAAGAATGTTTTAAATATGTATTAAAATAGATTAGGGAACATTAAGGATGGATGAAACTAGCACTTCCAGAAACTTTGCAATGGAAACAACAGATGCTGTACTGCTATGTGCACAACTTACAGTGGTAAAAGGAAAAAGCACCGACCACAAAAGTAGCATGAAGTACAATAAGGAAAAATGAAGTCAGGAAAAGTGGCAGACTTGGATGAATTCATGACAGGTATGACAATGATGTTGGGTGCATTATGCAGACAGGCACATCTCAGATAACAGGAAAAGAAGCATTCTTACTGCCAGTCTACTAGAAGAAAAGGAGGTATTCACAACTGTGGACAGTGCAGAGGTATCAAATTCCACTCACACTGCATGAAAGTGCTGGAGAGGGTGACTGAAAAACAAATACACAGAGTAATAGAAAGTAAGATGAGAGGTGAGCAACTCAGATTCAGATCAGGATGTAGTAGGATGTAGGATGACTTGATGCTTTTTATCTGTGAGACAGATAGTAGAGATGAGATGAATCCAACTGGGAATTTCCAGATTTTTAGAAAGCACATGACAAGGTCACAGGAAAGCCTATTTTGGCTATCATGTTACATTTCAAATTGCTAGAAGCATTGGTAGAATTAGTGCAGGCTATGTGCAAGGTCCCAATGGCACAAATATGAACAGTGTTCAGAACCCCAGAGGGATTTCCATCTTAGAGTGGATGTGCATCAGAGATCCTCTCTGAGCCCGCTCCTGCTCTAACTGGTGATGGACTACATCAGCTAACAGGATGAAGAAGACAGATCAACAAACGTGTTGAATGCATATGATGTGGTATTACAGGCAGATGCATATAAATACTAATGATAGTGCCAAAGCCAGGCAGACAGCAGCTTCAGCAAATGTTAAGGGACTGGAAAGTGAAAGCACATTGGAGGAAAGAGAGTACAGACAAGACTGTGGTCATGGATCATAGCAGCAAATGGGTGGAATCAGAATTTGAAAACTCAGAGAAAAGGGAGAATAGTAGAACATGTTAACAGCTTCAAATATTGGGAAGGTATGGTTGAGGAGAAAGGGAGTCCGAATGAAGAAGTCAAACTTGGAATCAGAGGTGTTACAGTTAAGAGGCACAAAGTATCAAGGGTAGTGTGTGACAGAGGAATGTTGTGTATGGTACAGAAATCTGAGCAGTGAAGGCTGTGCAGCTGATGAAGCTAGAGGTGATGATGTGCCTGAGAGAGATTGCAGGATGTACACTGTGGGACAGATGAAGAAATGAGGACACTGGTGTGAAAGCCAGAGTAGCTCCAGTTGTAAAGAAGGTCAGGGAGAAGAGATACAGTGGTTTGGTCACATGTGCAAGAAAAGAGAAAGTGATTTGGCAAAGCAGATTTGGGACAGACAGGAAGAAGACAAGGGAAGATAAGAATATGTCCATCTAATGGATGGAAAGACTGAGTGAAAGAAGACCTGAAATAGGCAGGCATGACTACTGAAGAAGGTATGAGGGTGCATCTAAACCAAGAGAGGTGGTAACAGCTGACAACATCCCAACCCCACACACAATGAGAAAAAAGAGGTTGATGATGATGAAGATATTGTAAATATTATGATACAAATGCTAACACTTGTCTGGAGACAACAGCCAAAAACAACCCTCTGCAATGTGGTACAAACCATTACAGATGCATATTTGCAATATTTTAGTATGCACAAAGTAAAATACTCAGAAGGTGTTATACTGAATTTAAGCAAAGAATACTACAATACAATTTAGAAAGATAGGTAAATCATTCAGAAATGCCATATGGAAATTAATACACTACTGACCAATTGTCATCTGCTGATAACGTCATGTGCCTGGAGCAGCTGCCCCACACTAGATAGACTTCCAGAAGGGAGACACTGAGATAAAGGAGATAAACAGGAGGATGATCAGAAAAGTGATTTGGCGGTAAGCAGATATAACACAGAGGCAGAAGGCATGTAGATATAGGCTAGGAGGAGCGGTGAGGGTACTGGTGTCGAGATAACTAAAGCATGAACTGAAGCCAGAAAAGAAACCCACTGAGAAAGACAGATGTTTTCGACAACTGAAGACAGTCATCAAGGAGACAGTGAGGGAGCTGGTGTTGAGATAACTAAAGCATGAACTGAAGCCAGAAAGGAAACCCACTGAGGGAGACAGATGTTTTTGATGACTGAAGACAGTCATCAAGGAGACCACAAGGGAGGTAGGACACCTAACTGCTGTGAAATTACTGTCACAGCTTATACTAAACAAGTCAAAGGATAATGTCACTAAAGAAGTCACTGAGGCAAAGAGGTGGATGACAGCTGAAGTGATAGCATCAAGACCAGGCAGGTGGTAGATGTCAGAATACAATGCTAGAAGTAGCTTTCCAAGCAATGTTAATTATGTCAGAGCTAGCATGAAAGTGAATTTATGGCAATGGACAACACAAAAGCCTTTTATGGCTACAGCAGTGGAAAAAAACTGGAGAACTGACTGGCTATGGCAGTGGTCAAGACAAAAGAACTGACTCGCCATGGAACTGGACTAGACAAAAGAACTGCGGAATTATACAGACGGACGAGACCTAGTAGAAATGACAGCTCTATGTCAAAGGCAAGCTCTGTCTTAGACCCGATGGTAGAGAGGTGTTCAGAATTAGGTTGAAAAGATACCTCAAAGATGAATACTTTTCTAGACAAATGCAGAAGGGAGTAGCACTGAACAGAAGCTTAAAAGGTGGTAGGAAACTCAGGCACTACAAGGAAAAATAAAAAACACAAAACACAGCAGAGGACAAGGCTGACATGGAGTAAGAGGGCAGGTACTGTTGTGTTATGTGATATAAGGTACTCCTGAGAGGGGAGGACATTACTGATATCATACAGACCAGCACACAAGAGAGGGTGACACAAACAACTGACAGAGTACAAGATGTTTAGGAATCACTGGGAAAGGAACGGCAAACTATGCAAAGGATGTCATCAAACTTGAAGACAAAGTGGTGAAGGAACATTTCTCCAGGAAGGGGAGAAGAGAGAGCATCAAGAGCCAAAAAAAAAGAGAAAGCACCCGGTAGTTAAGGTATAGGAAAGGCGGTGGGGTGATCATGGTCTGCAACCCTCAAGGGAATGGAATAACAGCAGTGGCTTCAGACTACCAGCCTCGGGACATATAATATCCAGCCCTCATAACATGCTCCTGATACAGTCTGCAATGAGTAAGTACCTTCAAGTAGCAGTAACCACTGCACTTCACTACTCAGAGGTACTTTGATGTATGCAGCACTTGTAGCAGTTCCAGATCTAGGAAATTAGGTATGTGAATATTCATTATAGACTTTTTTGCAAAATGCTGGAAATGAGCCAGCAGCTGTCTTATTTTCTAAGAAACTCTAGCATACCTCTGTCCTTAGAGCTAGTATTTAATTTGCCAAGAATTCTATGTTCAATTTTGCTTCTTCTTAGAGGTCTCACTCGATGTATTGTTCATATCATGGCATTTTAACTTTGCAATTAACTTGAGCAGGAGTACAGAAAAGTAGAAACTCATGCTTTGCAACTAACCTTGCCTTTTATTTCTTTGTTGACTTGTTTTATTTACTAGTTACAGCAACAGAAGCCCACATGGCACAAGTTTAATTTGCACGACTGACCTGGGAGCACTTGCTCAGTAATGTAGTGTGCCAGTGATGACTGATGTAATGAAACCAAGGACCGCGACATGAAGCTCACTAACCTTGGTACTCTGAGTTATACTGCCACTAGTTCTCAATGTAACAGAAAAGTAGATTTGATTTTCACTAGCTTTGTTTGCAGCAAACACCAAATGTCACTGATGACAGAAAACGGTAGATGTGATGGAGAATTAGTATGGTGGCGATTTGCCATCTCAGTGTCTACAATGTGGTTAGCTGACATTCAGCAGTTCACCTCATTTTAGCACTGTTGGTACTTTGCATTCTATATTTGACCTGGAAACACCAGCTAGAGGATCTATTCACCACATCTGCCTTGCTGTTCTAATTTGCAAGTGTACTAAGGTACAGTATAATTCTTTTACATATAATCAGGAATATAGCAAAGCTCAATTTAGATTTTTTCTTTATTTATTTGAGACTGTCCTGCAATGTTGTTTTGAATATTTCCTGTGATTTTGAACATATATACTTAGTATTTTCTTGTTCTTAACATTTATTATTAAATATATTTAAACCATTCATTGTGACTCATATGTCTAGACATATTTAAGCTCAGAGTACTTGCATATTTATTTGGTGACACTGTGTGTGCCACACCTAATAGCCTTGTTCTTGGTCAAACTACCATTTGTATTGATAGTAACATTACACAGTAAGATTGGACACTGTTTGTTAAGGGCCTTAAAGTAGCTAATAAAGAATTGGCTGGTGGCCGTAATAACTACCTAACAGTCTGTGCAGAAGGGAACATAGCTAGTAAACCTGTGCCAACCTTTCCTGGTGGTGTGGGTGTAAAATAAATGTGAGTTAGTGAGTGAGTGAGTGAAAGTGTGTGTGTGTGTGTGCGCCAGCTACTTGGGCAGGGACACAAAGCACTGATTGGACAGAGAGGGCGCTGGAGGTCTTGGTTTGGCCACTCAACTGAGATCTCAACTCTATAGCTGTGCCAGTAGGCAGTCTTATTAGGGATCTGGAGAAAAAACAATCACAGACTGACTGTGGTCTCTGTGTGCTCTTAAGGGAAATTGCACTTGATGCAGAGAGATGCATGTGGAAACACTGTGTACCTGTCATCCTCCCAATGTATGTCACCCACTGGTGCTAGTGGTAAGGATTGAGGCTCCTTGATTACTGGGCCAGTGGTGGGGCGTCACAGATGTGATGCACTGATCTCATAATAATGGGACAATGGACATTGGATGGTGATGATGATGAATGATAAGCTGATTATTAATGTTCTCACTGGCTTTCAACTTTACAGCTCATAATCCTTTTTGCAGTCATAATACTGCAACTGGACTGCTGCATTTATTGCACTAACTGGTCTTGTATCTGCCTGATACATTAATGCTGTTTGCTTACCACTTCTTCAAAGCTAAAACTATGGTCATCTCAACTGCCAGATCAAGGCAGGCAAAAGACCCACCACTGCTTTTATTGAGGTTTTTATTAATGTTACGGATCATGGCATCCAAGTATTTTTAAGTGATTGCTTCTCTTTTATTAGTACATTCACATCAGTGACTTCATAACACAGTGTTGAAGGCAGAAATGTGTTGAATGTATGCAGCCATTGCACTCATTTAATTGAAATCCAAACTTACCGATAAGGAATTACACCGCCCCCACCGTATGCTCTTCTAATCAAATTTTTGTTATACTCAGTTCTATATCCTTTCTGCCATTTGCAATTATCAGCTGCAATTTTCAGCTGGGGTGCCTTCTGTGAGGAGTCTGCATGTCCTCCCTGTGGTCGTCGCATGGGTTTCCTCTAGGTACTCCGGTTTCCTCCAACATTCCAAAGACATGCAGTAGGTGGATTGGACACTCTAAACTGGCCGTAGGTGCGAGTGTGTGTGTGTGTGTGTGTGTGTGTGTGTGTGTGTGAGTGGTACAGATGAACTACAGAGGCAGGGTTAGCCTTCTGGCAGTATAAACATTGGCTTGAGATGATTGTCACTGTTGAAGTCATACCCTGACCCCATCTGCAAAATGGGAAAAAGGGGATGAGGATGGATGGAGCTGCAGTTCCTTAACTATCTGTGAAATTTGCAACACTACTTAATCCCTTGCATGTTTGATGCTATGGACAGCAATGATTTCAAATAAAATTAATTTTGTAGGCATTCAGAACACCTACAAAGACAGTATATTTTAAAATATACAAGCAAGCATTTACAGTAGACATTCTGACTACAAAAACACATTTTAATATATGAATTTTGATGTTTGGAAAGAAAGTTACCCATCTTTGTCACTGCTGTCTCTGCATGCATTCAACATCTGCCCTGGGGGGGTGCTCTTAAAACCAGAAGCAGCAGCCTTGATGCTGTAAGCATTTTAAAGTTATTTCTTACTATTTCATAATAATTAGAGAACCACTGTGCAGAGCAACTTTTCAAAGGGAAGATCCATCTCTGCAATACGACTGAAACTGAAGTTTTACGCAGACTTTTTTTTTCATCCTTTTGCATGTGATCTTTAAAGGAAACTAAAAGAAAAATGTGGTGGCAGGCTTTTCTAAATTAACACCCAAATAATATGCTTTTTCTAATATACTTCCCTAGCTATGGCAACCAAGCACATATGTTTATGTAGTCACTTAAAAGCTATCTAGTTCTGTGCAGGTTTTACAGACAGTTTAAAGCACATACAGGGTTCTCCATGTTTACCACTGTAATATGTGGGCCCACTTATTTTTTGATATAGAAATACTAAAGGTTATAGTTTGAAGCAGAGTACCCAGATGTACTGTACTAACTTCTCAGGTGTTCTTGTATTCAGATGCTACTCACAAGTTAGTGGTCCTGTCTTGACATAAATCATACCAACATGCCAGACCTGGGAAAAGAGGGTTATAAAAGCCAAGTACATGCCAATCTAAAGAAAAAAAAATAAAAAACAACTTTAGATATGAATAATCATGAAAAATAGAAAGAGGCTGTAGAAAATGTAGAGAAAAAGGATGCGTGAACAGGAAAGCAGTAAACTGGCCAGGGACTGGATGGTTAGCGTTATTCTAAACTGTAAACCAAGAAGTATTTGGGGTACACGAATTAATAAAACTGAATGTCATAAGCAGTGAAACAGTGAAGTCCCAAAACCACATAAAATTATCGATGATAATATTTCAAATACACAAATTCACAATCCGAGCATTTTTACATCTTCACATAGTTGCAAATTTCACTTGATTATAGCAATTGTATTCGGCAAATGTAATGCATTTCAATCCAGCCTCAATATTTTTTATTCCCTTACAGTGCAATTATCTGGCAAAGGAAGTTCAAAGAAAAAAAAACACTGGAAGAGTATTAAGCAAGATATTTTTCACTGATGACTTACTGTTCCTTCAGCCAGAGCAGATATCACATTGCCCAGAGCAGACAAGGATTTATTGATATTTTTTGCTTCGTCCAGGACTGCTCCTTCCGCACCAGTTTTGCTGACCTGCAGAAGAAAGTCAAAGTCATTGAGGAAGAAGCTGTCAAGTAAAGATTACAATGCAAATCTCTAAAGCATAAATAGCAGCAGTTAAATATATCTTGTAAGAACATAAGATAACACTTGGTGATGTACAGTATTAAAAAAGAAATCCAAGCTGAGGTTGCATGATGTATCATATGCCATTTTGCTCTAGCTATAAAGTACAAGACCCAAACTATTGCTGTTAAGAATGAGAGGTGGTGTTATTCCCACAGATGCTCAAATTCACATTTAATTAATAAAAAAAGTTTTAAATTTTGGAGGTTAAAGTTGCTTCAACAGAGAGCCAGCACTATAAATATGTACTTAACACATGCAGCTGAACGTGTGTGTGTGTTTTTAACATGGGGACAGTATGCATTTTTATTTTGTGTCAGTGAAACTGATTTACTGTGCTAGAGTGGTGAAAAACCATGAGACTGGAATTCATAAACAAGCAATACTCACCTGTGCAGTGTTAAACGGCTAAAAGTAGGCCGATGAACAAGGACCAAAGCTAATCAGATGTGCATTAGAATCAGCATATTGTCAACATACCAAGGAAAACATGTAAACTAAAACAAGAAACAATAGGCTGACACAGTAGGTAAGAAGCACTCCGAATGGTTATGTGATCGACGTGAATGCTGTCACTGTCAATGAGGCTGACACAGCTGGCAAGAAGCACTCTGAATGGTTATGTAATCGACGTGAATGCTGTCACTGCCAATGAGGCTGACACAGCTGGCAAGAAGCACTCTGAATGGTTATGTGATCGATGTGAATGCTGTCGCTGCCAATGAGCTGACACAGCAGGTAAGAAGCACTCCGAATGGTTATGTGATCAACGTGAATGCGGTCACTGCCAATGAGGCTGACACAGCAGGTAAGAAGCACTCCGAATTGTTATGTGATCGACGTGAATGCTGTCACTGCCAATGCAGGCTGACACAGCAGGTTAGAAGCACTCCGAATGGTTATGTGATCGACGTGAATGCTGTCACTGCCAATGCAGACTGTCACAGCAGGTTAGAAGCACTCCGAATGGTTATGTGATCGACGTGAATGCTGTTACTGCCAATGAGGCTGACACAGCAGGTAAGAAGCACTCCGAATAGTTATGTGATCGACGTGAATGCTGTCACTGACAATGAGGCTGACACAGCAGGTAAGAAGCACTCCGAATGGTTATGTGATTGACATGAATGCTGTCACTGACAATGAGGCTGGCACAGCAGGTAAGAAGCACTCCAAATGTTTATGTGATCGACGTGAATGCTGTCACTGCTGATGCACGCTAATTTGGTAAACTTCATTCAGGCTAAGATGTACACTGAAGTATGATACAGCTAACACTCCAGATAGCCTGTGGTACAGCAGAGCCCAGTGCCAACCCAGGGTTCACTGGAATGGGGGGAGAAGAGAAGGAAAGATTAGTAAGCAGCAGAAAAAACACAAGGGACCATAAGGTATGACAGGGGAGGAAGAAAAGAAAATATTTTTGTAAGGCAGAGAGACACATTTTCAATATATATGGCACGGTTACTGGGATAGGTGGAGAGAAATGGTTTGGGAAGGGATTGAGGGAAAAAAGATAGCTAAGTTAGGCAAGCAAATGTAAAATAACACAGTCAGGCAGAGGTGTTATACACACAAAAGGTGGGGACTATAATGGATGGACAGTAAACACTGGTCCACAGGATGGAAAGCTCGTTATAGGGATGCCTGGACAATAAACAAGGCATAGTGAATAATGACCAAAATAGGAAGGAAAATGTCTAGATGAGGATAGGGCAAATGTCATGGACAAGTGCCAAGTCAGCCTAAAGGTAACACTCAGCCAGATGTCATGGGTAGATACCAAGTCAGCCCAGAGGCAACAACCAGCCAACAGTTACCTCTGCAACTGACATCATGGGCAGGTTGTTCCTCAGATGACCCATTTGTGGGGGTTTGCTGGTCATTTTTATTTTTTTATTTTACATTTGTTGACCCGGCTAGTCTAACTGGATATATGTCCATTTTCAGTAGAGGCCCGGGGAAATAAGCTCCGAGGAAACAAACAAAATCACAAATACAAAAATGAATGTATACAATGAACATTGCAGGTGCAGTACAGAGAATAATCAAAGAGGTCATTCGTTCATAACATAGTGCAAAATATACAGATACAGTTAGTACAACACAAAATGTAGTTGCAATATATCATAAAGAAAAAGATGGCAGCTGAATTCTACAATATATTAGTATACAAGTAGTCATAAAGAAAAAGTAGGAGCTGAAATTATACAATATATAAGTAAAAGTAGTCTCCTTAATGAGATTCTGAAGATGTAAGTAACAGTATAGAAGGACAAGGTAAGTTGTTATTAAGAAAAGGAACTTGATTACTGAGAAGAGGAGGGTAGGTTGAACCAAGTAAGAAGAGCTAATTGATCAGTCAGGTTTAGTACAGGGGCATAACCAGTGTGTTCTGAGGAAATGTTTCAATTTGGTTTTAAAGAGTGATATAGAGGGAAAAGAGGAAAGTTTGTTAGGAAGAAGGTTCCAGGATTTTCCAACAGTATTAGAGAAAAGAGAGTTCCCAGCCATGTTGTTTGATTTACAAGTATTTACAAGAAGTTTATATGATGACTGTAAGGTCTTTAGATTGTTGTAGGGGTAATGAGGGTAGATAGTATACGGGTATTGGTAGGTTGGTAAAGGGTTTTATGGGCAATGGTCAGTTGGTGGAATTTATGCTGATTTTGTAATTCAAGCCATCCTAGCTGCTTTAGATTAAAACAGTGGTGGGTTCTGAAAGGGTTACCTGTAGCAAATCTGGCTATGTTATTGTAGGAGTTGTCCATTTTATTAAAGTTGTTTTTAGATAGATTTGTATATATGGGTGAGGCATAGAGGAGAGTAGAAATTATATGGGTGTGAGCAATAGTTATTCTAGCTGCAGGAGAGAGGAAGGGTTTGATCCTGTAGAGAGAGCCGAGTTTTCTATCAACAGATTTTGGAGTACTGTTAATATGGGTGTCGAAGTTAAGGTTGTTATCTATGGTGATACCTAGTAGTTTGGTAGTTGGATCTGGTGATATGAGAGTACCATTATTGGATGTTACTGTGAAGTCTATTGGGGGGACTTACAAAGTAGGAGTAAAAAGGAGGAGTTTATTTTTGGGGGTTCAGAATGAGGGCGCTGTGCAAACCATTTTTCAACTGTGTTAAACACATTTTGGGTAAGCGAGTGAAGTTCAGATATAGATGTGGCTGAGCATGTAAGTGTGGAATCATCTGCATACTGTATGCATGTAGCTTGGGGGATTGCTAGGTGGAGGTAGTTTATAAATATAGAAAACAGGAGAGGTCCTAATATGGACCCTTGAGGAACACCAATGTTAACGGGCAGATGGGTAAATAGAATGCTATGCCAAAGTACAGCCTGTTGTCTGTTATCTAAGTAGGACTAGAACCATTTTATAGCTCCTGTATCTAGTGACAGGGATTTGAGGATATTTATAAGTATCGGGTGATTTACCATTTCAAATGCCTTAGACAGATCTATAAACAGTGCAAAGCAAAGCATACTGAGGTTTGCTGGTCATGCAACTCAGCACATGTCAAGCAATGCAAACAGGCATCTTGTCCCTTGTGCACCTCATAGGATGCCTGAAGACAATGGGGGATCCCTCTGTGCTACCATCAGAAGAGGAGCTTAAGCCCTTCTCCTGAGAAGTGGCCATGGAGACAAGCAGTGACTCCTACAGATAAGTTTCAGCAGGAAAACCTCTGCTCCCTGTTAATGAATAGAGTCAGGGGTAACTGGTGACCTAACACCTAAGGCATCGACCAGATCATGTACAATTAATCACATTGGACATACAACCTCCAACAACACAAGTGGACCTGAAGAAGAATGAGAAAGAACAAATTAATACAGACTCATCTGATGCATGCATTTGCAATTACACAGGACAGCCACACATGGTAAATGCATCCCACTGCCAGGAAAATCAGTCCCATCTCCTGTAACATCTGCAATGTTCACCTCTCACTTCTTGGCTGCTAAAAAAAAAAAAAAAGAGAAGGACAATACTTAAAACAAATGCGTATCTCTCTCCTTAACCTTTGCCTTCCACTGCTGAAGTAGATAAGGGTGCCACTGCCACAGGTCACTATACCACTACCAGCACTAATCACCAGAAAGGGTGATGCCATTCAGTGAGTTACCAACTTGACAATCTAGGCACTCACTTTGCACAAGGTGTTATTATGCAGCTCCAGCAGGAAGAAAAATAATATTGTGCTCTCTCTGACACACTGTGCAGAAGTCATGAAAGTTCAGAGTCCCTGAGGAAGCTACAGCCATAATACTAGTTCACTCAAGATGCAAAATGATAGCTCTCCATGCAAATATTTGGAGATCATGTGATGCACAATGTAGCACAGCAATAGCATGCTACAGACTCAGACAGGCTCTGGGTATGAGTATATTTGTCACAACTTTTCCTGCATATGTGTTGAGCATAACTAATGCCAGCTAGACTAGGTAATATATTGTGCTCTGTATGTGATTTGGAGACAGTGGCAGTAAACTGACCATTAACATAACTGCCACATTACACAGCTCCTGTGATATATAAAGTATGAGCATTATTTTGCATGAGAACATTTACAGGTGAAAATCTAGGATCATATGACTTTATATAGAATCTCTTTTGCAACTGGATATAAACACTGAAGGCACAAAACTCACCTGACAATGTAATGAACCCAAACAGTGTAATCAATATCCATGGAACATGTGAATGGGGGCACAGTGCAATGGCATGGCAGTATCATATTCAGCCATCATGGTGGTGCAGGCCAGCATCACTGGGCACCTAAGAAAGGAGAGGAGAGGACACAAAGGACATGAAGACTCATGCATACAGGGCAGGCATGGCACAGCACTAAAAGGAGGAGGGTGTAACAGGGTATTTATTCTACTTCATGGGTCCAATAGGCAGATGCAAAAAGGGATGCAGGAAGCCAATGTCCATAGCTGCAGGGAATGCATGAGGGGTTGTAAATGGAAGTACAGGGGTTTGTTAACATGCTATAGAATGGGAGATAATGGACGTAACTGAATGACATTCATGGACTGTCTGACATATATTCTCTGCCATGTGTAATCCACACAGGTGTACAAAGCTTGCTGTGGGCCCCCAACAGAGGCCACAGCTAGAAAATTTCAACCAAAACAGAAGACAAAGATGTTACTGCAGGTCCCCTGTGCACACGTGTATCCCAGGCAAAGATGCTACTGACAATATGTAGCAGGGGAGTAAACACAAGATGTGAAACCTGTGGATGCCATAATAGGTCTGTGTAATAGCTGCATCAAAGGGAAACTAATATGAGACTCCACACAATATGCCTACCACATGGGCTAGACTACCAACAAAGAAATAGTTCACAGGGACATAGTAGTTCCTGCTGTCCCTCTTTAAGGACGGAAGTGGCTCCACATACCCAGGTTGGTTTGGATGTGACAGCCTGGCTAACAATGACCACATGACTGTTAGTGTGGGACAAACCAGTTTACTACTATTCTGTACAGGTCCATATGATAACAGTAAACTGCATGTGTAATGGGACTAACTCACAAAGGATATTCTGAACATCTGTTCTTTTAGGTATATTTCGGCTGAAAACTTGAATAGCCAACACATTGAGGTATGTACATCTCCATATGCTACACACATGAACTGTTGTTGACCACTATGCATGTCTCAGGGAAGGTATATGCATATGAGCAAGTGCTACCAATGGTCTCATGTATTCATACTTTCACATGTTCTACTGTTCCGTGCAATGGAACAGCATATGCCTGATGTCAGCAGATTTCGTGTAGCCGACGATGGCAATGCACAGATGTCACAGTCTGGTGGCACTTCCTGCGACAATTTGTTGGATACCTCAACATCACTAATTTGCACCTCTGAAGGTAAAGGCTGACTCAACATTGGCATCACTGCAGGGTAGCTCTCCTGTAACTGTAAGCTCCCGCTGGGCACCCAATGAATTTCCAGCCCACACTGCATCTGGTATTCACATTGTCCCTGATGTGCAAATATTCCCCCAATGGTAACCAGAGGTATGGCCAACTAGCTTCTGGTCATTGAGGCTCTAGTGCCTTTTGTGATGGCACAGTGGTGGCACTGATGACAGCCACTAACATACTCCTACTGGACTCATAGTCCTGTACATGAAATAGGTTTGTAATGTGTGCCATGTTCCTTGTCTTATATACTTCGGAATTGTTCTGCCAAGTTTTAAAACTCAAGTTATAAAATCTATGCATCTCATTTATGCATCGTAATGCAGTGATTTACATGCACTGCACACCACACTATTTTTTCCCATTGTAAGGCTGTATTACCTGCATCTCTGAATCACTTGTACCCTGCATGCTGCTGACACCTGTGATCATCTGCACTGCACACATTGCACTCAATTTGTATAAGTCCTGGCCTACATACTGTGTTGTACAGTACTGGAACATGAAAATATCTACACTATGTCTCAGATTATATAATGTACACAGACATATACATAAATAAAAACACACATACAAACATGCAAACTGATATATAGCGAATTCTAAGACTACTTCAGGAATAATGTTAACATTAACCATAGCTATAATTAAGTGTATTTGGGCTATAATGGGTTTGTAAATAAGAAGAGGTGAGTTACTCCAACAGTACATCTACCTAATTCTCATGCTGATGAAGTACAGACTTTTTCCTTTATGAAGGCATCAAATGTGATAAAAGAATGTTGGTATTACCGCACTGTAGAATTAGTCAGGTGAAAAAAAACAAGAAACCAAAAAAATTTGGTTCATAGAACCCATATTCTTTAGTATTTAAATCTATAGGAAGGTTGGGCAAAGACTTAAGGTAGCCATCATTTCCTATGACTAGGAGGACCTTTAGGATCATCACAGAATTTCATGGAACAGAAAGTTGGATGTTGCTGTCCACTCCATGCAAGGACAAAACACAATCATCGTGCATGAGAAAGGGATTAGAGTAGCATTATATGGATGGACTACCAGGATAGCCACCAGCTATTTCATGACCTAAGTATATTACAGTAGTTGTCATAGAATGATTTAATGAGAAGAAAAAAGTTCAAGGAGCTAAAAACATGTAACACACATGCACAGTTATATTCTTAAAGACAACATAGATCCATGGCTGCGGTGAGGTCAGGGTGCTCTATATTTTGGCAGCAAATTATTCATAAACAGCAGAACTGAGAAATTCAACATCACCACAGTGCCATAAACAGTAATTCAAGCCTAATGATGACCTTGTATCTATGTACAAAGTGAAATAGAAATGTATGCTACACCTTCCAATGTGACTTTTCATCTATACAATGCTGTGCCATTACTCCTGACTCCTATTGCAACACCATGAACTGCTGCCACAATCCATAGAGTTTATTAGGCAAAAAAAGAATGGGTGTCTCTTGACATGACTTTTATTCTGAATATATATTAACACGGTATCAAAAGCAGAAGGTGAATATGCATGTTTTGTGTGTAGACAACATCATAATTTTAAAGAAGTTTTAACAGGCTTCCTTCAGTGTCAAAACACTTGACAAAAGTACATACCAGAGGCACAATACATGTTTTAAATGTAGCACATGTGTTCACACCAGTCTCCCAGGTCAATCAATTCATCTACAGAAAAGAAAGATGTTTTATCTTACCATGTTTGATTGTGAATCATTTTATGTTGGGAATAAAGTGAGGACATGACATAAGAAATTTAAAAATAACAATATGCAAACATACTGATTTTCAGTTTTTCCAGGAACAATGCTATTGTACCACAAATTGTGGCTGGAGTATTAAAAATATAGCAGGATTTTCATGGAATTGGGCATTTTCTTCTGGGCACTCTTTTACCAAATTTCTACACTCACCAATTCTTAAACCATTTATTAGTCATTCTTGGTGCTGCTGTGTTGAACCTTCATTTTTCTCCAAAATTTTCCATGATCAAACTTCACCATTAGCAGTTGTCATAAATAATATGAGCAAAGCAACACATCTGTTGACTTTATCATACTATATATATGTGTCTTATTTAAATGATAGTCATATTGTTTTACTGTATATTAAAATTATACAACCCTCTCCTGATGTACACTAATACCTGCATACCTTTAGATATGCTTATCTTCTAATTTAAGGGCTCTTTTCTTTCAAAACAGTAGTCCTCATACATATTTTATAAACATCATTATAGAAGAATTCATAAATATTTCATACAGAGAGGAATATAATGGATACAGACTTGGTACTAAATTAGCCTTTCTGCTTGATTGTATAGCTACACCAATCTTAAATCAATAGACTCCTTCAAGCATCTGCTGTTGAAGTTTTTTTTTTGTCAGACACCTACCTACAGTTGCTCAAAAATGTGAACACTCAAAGACTAATACGCCTTACTATTATTTTGGACAGCACAAAATGTATGGGATTTATATGTTGAATATTGCTTAGATAACTTTCTTCTATCAGCACATTATGGAGCTTTCCTACCAGTACAGGGAGAGCATTTGAGAAGGCCAATCAGCTTAGTTTCTGCTACTCCTTTCTCTCTTTCCTTTATCTCTTTCCAAAAAAAAAAAAAAAAAATTGATCTGCTTTTACTGTATTTGTGTTTTTTCCTACTTTATTTTGCTTTTGCGTCATCTTAAAAAGTACTCAATTGTATTTATTACTGCTTGGTGTAACTCATTGTAAGCCTTTTAGTTTAAGCACCTGGGCTTCAGACCAGTTTTACATTAGGAAGGTTTGTGGTCTGCACTGTAGTGGCAGAACAGGTAGCTTACATCCTTCTAAGTTGGGAACTGCTGATTGAGGGCTCAGTGTCTGTTATTCTAAAAGTGTATTAATTCTGGTTTAAGCACTTGGGCTTGAGGCCAGTTATTTTACATTAAGAGGGTTCGTGTTCTGCACTCTTGTGGGAGGAGAGGCTGAACTCTGTCCTTCTGAGCTGGGAATTTCTGGTTAAAGCTTATAGTGCCTGCATATTTGAACTGCTTCTTACTGAAATTGGTACACCTCGTTTGCTGTAGCATAGACTAGATCCAGGCCTGCTGAATCTAGCTTTGTTTGTATAACTTGAGCACTAATCCAGGCATTCTTTAAAGTATTCAGTTGTATTTATTACTGCTGGTAGTAACTTGATTAAAGTGTAGCTATCATTTCTAAGTCTTTTGGATTAAGCACTTGGGCTTCAGACCAGCTGTTTTACATTAGGAAGGTTTGTGGCCTGCACTGTGGTGGCAGGACAGGTAGCTTACATCCTTCTAAGTTGGGAACTGCTGATTGAGAGCTCAGTGTCTGTTATTCTAAAAGTGTATTAGTTCTGGTTTAAGCACTTGGGCTTCAGGCCAGTTATTTTACATTAAGAAGGATTGCGGTCTGCACTCTTGTGGGAGGAGAGGCTGGACTCTGCCCTTCTGAGCAGGGAATTTCTGGTTAGAGGCTTATAGTGCCTGCATATTCTAACTGTTTCTTACTGAAATTGGTACACCTTGTTTGCTGTAGCATAGACTAGATCCAGGCCTGCTGAATCTAGCTTTATTTGTATGCTTGTTGTTTGTTTATTTCCCTGAAACGCTAATTCCACCTAAAATGCGGCCTTTTAGCACTTCTGTGGATCCCTAGTGATATCTGCATTGCTTACTGTACTTATTTCCTTGTTTCACTTGAAAGAAAGTTACTTTGTCGTTTTTGCATTTAAGCTACCTGTAACAAATTGCATTTAAGTTACCTGGCACTTGCTCACTAAAGCAATTATATAAGTCAGCTCTAAAAAATTAAAAGCACTACACCCTCACAAACTCCCCTTGAGTACCTTGTTCCCCATTGGCCCTTTTTTTCAATTATAAAGGAATTCCCAATACTATTCTAGCATGTCCAAAGGTCAGTTGTCAATCTCCTCTCCGGTCCAGCTGGTGAATCTGGGAATCTTGAGGCAATGTTACAACTGCCTCATGTACACAGACAACCCTCTCCTCCTCCCAACAAATTCCAACACATGTGGGAGATGCAACCATATAGCCAAACTGGAGGCTAAGCTCTCTCAACTCAGTACTGGCGTAACCAGTCAGGAGGAGAAGGAAACCACACTCACTACAATTCCAATCTCACATAGACCTACCACGACAACAAACCAAACACATAAACACACAAAAACATACTCGGAGGCTCTAAATAAAAATCTGCCTAAGCAGCAGAGACCTCCAAAGCAGACAAACAAGCAACCGCTACCCCAAAACAAAACACGTGCAACACATAGCTCACAAAGCCAGTGTGCCGAACAGTCACAGCCTTTAAGGCTAAACAACACACCTGATACACTTGTAATAGGTGACTCTATCGTCAGGCACACTGATGTCCAGGCTGAACAAGGAGAAGGTCACGGTGAGCTGCCTGTCGGGCGCTAGGATCTGCCACATAACACAAGCACTCAGGTCACTCCAAGGCAAGTACAAATATGACTCAGTCATTGTCCATGCTGGTGTGAATGACCTGAGATGTACCTCCCTGGACTACATGAAAAGAGACATAGAGGAGCTCTCTGAGCATGTAGCCCAGGCCGGTATGACCCTGACCTTGAGTAGCATCTTACCCTCACCAAGAATGATGCCACAATATGAAGACAAGATGATCAATTTCAACAATTGGCTTAAGTGTTGGTGTCATTCAAAGGGGATCCAATGCCTGCCAGCCTGGGATGACATGCTCGACAAGCCATGATGCTTTGCTAGGGACGGCTTGCACCTGTCACCCCTGGGCTTTCGGATATTGGCAAAGGCTCTTGCTACCCCCATAGTGCCTTTTTAGGCAAGGCTCAAAAGACAAACCCACCTCCATAGGTATCACAAGGGATAAGAAACTAAGAGTAATGCTACTCAACGCCAGAAGTCTAAACCTCAAGATGCACGACTAAACTCTCCTTAGCATGGAGAACATCAATATCTGTGCAGTAACAGAAACCTGGTTCAAGGCTCCCGAGAGCACCCCAGCACTACCAGGTTATACCTCATACCATGCTTTTCGCCCCGAAAACTTGGACCGCACCACAAAAGGAGGGGAGTATCAATATTCACAAAGATACCCACACCTCCAGGTTGGTGGCGCAGCACGAAGCATCAGAGACTATCCATGTGCAACTAACTGTGGGTAAAACTGCCTTCCAGTTTATAGCCTGCTACAGACCACCCTCCCAAACACAGGAACCTCACTTGGCCTTCCTGAGAATACTGGAAAATATGAAGGTCTCTCCAAACACCATTATATTGGGCGACTTCAACTACCCAAACATAGACTGGGAGCATTACTCTAGCTCCAACACCCTAGCCCAAAGGTTCCTAGAATTTATAAACTCAAATGCTATGGAACAACTTGTTACCACTCCCACAAGAGGGGAAAACATACTGGACCTGATCATCACCAACAGGGGGACACTATGCTCCAGACCAGAAGTGTATCCCTCACTGGTAAGATCAGACCATAAACTAATCTCACTGGATATTCACATCCCGTCCCCACCCCCTGCCCAGAAAACCACAGTGAAAAACTTCTCTAAAGCACACGCCTCAAAACCAAGGCGAAATCCTTCAAAGCCCCCGGGCCTGTGGAAAATACGGCCCAGACCGCAGAATCCTTTATAAACGCATTCTATGAACACCTTCAGGAATGCATGGATCATGGCAATCCCAAATAAAACCAAGACCCAATCCTCCAAAGGCAGACGTCCTGTCTGGTGGCCCCAGCCATAAACAAACTATACAATAGAAGGAGGAAGCTACTACGTGATAGAGCAAAATCCCAAAAAGGGAAGGCATCTCTGATCAGTATTAGCAAAAAACTACGGGCACTCATAAAATCGTCTAAGGCCAGCTTCGAGAGAAAAATTGCACAGGACACTAAGGATAATCACAAGGCTTTCTTTAGTTATGTTAGGAACCTGGGTGGGAATTCCCAGATATGCTCAGAATTAGTCCAAAATGACAAAAAATACACAGAGCCCACAGACATTGCCAACATCCTAGCAGACAGGTTCAGTGCAAACTTCTCCCCACCAAAAGGGCAAATATCTATCCCAACAGAGTGCTGCCCCCCTGACATCTCAGATGCTCAGGTAAGAGCCGCCCTCTCCAAAGCAAAAAACACAGCATCAATGGGACCAGATGGCATCCCGGGCTGCGTCCTACATGAACTCCAAGAAGAGCTAAACCCAAACATAAAACTACTGTTCAATCTTAGCCTTACTACAGGATATGTACCCAAAGAGTGGCGTACAGCAACAGTGGTCCCTCTCCACAAAGGTGGTGCCTCAACGGATCTTGGAAACTATCGCCCCATAAGCCTGACTAGCTTGGTCTGCAAAGCTATGGAAAGGATCATCATGGACCTCATAAATATATTGGGGACCTACAGACACTGGATCCTACCCAGTTTGGCTTTGTTAAGGGCAGATCCTGCCTCTTAAACCTGGTCGATTTCTTTGAAACAGTCACCAAGGCCATTGACGAGGGGAAGGTGGTCCACACAGCCTACCTGGACCTCACAAAAGCCTTCGATACAATACCCCACTCGGGCATTATAGATAAGCTCACCAGCTTAAATATAAACCCCTATGTCACTAGATGGGTTGCAAACTGGCTCAAGGACAGAACCCACATGGTTAGAATTGCTGGAGCCATGTCAGACTCCAAACCAGTTACAAGTGGTGTCCCACAAGGCTCAGTCCTGGGACATCTCTTGTTCGGTATATATTTCTCGGCGGTACAGGCCACCAAGGAAGGACTGTGGCTGACCAAGTTCGCAGATGACTGCAAACTGGGCACCATAATCAACTCTCCAGCCGACACAAGCATCCTCCAAAAGGGCCTCATAGAAACAGACAACTGGTGCCAGAGCCATGGCCTCAAGCTAAACGCCAAAAAGTGTATAGTCATCCCCTTTGGCAAAAACAAAGTGCCCACAAATTACCACATAGGTAATAATCCATTAAGTACAGAAGAAGTTATTAGGGACCTGGGGACCCAAGTTGATAGCAATCTCTCATTTGACAACCACGTGGCCAAAGTGGTTAGAAAAACATTTTATATAGCCCACCTAATCATGAAGGGATTCACATCTAGATCAGGGGAGGTCATCGTACCTCTTTACTCATCCCTCATCAGGCCCATAATTGAGTACAATGCCCCTTTTGGGATGTACCTTACCAGACACTTGCAGCAACTGGAAAGACCCCAAAAGTACCTCACCAAGAGGATCAAAGGGCTCAAACAGATGCCATATGCTGCCCGGTTAAAGAAACACCAGCTATACTCAGTGGCATACCGCCTGCTCAGAGGCGATCTGTGCCTGACGTATAAAGCCATGTCCAACCCGGAATTAATGGACATGCTGCACCTCAGAAAATCCAAATCCCATCGAGCTATGCGCTCGAGAGACTTGAACCTCAGCACTGAAATAAATAGAACATGCTGGAGGGACAGATTCATAACCCAGAGGCTCCCTTCACTCTGGAATAAAATCCCAGTCCAGGTTAGGCAGAGTCCCACATTGACTCTCTTCAAGAGGAATCTTGATGAGTGGATGGGAGATCGTAGGTTTACCCCAGCTATCACTTCTGTGTCACTGTTAGACAGAGGCACAGTATACTAACCTCAAAAAAAGGCATAGCAAAATTAATTTAAAATGGGTGGCGAAAGCCAAACACACTCTGGCTAGGCTTATAAATGCCCTAGGGCAGATAGCCTAGTATGAACCTATGAACCTATGACTCCTCAACAAACGAGTCCTACATATTACAATTATCCCGGTCAGCAAATTGGGAATAAAAACTTCAGACATCATTCCATAATTTGCCCTACAACTTTGGTAAAAACAACATGACAGGCTGGGACACTCCTCCCAGTCTAGTGCCATTAGTTCATTCTACCTATAACAGAGAGAACATTTGAAAAGGCCAACCCAATTAGGTTCTTAACCTTGAATTATCTTCTGTTTCTCCTTTCAATTTTACTACAAAACGTTACTAGAATCTCCTTGTGCTCTGACAGAGTGTGCTTCTCAGCTGATAAGTATATTTTTTAGCACTTTTTAACTGTTCCGAGTTGAATAAAACAATAATTGAATTCATTTCAGAATACAGTTTGAATAAATTGTATTTATTTAAACTGTATTTGCTTTAATATTGCTACATACTCAAGTGTATTAGCTTGCACTGCACTTGAATTTTTAGTGCTGTTCTAGTTACGTTTCTGTATATTAAAAAAAATCTAAGCTTGTTTTCTGACTTTCCTGTAACTAGTCTAGTGCAGATACAGATTTGCTGTATCCAGGACTGTTTGTAAGCATCTGAGCCCCCCAAGCCTTTCTGTGTTGGAGGGAAGCCTTGTACCTTGTCAGTGGGATCAGTAAGCACTAGTTAGCCTATCACAAGAGGAGTGGCTTCTGGCCCAGAAATTGTAGTTTATTGACTGTTTGGGCAGTTTTTCCATCTCTTTCAACTTTCTGTTTTAAAATCCCATGTTTGCACTTGTTTCCCACCCTTTCTGTAACTAGCCTAGTCCAGATACAGCTTTGCTGTATTCAGGACTGTTTGTAAGCTTCTGAGCAGTGCCAAAGTCTGCACTTCAATTTTTCTGTTAGATCTGCTAGTTCTCTCCTCTCCTGCACTTTTACTAGCTTATTAGTCTAGCACTTCACCAGACTTCTTGTAGCAATTATTGTAGCACACAAAAGGGCTACCAGCACTAAAAGTTCTACAAAGAAACAGCTCCAGTACTTATTATTAATGCCCACCCCTCCAGGCATGTCTAAAGGTCAACTCCCTGCACTTTCTCCTATTAACCAGGTGAACTTGGACATCCTGAGGCAATTTAGCAACTGCCTCATGTACAATGGCAACCCTCTCCTCTTACCTCGCAACACTCAGACTTGCGAGAGATGCACTTATATATCCAAACTGGAAGCCACGCACTCTCCAGTCAAGACCAGAATAGCTGGTCAAGAGGAGAAGGTCAACACTTGCACCACACCACATGGAACACACAGCCCTCCAGAACACACACCAACACTGCCTTTACATAAAAACACAAACCACACACCCACCTTTGCTGAGGCTCTAAATAAAAATCTACCCAAAGAGCAGAGACCTCCAAGGCAAAAATGCACTTGACCACTGCAATGCAACACTAATCACAAGACACATAACTCTCCTAAACAGTGTGCCACTCAACCAAAGCCCTTAAGGCAAAACAGCATGCTCAACACACTAGTCATACACACTAGTCATAGATGACTCAATGAGGCACACTGATATCCCATTCACGAGGTTGAATAAGGAGAGAGTAACAGTTAGCTGACTGTCAGGTGCCAGGATCTGTCACATAATGACCACACTCAGGTCCCTCAACAACAGTTATAAATATGACTGTCATTCTACATGTGGGTGTGAATGACCAGAGACGTACCTCCCTGGACTACATGGAGGAGCTCTCAGATTATGTAGCCCAGGTGGATATGACCCTAGCCCTGAGCAGCATCCTACCAAACCCATAATGATACCACAGTACAAGCAGAAAATGATCGATTTCAACAATTGGCTAAGTTTCTAGTGCCATTCTAACGGGATCCAGTATCTGTCTGCCTGGGATGACATGAATAACAGACATCAATGCTTTGCCAGAGATGGCCTGCATCTGTCACTCCTGGGCTTCTGGATACTGGCCAAGGCTCTTGCCATCCCTGTAGTGCCTTTTTAGGTGGTGTTCCAAAGACCACATTACCACCATAACAGCTACAAACAAATGCAATCTGAGGGTCATGCTACTCAATGCTAGAAGTCTAAATCTCAAAATGCACTCACTCAAATTACTCCTTAAAATGGAGAACATCAACATTTGTGCTGTAACAGATAACTGGTTCAAAGCAGCAGAAAGCACCCCTGCATCACCAGGCTACAACTCATTCAACACCTTTTGGCTCCAGGACTTGGACAGAAGCTCCAAAGGCAGTGGTGTTTCCATATTCATAAAGAATGTGCACACCTCCAGACTGGTAGCCCAACATAACGAATCAAAGATACTTCAGATGCAGCTAACATTGTGTAAAACAGCGATTCAGGTCATAGCCTGCTATAGGTCCCCAAACATGTCCCAAGACTCACACTCCACATTCCTAAGCACCCTGGAGAATATTAGGGTCCAATCTAACACTCTCATATTGGGTGTCTTCAACTACCCCTCCTTTAACTGGGAAAACTACTCGTGTACCGATACACTTGCCCAACATTTCCTGGAATTCATTATTTCAAATGCCCTGGACCAGCTTGTTCTTACCCCCACAAGAGCTAGCAACATCCTTGACCTGGTCATTACTAACATGGGCAACCGTTGCTCTATACCAATAGTCAACTTCTCCCTGGTTAGATCCGACCACAAACTAATCACCTTGGAAATTTACATCCCTACCACCCCCACCCCCCGCAAAGGTAACCACCATGAAAATCTTCTCCAAAGCTAACTTTGGGATCCTAAAACAGAGGTGGCTAACTTCATGGCACCCATGCAAATGGAGAATAGTTGCATGACCGCTGAATCATACACCAATACACTGTACCAACACTTACACAAATGCATGGATCTTGCCATACCTAATAGAACCAAGACACCCTCCTCCAAAAAAAGGAAGCCAATTTGGTGGGCCACTGCCATAAACAAACTCTACAACAGAAGAAGGAAACTGATGCGGAATACGGTGAAGTTCCAAGACTGGAAAATCTCCCTTATCAGCCTCAACAAAAAGTTGAGATCCCTCATCAAATCCTCTAAAGCTAGCTATGAAAACAGAATTGCAGCAGATAGCAAAGACAACCACAAGGCCTATTATAGTTATGTAAACAATCTTCACAGCAATACCCAGAATTGATCTGTGCTACTGCACAATGGTACCTCCTATACCAAGCCAACAGATATTGCCAAGATACTGGTCGACAGATTCAGTGCCAACTTTACCCCTCTCACCATACCAGTAGATTGACAGGCACCCAGTATTACTGCTGAACAGGTTAAAACAGCACTGTCCAAGGCCAAGAATACAGCTTCTATGGGACAATATCCCTGGCTGTGTTCTACATGAAGTACAGAATGAACTGGCACCTCATCAGTGTGCCCTACTGAATGGCGCACTGCTACAGTCATCCCCTTTCCACAAAGGAGGAGCGACTACAGACTCTAGGAACTATCGTCCCATTAGCCTGATGAGTCTGATATACAAAGCTATGGAACACATCATCATGGACTCAATAAACAAGGATATAGGGAATCTCCAAATTCTGGATCCCACACAGTTTGGTTTTGTGAAGTGTAGATCATGTCTGCTCAACCTTGTCAACTTCTTTGAGTCAGTCGACAGCTCTGTGGATGAAGGCAAGGTGCTTCATACAGCCTACCTTGATCTGGCCAAGGCCTTTGATACCATTCTCCACTCAGGAATCAAAGAAAAACTCACTAAGCTAGGCATCAACCCCTGTATCACTAGGTGGGCTGCAAACTGGCTCACAGAACCCACAGTGTGAAAGTAGCTGACTCTAAGTCAGACTGCTGACCAGTCACGAGTGGAGTTGCACAGGGTTTGGTCCTGGGTCCTCTCCTGTTTGATCTACTTCTCTGAAGACCAGGCCAACATGAAGAGTCTCTGGCTGACAATGTTCACAGACGATTGCAAGTTGGGAGCTATTATTAACTCCCCAAGTGATGCTGGCATCCTACAGAAAGGCCTCGCTAAGACCAGCGACTGGTGTCAAAACCATGGCCTTAAGCTCAATGCCAAAAAAATGTGTTGTCATCCCCTTTGGGAAAAACCTGGTTCCCATAAATTACCATACCAATGATAGTCCACTGAATGTGTTATAAGAGATCTGGGAACACAGGTTGACGGCAACCTCTCTTTTGACCACCATATTGCCATTGTGGTCAGAAAGTCCTTCTTTGTAGCACATCTCATTACTAAGGGTTTTGCATCCAGGAAGAAAGAGGTCACTGTCTCCCTCTACTCTTCCCTCATTACGCCAGTCAGAGTACAATGTCCCATTTGTCATGTACCTCACTAAACACCTGCAACAACTGGAGAGGCTGCAAAAGTACCTCACAAAGAGGATCCTAGGCCTTAAATACTTGTCCTATATGGACAGGCTCAAACAACTCCAACTATTCTGTCTCATATCTCCTACTTAGAGGCGATCTCTGCTTGACTTACAAAGCCATGTCTGACCCAGTTCTGTTAGAAATGCAACATCTAAAGAAATCCCAATCCCTCCACACCACACGCTCCAGAGACCTCAACCTCATTATCACAATCAACAGAACATGCTGAAGGGATAGGTTCATAACCCAGAGACTGCCCATGCTATGGAATAGACTTCCCATACATGTCACACAGAGCACCTCACTGGCCCTGTTCAAGAGAAATCTTGATGAGTGGATGGGAAATAGAAAATTCACCCCAGGGATCACTCCAGTGGCTCTAATCGACAGAGGCACTGGGAACTAAGGTTGGGTGGACGATGCCTGGCTAATCCTATGAGCTAGGCTTGTAAAGACTCCAGGGCCATTAGACTAGTACACACCTATAAACCTATGAGTTTCATGCCTCAGTCTCTTCTGCGACTGAGACATATCTGGCCTTCTCCAGTCATCAGGAACCTCTGCTTCCTCTCATGACTTTTAAAAGCAGGTCAGTTAGTGGCATCACCAGCTGGCGGCTCTGATATGGCCTTATTGCTCTCTGTACATTTTCCCCAGATTTCATACCTCAGTGGGCAGTGATAAATTCTCTTATTCTGAACATTACTGCTCATTGAGTTTGTAAAATATTCCCTTAATAATACCAAGAAAAAGCATTTGGTAGCGTTGCTTTTTTACTATATTCCAAAGCTCAATACATTTCTTTTAGCTTCACTATCATTCACTTTCTCATATATATTTATAACATTTTATCTCCCTTTTAATTGGAATTTTTTATCCACTTATTAAAAATGCTAATACATCTTACTTAAGTCATCAAAGTACACTTATGAGGACATATGAATATATCACAATAAAAATCCTGTGGTACTTTTTCCCGTAATGTTTAAAACACTATACTTTGTGGATGCAGTGCTATTAAAAGTTTAAATTATTCAGCAAAATTGAAATGTGTTCTGCTTTGAAGGGAAGTTTTGCAGTTAGTACCTTAAACTTCATGACAAACACTTGGTCTGAAACATTCTTTTCCCCCTCCCCAAAAACATGTAATTTCTTAGCCATATACAAGACAAAGTTGTACTGCTATTGAAGAAATGTTACTTTTGAATAGACAACTGCCTACCACATGATACTGTTAAAACTTTTTATGGTCACAACTCAAGTGGAAATTTACGTGAGAAGTGACAGCTGGATCTGCCCATCACCACCCCACCCCCATAAGCTTAAGCAAAAAGGCAGCAATATTTCAGTTCTGTAACAGTCTGCAAAAATGCATAAGCGTGAAATTTCATCAGAAGACTGATGTCAGGCAAGGTAAGAAGGTCAGAATGGAGTGTCCCATTTTTAATGAGAATCAGCATGGCAGACATAACTATACAGTTACCATGCCACAAGGGGATGGCTTGAACTGGGATATGCTTGAGTCTTTATTCTGTAACTTCATTCATTCCTGGAGCATGGTGCTAAACATTTAACCTGAATGACTGGCATTCTGGAAGCAGCGTATACCCTTTCAAGTTCTTTATATGCTCCATGACATAGTTATAAATCCCTCATTTGGATGTAAAACACTGAGGAAAAGTTACTAATACAAAGATGCATGTAAGCTACTCCTCTTAGGTGGCAGTACCTTAACTACAGGTGCCAGTGCAATATCTGGGTTCCTAACTTCTAACTACATTCTCTAATGCCCTGCCTTGGGAAGTACCCATCTTGGTTTTACCTTCCTTTTATTCATATTTCTGAAGCCAATTGGACTTCCTGCAGTATATTTTATGCTTACAAAATTGAAAAGACTGGGGGTCCACCTCCTGCATATATTACCATACAAGATAAGCATTTCGGCCAATTGCAGTGTAGGAGAATAAATGGAGATAAGTACTTAAGGCACATGTACTGATGGCAATTTGTGCTTTAGATGACTGAATGACAGAATAATTGAACAGAAAGGTAGTGACACTGCAGGTTTGACATCACAAAGGTTCATCAGTTATCTTTAAAATATTGGTGAGGATAATTTTCCTAACTTTGTTGGGCTATAGACTGAAAATCCATAAAAGTCACTATAAGATTGCATTGTATTGCAACTCAAGAACTTTGTAACATGACTGGCTAAGGTTTCTACAGGCTATGATAAACGTTAGGGGATTCACATGAGTAATGGGGTATGTTTATGGTGGTGACTGTGGGAGATGAGACTAAAATTTCACAGTGGAGGCCTAAAAGGGTCAGGAAAATTAACAATTCAGCACTTATTTGTACAAATGGAAACTAAGCCTTATATTCAATTGTTATCAAACACACACACACACACACACACACACACACACACACACACACACACACACACACACACACACACACACACACACACACACCCCTGACAGGCAGCTTCACCCTCCCTTTTTAGGAAGCCTTTTAGCCACAACTCAATTTCCCCTACAAATGATGTCAAAACAGACAAGCTACCAATTTCTAGTTTTGTTTTACTCCTACCCTTGGGAAAAGGAATCCCATCTGTCCTCTTCTATTCTTCGCCTCCTTCTAGGATTTGTTAAAATGAAATCAGTGGTACTGGTATTTCTTCTTTTTCTCCAAGAATTCTAGTGCGGACCCCAACAGACCCACTGCAAGTTACAATACCATAATTTTACTGCAAAAAGAGATAGCAGTATAGTTTCTGCTGATTAAGTGTATTCAGCATTCTACCTCCCCTGTAACCCTATGTCCCCACCACCACCAATTTTTCATCTAACCCAACACCTATTAAACACCTGTATGGATTGTCTATCACTCATTCTGGTAGTCCATTCCATGGATCTCTGATACTTTCCATGTAGATGCATTTTCACAGAATGTGAGGTAGATGGATATTACAATCCGCAGCCTGTGATTTCTCTTCATCCTCTGTCCTAGCTCAGGATAATGACTTTTTAATTCCCTGATATATATCGGGTAACACCCATATCAGTTCTTCCTTTCCCTTCTGGTCTCTGGTCTGGACAGCTTTAACCATAATTTATCACCCCTAATCTCTGATCATATCATTTTTCGTATTTCTCATGCAACCTTCTGGTGGCTTTCCTTTAGACAGCCAACAGTCTGTTACCCCTTCTCCTTAAATGACCTCTACAACTGAAACAGTAGTCAAGATCTGGTATGACCAAGGCCTAATACTGTGCAAACTTAACCTTTTTGCTTCTATAGTCTGCCTTAAGAATAAGCCCCAGTGGCAGATTTGAAAAATGAAAAAGGATAGAGTCATACCAGACACAAAAGTAATTTTTGTACTCTATGCTTAAAGAGTGGTGTAGCACAAAAAAAAAACTGGTGGGAAAGAGATAACCCATTGTACCAGTTTAGAAAAAACTGAATGGAGTAAATAACCAAGAGCACTGCACCAAAAATAAAAATCCAACAGTTTTATTCCACCACAATAAGAGTTTAGCACTTTCGTCAAAAGTACATAAAATTGACTTCTTCAGAACTACATGACACACAAAATGCTGATTTAAATAGCCTGCCCTACTCAACAATTAGTCAAAGAAATATGTCATTTCCTGCTAAAAAATGTCATTTCCTGCTAAAAAGTATGTAATTTCCTGTTAGAAAAAGATATCATTCCATGCTAAAAAAGTACCACCCCACTAAAGTAATACAACTGAATTATTGATCCATTGATCCCCCAAAAATAGAGCATATGTTAAAAACATTATATAAAAAGAAACAGCTTTTAGTTTTAACAGAACTAATAAAAATGTTATCATTGAGCCCATGTGGCACAGATGCATTTAACCTTATTTGCAACTTGAGCTCTAAAAATTCAAGAAAGTCATCGACCGGTCCACCCCTTGTACCCAAGTTGACCTGCTCTAATACAAAAAAACTTGAAACAGTGTGTGGCATATAATTTAATATGTTTAAATAAGGCGTTGGTCTCCCTATGTTAATATCATAACTGTGTTGATAGATCCGTTGTCTTAAAGCTCGGACAGTCTTACCCACATAGTAACAGTCACAACCTGTACAGAATGCAACATATACAACCCCCTTGGTGTAACAATAGTACTTTTTATGTGTAGTGATTTTACCAAAATTCATAAGTTTAATAAATTCGGCATCAATCACAAAAGAACATCGGGTGCATCTTCCACATTTGAAAGTACCACCTAGTCCAGATGCCACCTCTTTTCTTTCAACTATGTAATTTCCTGTTAGAAAAAGATATCATTCCATGCTAAAAAAAGTACCACCCCACTAAAGTAATACAACTGAATTATTGATCCATTGATCCCCCAAAAATAGAGCATATGTTAAAAACATTATATAAAAAGAAACAGCTTTTAGTTTTAACAGAACTAATAAAAATGTTATCATTGAGCCCATGTGGCACAGATGCATTTAACCTTATTTGCAACTTGAGCTCTAAAAATTCAAGAAAGTCATCGACAGGTCCACCCCTTGTACCCAAGTTGACCTGCTCTAATACAAAAAAACTTGAAACAGTGTGTGGCATATAATTTAATATGTTTAAATAAGACGTTGGTCTCCCTATGTTAATATCATAACTGTGTTGATAGATCCGTTGTCTTAAAGCTCGGACAGTCTTACCCACATAGTAACAGTCACAACCTGTACAGAATGCAACATATACAACCCCCTTGGTGTAACAATAGTACTTTTTATGTGTAGTGATTTTACCAAAATTCATAAGTTTAATAAATTCGGCATCAATCACAAAAGAACATCGGGTGCATCTTCCACATTTGAAAGTACCACCTAGTCCAGATGCCACCTCTTTTCTTTCAACTAAACCTTTGAAAGATGTACACTTTTTGTACACCACTAGGGGTTTTTCACCTAGTTTATTAATGATATTCTCATCAATACGAAACATATTCCAACAATCACAAATTATGCTTTTGATGTCAAAAAATCAGTAGTGAAAGGTAACACTAATGCCCTGCTATAGTTGTTCATTTTCTCAGTTGCTAGGGGCCTGGTTAGACCCAGAGGGTTGTCCAATAATGTTCTATAAACCCCATTAGTTCTTTTTTGTTGGACCTCACCTATTATGTCCTTAACAAATTGAGGGGGGTAACCTCTTTTCTGTAACAGCCTACTTTGTACGACTGAATTGAACGGCTGAGTGTGCAGTGCACTGAAGTCAGTAGTGGATAAAGTCATGAAAATGAAAACCAAAAACTGCAATCTCAGCAAAAAACACCTAAAATACAGAAGAATCAGAAGTAGCAACTATGTTCATACTCATCTTAATCTAGTTTTGTAAAGTAAGAATCAAACTGATTCATAAGCCAGGTGAAGCAAAGTATAGGAAATGCTCCTCAAAAGAAATCAGCAAAGTCGAATGGAACCACAATGAAGAAATACGAAAAAAAAAACATCAGCACAGACATTTGGCAGGTAGGACATAAAGCAGTGCTGATTATAAATAACTTTGGTAAACAGCACCAGGGGTCTCAATGAGTAAAAGAAAAATAGTAAAAGTGTAATAAAGTCATCATCATCAACACCACCCCCATTTACTCCCGCTTTTACATGGGGTCAGGATGTCACATCAGCTGTCACCACTTCTCTTGATTCCACAGCTACTCTCCTACCTTCAACAGTCATGCCCACTTTGTCTCGGGTCTACTTTTTCACAATTCATTCATGTCTTGACTGGACATCTTTGTCTGCTCTTGTTTTCCCCTTATCTCCTCAGTCTGCTTTACCGAATCATCTTTTTTCCTGCATGTGACTGAACCACTGAAATCCATTGTCTTTGCCTTTCCTGTAATTGGGGTTATTTTGGCTTCTGCTCTGACCTCCTCATTTCATCTGTCTATCCTGCTACCTGTCTCTGGCACTTCATATGCAGTACCTTAATCCTTCTCATTTCTTCTGCATTCATTGGCGAGGTTTCTGTGCCATACAGAAGCACTAGTCACACCACTGCCTTATAAACCTTACTTTTCAGCTTTTTTTTCCCTTCTTGTGTTACCCACGCTACTGCCCCTGACACTATGCCACTTGACTGCAGCATGCAGCACTTTTGATTCAAGCTCTGATTACCCTCATTCAGACTTCCGTTCTCCAACACCTCCCAAATAAAGATGTTAACCTCTTCCATGGTATCCTTTGTATTGCAATTTTCAGATTTTCCTTATTTCTCCTATTTTCACCCATCATCTGCATGATTACATTTTATTTGTACTCAGCTTCATCCCACGTGTTTTTAGTTTTGCATTCCAGTCCCATATTTGCTGAAATTCCTGTTTGGAATCTGGTTGCAGTGCCACTCTGTCTACATACATCAGATTTGTTGATCTGATCCTTCAGACCTGTCTATTGATGTAGTCCCTCAGATGCATGAACAGGTCTGAGCTCAGAGTTGAACCTCATGCACACCCACTCTCATCCTCAGAGTCCAAACACTGTGCTTCAATGAGTCCCTCCATAAAGCCTGTACTATATTTACTTGTGTTTCAAGCACATTTTTTAAACCTTTTTTTTTTTAATTTTAACAAAAACAGCTTATTGTAACATTTAAATATATAAGGAAATGCAACATTTAAGCAAAGTTGTTGTTTTTCTTTCGGCTTTTCCCAGTTAGGGGTTGCCACAGCAGAACTCTGGTCTGCTAATGATTGGCAGTCGATTTTTATGGTGCCAAGGTGCCAGCCCGATGCTCAACCTTCAACAAAGGCACGCCCATTCACGCATGTCTTCGAATGCCACTTGACCAGGGGGAGGACATGCATTTAAGCAAAGTAAAAAAAAAAAAAAACTCACAACTAAATCAGCTATTTACAAAGAAGTCTGCTGTATGTCCAAAACTTTAAATGTTCTTGAAGAAGTCCTTGTTTCATTAAGCTTGTGGTTGTTTAGCAGTTCTTTAATTTTTATCCAGGTATTATAATAAGTGTCAACTCTAGTTGTTCTCATCTTGACTGTTAGAAGCTCTAAGTGAGGGACATCAGTTGCAGTTCTAAGTGAGGGATATCAGTTGCAGTACTTGTGAATTCTTTCATTGTTGGAGTCCACTCATTTTTCCAATTCCTGGGGATTATCTTTCTGGTGATTGACAGAATACTCCATAAAAGCAAGTACTGAACTTTCTTTACACAATCCGGTATTGGTGTATTAAATAAAATAATTCATTTTAACTACATTATTAATCATTAAATAAAATCTGTAAAAAAAACATTGATTTTATCCCAAAATGGCTTAACGACTTTACAATCAAAAAATATATGTTGCCAATCTGCTTTGATATTTGTCTTGCATCTCCAGCATTCTACTTTTTCTTGTACATTAATTCTATTCTGTGGAGTTATAAATGTTTTATGTAAAAATTTCCATACAATCTTCACTTTATAGAAGATGTAGTTCTTTTTGAAGATGACATTTTTTATCTTCTTCACTTGGATAAAAGTTGTTTATAATTTTAAAGTAATCCCAGTAACTTTCATTGAAATTTTTTGCTGTATTTTTGACTATTTTATACATTCTGGATAATAATCCTTTCCCAAAAATTTCTTGATGTGTCAAAATAATTAGAAAATCAACATTTTTTTGTCAGTTTTTATTGATGTTTACATTAAATTAATGCCATCTTCTATTGATAGTCTACACATCTGAATATCTAACCACATTTCACTGCACAAGTTAAATTTACCAATTATATATTCCACAGTTTGTAATTTGTTTCCTTCCACTAACTAATGCCAATATAGCAGGTTATTCTTAAATTTATTAATTTTATTTATGTTAACAGTACATATATAGTGGATACAAAAAGTGTAATAATCATGTATCACTCGCTTATTTCTGCATCTCCTTTAGATTTACAGTGGATATAAAAAGTGTACAGACCCCCCGTTAAAATGCCAGATTTTTGTGGTATAAAAAATGAGACCACAATAAAACATTTCAAAACTTTTCCCAACTTTAATATGACCTATAACCTGTACAATTCAATTGAAAAACAAACCACTCTGTGAGGGCGAAAATATAAAAAATACAAAACATACAATAAATTTGGTTGCATAAGTGTGCACACCCTTAAACTAGTACTTTGTTAAAACACCTTTTGATTTAATTACAGTATTCAGTCTTCTTGGGTAGGAGTCTATCAGCATGGCACATCTTGACTTGGCAATATTTGCCCAATCTACCTTGCAAAAGTGCTCCAAATCTGTCAGATTGTGAGGGCATCTCTTATGTACAGCAGTCTTCATGTCACCCCACAGATTTTCTATTGGATTTAGGTCTGGGCTCTGGCTGGGCCATTCCAAAACTTTATTTTTCTTCTGGTGAAGCCATTATTTTGTTGATTTGGATGTATACTTGGTGTCATTGTCATGTTGAAAGTTGAAATTCCTCTTCATCTTCTGCTTTCTAGCCAATGCCTGAAGGTTTTGGGCCAAAAGTGGCTGGTATTTGGAACTGTTCATAATTCTTTCCACCTTGACTAAAGCCCCAGCTCCAGCTGAAGAAAAGCAACTCCAAAGCAAGATACTGCAACCACCATGCTTCACCGTGAGGATGGTGTCCTTTTGGTGATATGAAGTGTTGTTTTTGTGCCAAACATACGTTTTGGAATTGTGGCCAAAAAGTTCAACCTTGATCTCATCAGACCATAACACATTTTCCCACATAATTTTGTGAGACGGTGTATTGTTTTGCAAAGTTTAGCTGGGCTTGGATGTTTTTCTGTGCAAGAAATGGCTTCCATCTTTCAACCCTACCCTATAGTCCAGATATATGGAGAATACGGGAGATTGTCACATGTGGTACACAACCAGTACTTGCCAGAAATTCCTGCAGCTCCTTCAGTGTTGCTGTAGGTCTCTTGGCAGGCTCCCTGACCAGTTTTCATCTTGTCTTTTTTATCAGTTTTGCAGGGGCATCCAGTTCTTTGCAATGTCACTGTTCTTCTATATTTTCTCCACTTTTTGATGACTTTCTTCACTGTGTTCCATGGTATATCCAATGCTGTGGAAATTTTTTTGTACCCTTCTACTGACTGACACCTTTCAACAATGAGATCCCTTTGATGCTTTGTAAGCTCTCTGCATACCATGGCTTTTGCTGTAGCAGGTAACTGAGTAAATGTCAGGAAAATCCTACTAGGACAGCTGAACTTTATTTGGGGTTAATTAGAGTCTCTTTAATTGAAGGCAGATGTGTACCCAAGAAGACTGAATGTTGTAATTAAATCAAAAGATGCTTCAACAAAGTATTAGTTTAAGGGTGTGCATACTTAAAAAATGTACAATAAGCTGGTTGCATATTTTTTTTATTTTTTCCCCCTAACAGATTTCTTTTTCAATTGAATTGGACAGGTTATAGGTCACATTAAAGGTGGGAAACGTTTTGAAATGATTTACTGTGGTCTATTTTTTTATCACAAAATCCTGGCATTTTAACAGGGGTGTGTACACTTTTTTATCCACTGTATTGTTTTGAGTACATGCTATAGAAAATAGTAAAAAAAATCCATGCCTTATACTTTATATTTTTGTAGATAAAATTTCTGATGGTAGCTAGCATTAAGGAAAGATAAGAAGGATTAATTATAATCGTTCTATTTTCCAATACATAACTTTTTAGTATGCCAGAGAATATTATTGCACAACTATATTTTGCTGTGTCTAACTTATGTTTCCAGGACTTTTAAACCATCACAAGATTGCACAAACCATATTTCTTCAAGTCCAGGAATGCCAAGATAGACTCTTTCCTCTTTTCCAGCTTCTTCTCCACTAACTTGCTTGCTTCAGGCATCAGGTCATTTGCACTGTTTCTTGCTCTGAATATGAACTGCTCAGCTCACTTCTCTCTAATACTATGCTTATTCATTTACCTGTCACTCTTTCTATACTTTCATGAAGCATGACAGCAGTTTGTTACCTCTGTACTGTTCTCAGTTGTTTATATCCTTTCTGTTTATTAACACTGACACTAGAATACTTATTGCTTATTGTCCAATCATCTAAGAATCCGCCTCTCTCCTCCTCACAGATACTACTGAGTACCCTCAGGAGTCATTTCATCCCTAAAGTATCCAGCATGTTAAGTAAAACTGCTGTGACATTAGTTGAGCGCGCCACTTTCCCCGACTTCATTTTTCATAATGTGATGCTACTTCTAAAACAAATCTAATTTCCTCTTTTACTGCAGGCTGTGAACATGGCAGTAGAATTTCTGTAGGGCTTTCTTCATTCTGAAGCTTGTTGATGCACTAATTACATTTGTTCGTGAAGTCTCCTGGAATGGTGAGCAAATTTTAACTGGCATCCTTTATGAATGGTGTCTGCCAGCTATCTTCTTCAGCATTCTGCTGTTGCTTTGAAACCTGCACCTAACCTCAGACAATCAAGGAAGCAGTAACACAAAAGACAGATTTCAAAGCAATGGCCAAAATACACTAAAAGAAAACTCTCTTAATACAAGAAAGAGAAGTGTTTACATATATGAAGAAGCAGAGTTAGGGGTGGGAAGGAGTGGCATTTTGCCATCTTATTTACTCCATGAGGGAGGGTTGCACTTTTGTCTGCAATTTAGCATTCACCCTTTGATGAGAGTGTGCCTTATCACTATACTCTGTATCCTGCAGATTGCTAAGACGTGACCTGTGCATGGCATACAAGGCATCCTCTAAGCCAATACTGATAGACCTATTGCACATCAGTGAGTCAAATGTCATCAGAAATACCCATTTCAGAGATCTAAACCTCTTCTGCAGCAACCTGTTTGGAAGGAGACTGATATCTCACAGAGAATACCACTGCTCTGGAACAGACTCATCCATGTAAAACAAAAATTCAAACATAACTTGGATCTATGGATGAGTGATAGAAAATTAACCCCAGGACTGCTGTCTGTACTACTAATGGACAGAGGCAGCTCCTAAATGCTTTATCCCATGCATGGGTCCTTTCAAATCATCTGTGGTGTGATTCCAGTTTTCTCACTAGGGGTAATATACAATTATTGACCATGGGATGGGTAACACCAAATGGGATAGTTTAATTCAAGCATCAAATGGGAAATTGGCAAGGCTTCAAATGGCCCAAGGGCAGCTAGCCTAGTACTTACTTATGAACCTATGATCAGATGACAGAATGGCTACTGTAAATTTGACCTTAAAGGTTAGGGATAAAGATGACAGACATTAAGTGCTGTATTGAGCATGATGTCAGCAGGCCCACCCAGTTAGGGCATTACAAAAAATCTCATGCATACAACAGAGCAAATATAACACCAACAGAGATTCTACTTCATGTTTCCCCATCCCTTTCTCAACTCATCTGGGGAAAAGATGCTCCCAGGCTCCAGGGGTAATATTGCCAGTAATAGCAGAAAACGGTAGATGATCAGTTGGAAGGTGCATAATGCGGGGGAGGGGGGGGTTAAGACAAAAATGCATTTAAAATAAAGTTCAGGTGTAAAACTGCACAATAATCCATATTTTATTCGGTCTATAAAATTATCATCATCTGTAGTTAAAATTTCGATTTTTTTTCTTTTAGGATGTTTTCATAAAATTTCCCTTATTTTTTCTGACTTGAAAATCCAGCTGTCTGCAAAAATATGCTCTCAAAACTGGATCACAACAAACTCCATAAAACAGAATGATGTAATCTTGGACACTATACAAAAGTCAATGAAAAAAACAAAATCACAGAACAGCACGTATTTCTTTGTTTAATTATGTATATTCTCCATTACCTAACACATACATTTTAAAAAAGAACTGACAACATACCTTCTAAACACCAAGACTTGCACCTGTCATGACCCTACCTAACTCCACCACACTTCCTCACCCCCATCCTACACCTTCCCATCTCACATATGCGGTTCAGCTCTCACACTGTACAGACATAACTTTCCTAGAATACCACATCACACATACTTCTCCACCACTTCATTAATTGTATATATGGGTTTGAGAGGTGTAGTGCAGTATATACCCTAAGTATGTATATATCTCTGATTCTGATGTACCTTAATTATTTTCTGTATCATGGAATTTGATTTTTTTGTATAATTTAACTGTCTGTAACTGGAGCTTTGCTCCTTAGGTCTCCACTGAAAAAGGGTTTCTCACCCAGCTGGACTAACCCAGTTAACAAATGTCAATAAATAAAAATAAATATGTGCCAACTACAACCAAGTCTTTTCAAGCAAGACCCAAGGCTCACAGTAACCTTGCAATCACATGCAAACAGTTCAGTAGCATGTCACAGCAACCAAATAAATGACTGTAAGATGAATATTAGATGTGATGCAATACAATTTAGCACACCCCAGCTTCATATCAACATAATCACAATATATACTTTAACCTTTCTTTAGTACTACTAATTAGTGAAGGTGCAAACACTTAAACAAGTGCTCAGGTTGGATTTTGTTTATAAGATTTGTCACTGATACCATTGTAAAGCTGTTAGCATTTCTGCATAATAGACACTTTCAACTGTTGACAGCTGTGCTGCCCTGTAAGATTTCATATGCATGTTTTAGCACTATTCTAGACAGTTGTCATTTGTGCGGTGCAAACACTGATACAAGTCTTGTGTCTTTTGGCTTTTCCTGGTTAGGGGTCACCACAGCGGAACTCCGGTCCGCTAATGATTGGCAGTTGATTTTTACGTACCAGCTTGCCAGGCCTGATGCACAACCTTCAACGAAGGTACACCCATTCACACATGTCTCCACGCAGAAGACGCTCTAACTGAGAATCGAACCGGACAGCGTCTTAACACTGATACAAGTACAAAGAAAAAAAGGGCAGCAACCAAGGCTGGGTTTCAAATATGCTGACGCATCAAATATCAGCTCTCGCATGACAAAGGGCTTGCATTTAGACTGATGTTGTGTTATATGTATATATTCTGCTGAAATGACATGCTTCTATAAACAAGTTGGGTCTCTGATGTCCCAAAGTACACAGGGATACTGCTTATGAAAGGTCAGCAGGCGCAGGAAAAAACAGCATCAATTCTAAATACGCAAACCTTAGAAATAAAGGAGCAAGAATGTTGTAGCGCTGTACAGAGGACACAAAATGATGCAAAATGTAAAGTACTCCTATAATCACATCCGCTACCAGCCTATGAAAATAATGCAAAATTGTATACGACAGATAAGATATGCCTAGATAAATATGATGGTTTATCAGAGTCACTTTTGCTTACATTCCTGTATTTAACCCTTTATTGTTTTCCTAAATGAGAATTAAACAGAGGAATAACCTTAATTAAAAAGATTTTCTTTTTTCAGTTTGGGGAGTAAACTTCTGATCAAGCAAGAAAAGTTATTAAAAACTTGTTTTACCATTATCTAAAAAGAATTAGAATGCATACATGGAAACCAGCTGTTGCCTAAAAACAAATGCGCACACGTATGCACTGATGCACACACAGACATCATCACTTCTATAATCTTCTTATGGAATACTGGCACATTGTCATCATCTTCTTTCGGCTGTTCCCGTTAGGGGCCGCCACAGCGGATCACCTGTTTCCATTTCTTCCTGTCCTCTGCACCTTGCTCCGTCACACCAACCACCTGCAAGTCCTCTCGCACTACATCCATAAACCTTATTTTAGGCCTTCCTCTTTTCCTGTTACCTGGTAGCTTCATCATTTGTATCTTTTTCCCAATATGCTTTGCATCCCTCCTCAGCACATGTTCAAACCAATGTAATCTTGCCTCTCTGGCTTTGTCTCCAAACCTTCCAACCTGGGCTGACCCTCTAATATACTTATTCCTAATCCTGTCCACCCTTGTCAGACCCAGTGCAAATCTTAACATCTTTAACTCTGCCACATCCAGCTCAAACTCCTGCCTTTTTGTCACTGCCACTGTCTCCAACCCATATAACATAGCTGGTCTCATTACCCTCTTATAGACCTTCCGTTTCACTCTTACAGGTACAAGTCTGTCACAAATCACTCCTGACACTCTTCTCCACTCACTCTATCCTGCCTGTACTCTCTTCTTCACCTCTCTTCCACACTCACCGTTACTCTGAACTATTGACCCCAAGTATTTAAACTCATCCACCTTCATCACCTCTACTCCTTGCATCCTCACCATTCCTCTATCCTCCCTCTCATTCACACACATATATTCTGTCTTAGTCCTGCTGACCTTCATTCCTCTTCCTTCTAGAGCATATCTCCATCTCTCCAGGGTCTCCTCCACCTGTTCCCTACTCTCACTACAGATCACAATGACATCTGCAAACATCATAGTCCATGGGGACACCTGTCTGATCTCGTCTGTCAACCTGTCCATCACCATTGCAAATAAGAAGGGGCTCAGAGCTGATCCTTGATGTAACCCCACCTCCACCTTAAACACATCCGTCACTCCCACCGCAGACCTCACCGCTGTCACACTACCCTCGTACATATCCTGTACCACTCTTACATACTTCTCTGACACTCCTGACTTCCCTCATACAACACCACAACTCCTCTCTAGGCACCCTGTCATATGCTTTCTCCAAGTCTAAAAAAACACAATGCAACTCCTTCTGACATTCTCTGCACTTCTCCATCAACACTCTCAGAGCAAACATCGCATCTGTAGTGCTCTTTCCCGGCATGAAACCATACTGCTGTTCACTAATCATCACATCCCTTCTTAACCTAGCTTCCACTACTCTTTCCCATAACTTCATGCTGTGACTGATCAATTTAATCCCTCTGTAGTTACTACAGCTCTGCACATCACCCTTATTCTTAAAAATCGGTACCAAAACACTTTCTCCATTCCTCAGGCATCCTCTCACTTTCCAAGATTTCATTAAACAATCTGGTTAAAAACTCCACTGCCATTTTACCTAAATACCTCCATGCTTCCACAGGTATGTCATCTGGGCCAAGAGCCTTTCCAGTCTTCATTCTCTTCATAGCTATCCTTACTTCCTCCTTGCTAATCCATTGTACTTCATGATTCACTATCCCTACATCATCCAACCTTCTCTCCCTCTCATTCTCTTCATTCATTAACCCCTCAAAGTACTCTTTCCATTTCCTCAACACACTCTCCTCGCTTGTGAGTATGTTTCCCTCATTATCCTTTATCACCTTCACCTGCTGCATATTTTTCTTAGCTCGGTCCCTCTGTCTAGCCAATCGGTACAGGTCCTTTTCTCCCTTCTTAGTGTCCAACCTTTCATACAACTCTTCATATGCCTTATCCTTAGCCTTCGCCACCTCTCTCTTTGCCATGCACCTCATCTCCTTATACTCCTGTCTACTTTCTTCATCTCTCTGACAATCCCACTTCTTCTTTGCCAGCCTCTTTGCCTGCATACTCTTCTGTACTTCCTCATTCCACCACCATGTCTCCTTATCATCCTTCCTCTGTCCCGATGTGATACCAAGCACCTTTCTAGCCATCTCCCTTACTAGCTCTGCTGTAGTTACCCAGCTATTTGGTAATTCTTCACTGCCACCCAGTGCCTGTCTTAACTCATCCCTGAACTCCACCTCACAATTACCCTTTTTCAATTTCCACCATTTGATCCTTGGTGCTGCCCTCACACTCCTCCTCTTCTTGATCACCGTCATCCTACAAACCACCATCCTATGCTGCCTAACTACACTTTCTCCGGCCACCACTTTACAGTCTCCAATCTCCTTCAAACTGACCCTCCTACATAAGATATAATCCACCTGTGTGCATCTTCCTCCACTCTTGTATGTCACCCTATGCTCCTCCCTCTTGTTAAAATATGTATTCACCACAGCCATATCCATCCTTTTCGCAAAATCCACTACCATCTGACCTTCTGCATTCCTTTGTTTAACACCATACCTACCCATCACTTCCTCATCCCCACTGTTCCCTTCACCAACATGCCCATTTAAATCTGCTCCAATCACCACTCTCTCACCCTTAGGTACAGTCATCACCACTTCATCCAATTCACTCCAAAATTTTTCTCTCAACCATTGCACACCCAACTTGTGGAGCATATGCACTAACAACATTAATCATTACACCATCAATTTCCAGCTTCATAAACATCATTCTATCCGACACCCTTTTCACCTCCAAAACACTCTTTGCATACTGTTCCTTCAGAATAACTCCTACTCCATTTCTCCTCCCATCCACACCATGATAAAACAATTTGAACGCACCACCAATACATCTAGCCTTACTCCCCTTCCATCTGGTCTCTTGCACACACAATATACCAACCTTCCTTCTGTCTATCATATCAGCTAGCTCTCTCCCTATACCAGTCATACTGCCAACAGTCAAAGTTCCGACCCTCACTACCACAGTCCTAGCCTTTCTCCCCTCTTCCTGCCTTCGGCCATGCCTTCCGCCTCTTCTCCTCCTTCATTCCATAGGAATACTGGCACATTGCATTAGTTACAAATTTGCTATATCTTAATCACTACACTTCAGTAAATGAGTGCCTTGGTTATTGCCCTCATATCAATATCTCACTGACCTAGACATCTGACCCAGCCCCCCCGCTTAACTGTTATCAAGCCTTCCGGCCAATAAAACTTTGCAATTTTTAGGGATACCTCCAATACTTTGTTAATTTGTCTTAATGGTATGTTACCATAAGGCAAAGCTTACACAATCCAAGTATGTTTGATAAAGTTAATAATTTTGCACACCAAAGCCTTTTCTGGCACTTTAAAAAATATACAGACTGGCTTCTGCTGTCTTTCCTTCCACCCTCTCATAATAATCCCCACTTTGCTCATTCTTTAAAGAAAATGCAATAGTACACTAAGAGAATTCTTAATCTAATGAAAACATAAAGGAAAGCAATACTGTGCTGCTACTACAAGTGGCAGTTTACAAAATGATAGCAGAAGGACAATGTAGTCAAGAATGAAGCTGCATTCTAGAAGCAAACTTCCATATGTTCATAGGTGTGTACTAGGCTAATGGCCCTGGAGCCTTTACAAGCCTAGACCATAGGATTACCCTGGCATCGTGCCACCCGCCATTAGTTCGCAGCGTCTCTGTCAAGTAGAGTCAGTGGAGTTATCCCTGGGGTGAATTTTTTATTTCCCATCCACTCATCAAAATTTCTCTTGAACAGGGCCAGTGAGGTGCTCTGTCTGACATGTATGGGAAGTTTATTCCATAGCATGGGCAATCTCTTGGTTATTAACCTGTCCCTCCAGCACGTTCTGTTGATTATGGTAATGAGGATGAGGTCTCTGGAGCATGCGGTGTGGAGGGATTGGGATTTCTTTAGATCAGGCATGGGCAAACTACGGCCCGGGGGCCACATGCGGCCCGTTAAACGTTTTGATTCGGCCAAACTTGAAAAAATTTAATAAATTAACCTTGTTAATGTTTTATTTCCCCTGCAATTCTGATGTTTCCTCACTAGATGGCGCACTCTAGATATATTGGCTTTGTTGAGGTGAAGCGTAGGCCTATTACTCCACGTTTGCACTTTACCCTTTGACCCACCGCCCCTCTATGAAGATGAGCGGACCCAAGAAAAGGAAAGTAGACAGAGAATGTCGAGTGTTCAATAAGGAGTGGAAAACTAAATATTTTTTCACTGAACACCGATCATCTGCTGTTTGCCTGATATGCCAAGAAACTGTGGCGGTTTTTAAAGAGTATAATATTAGCCGTCGCTTTGCCACAAAGCACGCTAATTATGCTAGCAAGCTCTCAACAAAAGAACGGGAAGCTGCTGCTGAGAAGGTGGCAGCTAATTTGAAGGCTCAGCAAAGTTTTTTTCACCGTCAAACTGCCATTCAAGAGTCAAGTACCAAGACCAGTTTTATGCTTTCATTCAAAATAGCAAAGGCCAGCAAACCACTGTCTGAGGGCGAGTTTTTAAAAGAATGTATGGTAGAGACAGCAGGTATTTTGTGCCCGGAGACCAAAGACAAATTTGAGAAAATCAGTTTATCATGGCGGACAGTGACTCGCCGTGTGGAACTAATAAATGAAGATATCACCAGCAGATTAAACAAAAAGGCGAAGTCATTCACTTTTTATTCTTTAGCACTGGATGAAAGCAACGATGTCAAAGACACTGCTCAGCTCCTCATTTTTATCCGAGGAATCAACGAAACATTTGAAATAATGGAGGAGTTTTTGACAATGGAGTCTCTGAAAGGACAAACACGGGAAGAGGACTTGTTTGAACGGGTGTCTGCTGCCATCGAAAACATGAAGCTTCCCTGGAGTAAGCTTGTTGACGTCACCACAGATGGATCTCCGAATTTAACGGGAAAAAACGTTGGCCTGCTGAGGAGAATCCAGAATAAAGTGAAAGATGAAAACCCTGACCAGGATGTCATTTTCCTCCACTGCATCATCCACCAGGAATCTCTATGTAAATCGGTGTTGCAGCTGAATCATGTTGTGAATCCTGTGGTGAAACTCGTCAACTTCATACACGCACGGGGACTTCAGCACCGTCAGTTCATTGCGTTCCTGGAGGAAACTGATGCGGATCACCAGGACCTGCTTTATCACTCCCGTGTCTGCTGGTTGAGTTTGGGCAAAGTGTTTCAACGAGTGTGGGAGCTCAAAGAGGAGATTGGCGTGTTTTTGGAGCGGCAGGGGAAGACTGATGAATTTCCTGAGCTGAGCAACAAGAGCTGGATGTGTGACTTTGCATTTGCTACGGACGTATTTTCACACTTGAATGAGCTCAACTTGAAACTGCAGGGGAAGGAGCAGTTTGTGCATGACATGTACACAAACGTGAAAGCCTTCAAATCCAAGCTGGCTTTATTCTCCAGGCAGATTTTGAACAAGCCATTCACTCATTTTCCTAGACTAGCCACGCTGAAAGAGGCCGGAGCAAAAGTAAAGAAATACAGTGAGTCACTGGATGCACTGCACGGAGAATTCTGCCGGTTTTTGGATTTCGACAAAATTGACAAGTCACTTCAATTGGTGGCCTTTCCTCTGTCACAAGACCCCGAAACAGCTCCAGAGGAGCTTCAGCTCGGACTGATCGACCTTCAGTCTGACCCTGCCTTAAAAGAGAAGTTCAGCTCTCTGAAACTAAATGACTTCTATGCTTCACTCAATGATGCCGCGTTTCCAAATCTAAGGCAAAAAGCGCAGATGATTTTGGCTTTGTTCGGCTCTACCTTCGTGTGTGAACAGACCTTCAGCGTCATGAACATCAACAAAGCCAGCCACAGATCCAAGTTAACAGACCTACACCTCAGATCCATCCTGAAAATCGCCACAACAAAACTAACTCCAGACTTTGATGCACTGGCTAAAAAAGGAGACCAACAACACTGCTCCCGTTAAAATGTGTGTGTCTCCGTGATACGCACGTTGTTAAAATAAACAGTGCGCGCAGATCAAATATAACGCTTCACAGGCTGACTTGCTGCAACTGTTTCGTCCTTGCAGTGTCATTGTTGACTTTTGGCACCGGGGAAATAAATTGAATAAAAGGAACAGGACAAGTACATCTGCATCTCCTACCGTTTTTGAAAAAAAAAGACAGTCAGGAGGAGAGTGATGGTGATATCCTGAAGGATAACAGAACTTTCAGTGCTTTAAAATAAAATGGTCATTTATTTGATTTTTAGTGTTTAAAGACTCATTTCGAAGTCAGCGATTTTATTGTAATGCTTTTCTTCATTTTCATTGGAAATTAAAGCACATGTTTTCTCCATATCCCAAGATGTGTATTTTTCCCCCAATGAGGTGATGTTTTCAAAGCATGCCATCTATCTGCTCCTGTTCCGGCCCCTTTGTCAAATGTTAGAACTCAATGTGGCCCACGAATCAAAAAGTTTGCCCACCCCTAAGTTTAGATATACCATTTCTAACAGAGCTGAGTCAGACATGGCTTTGTAAGTCAAACAGAGATTGCCTCTAAGTAGGCGATTTGAGACAGAATAGTTGGCGTTTTTTTGAGTCTGTCCATATAGGACAACTGTTTAAAGCCTAGGATCATCTTTGTGAGGTACTTTTGCAGCTTCTCCAGTTGTTGCAGGTATCTAGTGAGGTACATGCCAAACGTGGCATTGTACTCGATGACTGGCCTAATGAGGGAAGAGTAGAGGGAGACAATGACCTCTTTCTTCCTGGATGCAAAACCTTAGTAATGAGATGTGCCATATAGAAGGACTTTCTGACCACAGTGGCAATGTGGTGGTCATAAGAGAGGTTGTTGTCAACTTGTGTTCCCAGATCTCTTATAATGCCTTCTGTGTTCAGTGGACTACCATCAATGTGGCGATTCATGGGAACCGAGTTTTTCCCAAAGGGATGACAACACATTTTTTGGCATTGAGCTTAAGGCCATGGTTTTGACACCAGTCGTTCGTCTCAATGAGGCTTTTCTGCAGGATGTCAACATCACTTGGGGAGTTAATAATAGCTCCCAACTTGCAATCGCCTGTGAGCTTTGTCAGCCAGAGTCCCTTTGTGTTGGCCTGGACTTCAGATAAGTAGACACCAAACAGGAGAGGAACCAGGACCGAACCCTGTGGGACTCTACTCATGACTGGTCTGTAGGAGTCAGCTACTTTCACACTGTGGGTTCTGTGAGCCAGTTTGCAACCCACCTAGTGATACAGGGGTTGATGCCCAGCTTAATGACTTTTATCTATGATTCCTGAGTGGGGAATAGTATCAGAGACCGTGGCCAGATCAAGGTAGGCTGTATGAACCACCTTGCCTTCATCCACAGCTCTAGTGACTGACTCAACAATGTCGACCAGGTTGAGCAAGCATGATCTACCCTTCACAAAACCAAACTGTGTGGGATCCAGAGTTTAGAGATTCCCTATACCCTTCCTTATTAGGCCCATGATAATGCATTCCATAGCTTTGCATATCAGACTCATCAGGCTAATGAGGCAATAGTTCCTAGGGTCTGTATTCACTCCTATCTTTGTGGAGAGGGATGACTGTAGCAGTGTGCCATTCAGTAGAGACAAAGCCAGAGATGAGGCTGTGACTGAACAGGGCACACAGGTGTTGTACCAGTTCACTCTGTAGTTCATGTAGAACACAGCCAGGGATATTGTCAGGTCCCATAGAAGCTGTATTCTTGGCCTTGGACAGTGCTGTTTTAACCTGTGCAGCAGTAATACTGGGTGTCTGGCAATCTACTGGTATTGTGATTGGTTCTTGGGGGGTAAAGTTGGCATTGAATCTGTTACCCAGTATATTGGCAATATCTGTTGGCTTGGTATAGGAGAGACCATTGTGCAGTAGCTCAGAGCAAATCTGGGTATTGCCGTGGAGATTCTTTACATAACTATAGAAGGCCTTGTGGTTGTCTTTACTATATGCTGCAATTTTGTTTTCATAGCTAGCTTTAGAGGATTTCATGAAGGATCTCAACTTTTTGTTGAGGCTGATAAGAGTTTTTCCAGTCTTGGGACTTCACTTTATCCCACATCAGTTTCTTCTTTCTGTTGTAGAGTTTGTCAATGTCAGGGGACCACCAGATTAGCTTCCTTTATTTGGAGGAGAGCATTTTGGTTCTATTGGGTATGGTGAGATCCATGCATTTGTGTACATGTTCATACAGTGCAATAATGTATGATTCGGTGGTCATGCAACTACTCCCCATTTGCATGGGTGCCATGGAGTTAGCCACCTCTGTTTTTAGGAGCCCAAAGTTAGCTTTAGAGAAGTTTTTCATGGTAGTTACCTTTGCAGGGGGGGGGGGGTGGATTTCCAAGGTGATTAGTTTGTGGTCGGATCTATAAAGGGAGGAGATGACTACTGGTGTAGAGCAACGGTCGCCCATGTTAGTAATGACCAGGTCAAGGATGTTGCTGCCTCTTGGGGGGAGTAAAAATTAGCTGGTCCACAGCACTGGAATTAATGAATTCCAGGAAATGGTGGGCAACTGTACTGGTACAGGAGTAGTTTTCCCAGTTAATGGAGGGGTAGTTGAAGTCATCCAGTATGAGAGTGAGGTTGGACCCTAATATTCTCCAGGGTGCTTAGAAAAGTGGTGTGCGAGTCTTGGGACATGGTTGGGGACCTATAGCAGGCTACGACCTGAATCGCTGTCTTACCCAGTGATAGCTGCACCTGAAGTATCTCTGATGCATTATGTTGAGCCACTAGTCTGTAGGTGTGTGCATCCTTTATGAATATGGAAACACCACCACCTTTGGAGCTTCAGTCCAAGTTCTGGGGACGAAAGGTTTGGAATGAGTTATAGCCTGGTAGTGCAGGGGTGCTTTCTGCTGCTTTGAACCAGGTCTCTGTTGCAGCACAAATGTCAATGTTCTCCATTTTAAGGAGTGCTTCAAGCGAGTGCATTTTGAGATCTACAGTTCTAGCACTGAGCAGCATGACCCTCAGACTGCATTTGTTTGTAGTTGTTACAGTGGTAATTTGGTCTTTGGAACACAGCTTAAAAAAGGCACTATAGGGTTGGCAACAGCCTTGGCCAGTATCCAGAAGCCCAGGGGTGACAGATGCAGGCCATCTCTAGCAAAGCATCAAGGTCATTCAATCAGGTCATCCCAGGCAGATACTGGATCCCTTAGAATGACACCAGAAACTTTGCCAATTGTTGAAATCAGTTGTTTTCTGCTTGTACTGTGGTATTATTCTGGGTGATAGTAGGATGCTGCTCAGGGCTAGGGTCATACCCATCTGGGCTACATAATCCAAGAGCTCCTCCATGTCTCTTTTCATGTAGTCCAGGGAGATATGTCTCAGGTCATTCACGCCCACATGTAGAATGACAGAGTCATATTTGTAACAGTTGTTGAGGGATCTGAGTGTGTCCATTATGTGGTGGATCCTGGCACCGGACAGGCAGCTGACTGTTACTTTCTCCTTATTCAACCTAGTGAGTAGGACATCAGTGTGCCTCACTATCGAGTCACCTATGACTAGTGTGTTGGGCATGCTGCTTTGCCTTAGGGGCTTTGGTTGAGTGGTACACTGTTTAGGAGAGTTGTGTGTCTCATGATTAGTGTTGTGCTGTGGTTGTCGAGTGCGTTTCTGCCTTGGAGGCCTTTGCTGTTTGGGTAGATTTTTATTGAGAGTCTCCATGAAGGTGGGTGTGTGGTTTGTGTCTTTATGTGAATGCAGTGCTGGTGTGTGTTCTGGAGGGCTATGAGTTCCATGTGGTGTGGTGCAAGTGTTGACCCTTTCCTCTTGACCAGCTAGCCTGGTCTTGGCTGGAGAGTGAGCAGCTTCCAATTTGGATATATAAGTGCAACTCTCGCAGGTCTGAGTGTTGGGAGGTACGAGGAGAGGATTGTCAGTGTACATGAGGCAGTTGCTACATTGCCTTCCATTCAATTACGACCATGAACCTAGTCATTTGATGCTTCAACACTTGTATAAAATAGCCAAGGGAAGATGCATGTCACAAATAGTTTACCAGCTGTTCTTCTGTTCCTGTTACTTTAATATGAAAACAAACTGGCAGTCCTAGAAACTGGCATTTATGCATCATGAAGAACATTAAGCAGTCTGAAAGGTGCAAATGAACTGGAAGGAGGGGATATGTTACATTTCTGTTATTCTAATTAGCAACGTGGTGTGATCATACAGGTATGATTCCCTATCTATGCAGCTTTTTGAAAGACATCCCAATTTAGGTATACCAAAAGTGTCTTATTTTAAATTTTCACTAGAATTACCATTTTCATCATATTCTAAAACAAGACTCAGTTCTATGAAATTCTCAGGCAAAAGCAGCTAGGCAATGCATGTTGATCCTGTCACTTTAAACGTGTCTCTCTAGCTTAGCTTAATATATGGCACTGAAAAAAAAAAAAAGTAAGGTCACCTTCTTCACGCCCAGCTGTAAAACACTTCTCACACTGATCATTATAATAATCATGTAAAAAAATCGTAATGTCACCTTCTCCACACCCAGCTGTAAAACACTTCTCATACTGATCATTGTAATAATTATGCATCACTCTCTTATTTCTGCATCTCCGTTAGATTTACAGTGGATATAAAAAGTACACAGACCGCTGTTAAAATGCCATGTTTTTGTGATATAAAAAATGAGACCACAGTAAATCATTTCAAAACTTTTCCCACTTTTAATGTGACCTATAACCTGTACAATTCAATTGAAAAACAAGCAAAACTGTTGGGGGAATAATATAAAAAATAAAAAACGTACAATAAGCTGGTTGCATAAGTGTGCACACCCTTAAACTAATACTTTGTTGAAGCACCCTTTTGATTTAATTACAGCATTCAGTCTTCTTGGGTAGGAGTCTATCAGCATGGTACATCTTGACTTGACAATATTTGCCCACTGTTCCTTGCAAAAGTGCCCTAAATCTATCAGATTGCGAGCGCATTTCTTGTGCACAGCCCTCTTCAGCTCACCCCACAGACTTTCTATTGGATTTAGGTCTAGTCTCTGGCTGGGCCATTCCAAAACTTTAATTTTCTTCTAGTGAAGCCATTCTTTTGTTGATTTGGATGTATGCTTGGGGTCATTGTCATGTTGAAAAGTGAAATTCCTCTTCATCTTCAGCTTTCTAGCAGACGCCCGAAGGTTTTGGGCCAAAAGTGACTGGTATTTGGAACTGTTCATAATTCTCTCCACCTTGATTAAAGCCCCAGTTTTAGCTGAAGAAAAGTAAGCCCAAAGCATGATACTGCCACCACCATGCTTGATCGTGGGGATGGTGTTCTTTTGGTGATGCGAAATGCTGTTTTTGCACCAAACGTACCTTTTGGAATTGTGGCCAAAAAGTTCAACCTTGATCTCATCAGACCATAACACATTTTCCCACATGCTTTTGGGAGACTTGATGTATTGTTTTGCAAATTTCAACTGTGCCTGGATGTTTTTTCTGTATAAGAAAAGGCTTCCGTCTTGCAACCCTACCCCATAGACAACATACATGGAGAATATGGGAGATTGTTATCACATGTAGTACACAACCAGTACTTGCCAGAAATTCCTGCAGCTCCTTCATTGCTGCTGTAGGTCTCTTGGCAGCCTCCCTGACCAGTTTTTGTCTTGTCTTTTCCCCAATTTTGGAGGGATGTCCAGTTCTTTGCAATGTCACTGTTGTACCATATTTTCTCCACTTTTTGATAACTGTCTTCATTGTGTTCCATGGTATATCCAATGCCGTGGAAATGTTTTGTACCCTTCTCCTGATGGTTACCTTTCAACAATGAAATCCCTTGGATGCTTTGTAAGCTCTTTGCAAACCACACCTTTTGCTGTAGCAGGCAACTGAGTAAATGTCAGGAAAATCCTACTAGGATAGCTGAACTTTATTTGGGGTTAATCGGAGTCTCTAATTGATGGCAGGTGTGTACTCAAGAAGACTTAATGCTATAATTAAAGGAAAAGGTGCTTTAACAAAGTATTAGTTTAAGGGTGTGCACACTTATGTAACCAGCTTATTGTACATTTTTTATCATTTTTCCTCTAACAGATTTGTTTTTCAATTGAATTGTACAGGTTATAGGTCACATTAAAGGTGGGAAAAGTTTTGAAATGATTTATTGCGGCCTCATTTTTTAATATCACAAAAACCTGGCATTTTTAACAGGGGTGTGTACACTTCTTATATCCACTTCACATATGCATGTGTGTCAACCAGGTAGGGCCCCACTATACATAGCTATCTGATTTCAAGGACAACTGAGGTGCTTTGTCCTAATTAAGTGACTTATTTGGTTAATCAGTATTCAGGTTACAACTCAGAGTTTATCCCTGTCTACAAATTCATTCAGAGCTCAGTATCTTAACTACTGCACATTATCTGTTGCCTTCTTCCATGGTAGTGGCTGAAACGGTTTGTACTGGATAAGATCACAAAGCCAGTTTTCAGGCAGTGAATTAAAAACACTAATTTAGCTAGACACAAAGTCAAACCACAATAAATTATTCTGTAAATATAACATGACTTGACAAAAAAAATAGAAAGTATTACATTTTCTGATATGTGTCACTGCCAAACTTCTAGATGACTATCAAACTATAAAATGTTATTACATTTGTTTTCACCTATACAACCCCACTTTTCTTCATTCATTAAAACTCCCAGATGTGGGAATCATGTTCCTGCAACAATATTATCACTTTTTTTCCTTATGCATAACCCTCCCATTGTATACATGACCCTCCCATTGTGTTTTGATTTTTCCAGTTTGAACTGGATTCCATTTCTGCCATGATACTTTTTGCTCCTACAAGTATGCAAATTCTGTCCAATGTGCAATGTCACACAACCACATCTCAAACAATCACTGAGGTCAACTCCTATTCCTACAGCACATCAACACAACATAGCAGAGTACCTTCAATATTGCAGACAGTATACCATTTCAGACTTTCTCATTTTACTCTGAAAATCTTGCTTCCTGAACACTATTTAAAGCCCTCAGCGTACACTGGCTTCTCAGTCCTACATGTGTCCATTTGTCATCTGCCACCAGTAACTTCCGCAACTACATCTGCATACAAGTTTATGTCTGTACTTATTCAACGATCTTCACAATGAACACAACAAACTTTCTGCACATTATATTGGAAAGTTGAGAGACAGACACACACATACACACACACACACACACATACCTATATGATGTATTACACACACACACACACACACACATATATATATATATATATATATATATATATATATGCGCATACACACAAAAACATGTTATACACACATTTTATACATCTAACATTTTATATACATTACATACACTCACAAATATGAGAGACAGACATACACACACATACCTATATGATGCATTACACACACACAGACACACACACACACATATATATATATATATATATATATGTGCGCATACACACAAAAACATGTTATACAGACATTTTATTCATTTATCTAACATATATATATACATTACATACACTCACAAATATATTATATGTACAGTGATGGCAAGAAGTTGAGGAAATGGAAAGAAATTCATACAAGTTTAAGCTGTTCAAAGAATATGCTGACCAGACACCTTGGCTATTTAAGGTCAACAGTGTTAAGTATATACTTATTACAGTGATCCACAGAAGCTGCAGAATGCTTATGCACATGGACACATATTTACCTTTTCACTTCCAGCTAAATCAACAAGGTAGAGCTTCCCACTGAGTTTTTTCTCCGTTTCCACATTCTCTTGTTTTATATTAATCAGGAAGATACTGTGGCTTCTGGAACTGTGCTCATTCATGTCTGCAAAAGAAAATCCCAGTTAAGTCTTTATTTACTTACAGATCTGTTTTTCAATCAAGTCTGCCAAGATTCACTTGTAACTGGCACTTTCCTTGGCAACAGGCTGTGAGCCTTTGGCATCAAATGCCTGAACTCAGCAGGCAATGGCTTTTTTAGCATAGCATCAGGTATGTTTCTCTAATCCAGCAGACTGCAAACAGACAAGTATTAATCAGCAATTCAGTAAATCACTCACTTGTGACTGCAACATGGCGATTTGCCTTTCCTTCATCTATAACATCCATGACTTCTTCAGGACTTGACACAAACCTCTCCGTACAGCCCTAAGACAAAGGAAATTCAAAAGTTTAAATTAATGACAAAGAAAATAAGTTACAAAAATGAATTAACAAAAGTATCAGATTTTCATTTTTGCAGCTACGTCAACATGATCATTTCTGCATATACCACTCAAAATATGATGTCACCTCAAAGTTACTTTTTGCATCATCATTATTGTGTGCTACTAGTCTCAGATGACCGACTTCACATATCAGGTATAAAGCATGGCATGGAAGTTTGAACTAATCTGAACAAAGACACTATACAAGTCAACATTTCAAGCCAGATATTCAACTGTAACTTGAAATGCAGCATAGCAAATGTCTAACAAAAAATAAAACAATACCATTGCAAAAGATAACTGCTGCTTTTGACAAAGACTGTTAAAAAACAGGAAGTTAGAATATTCTCAGTACATGTTATTGGACAGATAGGAACACCATACATTTTCTTCTCAATATAGTATACTTTGTGTCCCCATGAAATTACAGCAGTAAAGATACAATCATCAAATATAAAACAAAGTCCTGAATATAGAAGCCCCATCTGACCATTTTGAGATATAACAAATTGCAAAATAATACTGACCACTTAAAGAGATGTAGAAAAGAAAAATTAAGAGGAAAAAAAAATATTTTTGTCACAAAAGTGAGTGACAGCCATGCTCAACATGACTAACATCAGAAGCATCACCAAGTTTGCATGTGCAAGAAACCTTCCTGCAGCACTCTGTGAATGACAGCATTACTCCAGGTGGTCAGCTCTTACCAAGGGCAGTGAACTGGTTAATGCACTCCAGGTGGTCAGCTCTTACCAAGGGCAATGAACTAGTTAATGCACTCCAGGTGGTCAGCTATTACCAAGGGCAATGAACTAGTTAATGCAGTCTAGGTGGTTAGCTCTTACCAAGGGCAATGAACTGGTTAATGCACTCCAGGCAGTCAGCTCTTACCAAGGGCAATGAACTGGTTAATGCACTCCAGGCAGTCAGCTCTTACCAAGGGCAATGAACTGGTTAATGCATTCCACCAAGGGCAATTAACTGGTTAATGCACTCCAGGTGGTCAGCTCTTACCAAGGGGAATGAACTGGTTAATGCACTCAAGGTGGTCAACTCTTACCAAGGGGAATGAACTAGTTAATGCACTCCAGGTGGTCAGCTCTTACCAAGGGCAATGAACTGGTTAATGCACTCCAGGTGGTCAGCTCTTACCAAGGGCAATGAACTGGTTAATGCACTCCAGGTGGTCAGCTCTTACCAAGGGCAATGATCTGGTTAATGCACTCCAGGTGGTCAGCTCTTACCAAGGGCAATGAACTGGTTAATGCACTCCAGGTGTTCAGCTCTTACCAAGGGCAATGAACTGGTTAATGCACTCCAGGTGGTCAGCTCTTATCAAGGGCAATGAACTGGTTAATGCAGCAACCAAGATGAGGCATGATATGGTTCAAGGCAGCAAGGAGCAAAATATATGCCAGTGTTGGAGTACTTTTGTCTTGTGTGTTAAACCCACATCTCTCACACTGTAATAATGGTGCCCTAACCTTAACAGTCATAAGCATGACCCAAAATGTTATGCACATTATGGATGTACCACTGATCTCACAACTTGTAAACAATTCCATGAACTGGAATTAACCAGCAAAGAGAAAGCTCACCCACAGTGCATATGATGTCTTTTTTTATTTTTATTTTATTTTATTTTACATTTGTTGTTAGTCTAGCTGGATATAGGTCCATTTTCTGTAGAGGCCCGCGGAGAAAAGCTCCAAGACAGATACAGACAATAAGTATTTTTACAAACAAAACAAGAAGTAGACATAGAAGATATTTGTATGCATTTAACAGTACATATCATAAAACTATATACAAAGTTTAGAGCAAGATATATACATATGCTAGTGGCTAAAAAATAGTATCCAGGTTCTTACTATATGCTTTCCATTGCACTACAGAAGATTAATTTAGTGGAGAGAGAAACAGAAAAGATATCAACAGCTTATGAATTACACAGGTTGAAATACGGGCACAAAGAGAGGACATTTGGAACAAATATTGAAAAAAGGCACTTGGTCCACAAGGGGTAATTAAATGCTTGTGCAGAAGCCCACCATGGCAGTTAGTATTGGATTTATTCAAAATAAAGCAGTGAAAGAAGACAAAAGCATCCCATTTACAGGGAAAAACTAATCCAGGCATAGCAAGCATGTGCAACGAATAATGCTTTAAGCTGCAGAATGTGCTGTGCTCAGTTTCTTAAACAAGGTTTAACATGCAAGGTTGAAAGTGCACATAGATTCAAGTGTATACCTGAATATGCATATGTAAGTGCTTGTATGTGTACATGTATGTGTTTGTTGGAGAACACTTGGTCATGTATTATGTATGTTAATAATTGTGATAGCAGCTTTGTCTAAAACACCCACCTCATGAAACATGGCCAGTACATGAGATGTGTGTGCACTCATCTCAGAGTCCATATAACGCTAACAAATAATGCTAAATCTCATTATCCTTTCAATAATCATTCTACCCTCAGGAGCTTCCTCCATCCTCATATAACCGTTCAAAACCATCTACAGGAGATCTAAAGCCATTTATACTCAATGCAATAACTATCTTATTGCATATGTGATAAGTTAACTCAACCAACTCCAATGAAAAGAATATTTTTGCGCTCTCTGTGTCATCTGAATGTAATAGAATTAAGTAAAAGTTGCCAAAATAATTCCTTATATTCTTAAAAAATAGTTTATTTTATTTTGTCAAATTTTACTAAATGGTGGTAGAGTTTCAGCTCTTAAAAGATCATATTATCTTGAAAAGTGCTCTTAAAAATGAGAATTTATTTTTGGTTGTTTCAGATCCCATGGTAATTGTAGAGAAGCTTTACAATGTATTATATGTTGACTGTTTTTAGTTCTTAAGAAATCTCAATTTATTTTAGAAATGAACAGCTCAACTGACAAGAAACTGGAGTTGTTTCTTTCATCTGGTGTTTGTATAGTTTTTTTTTCAACTTAAAAATCCTGATTAGCAAAAGCTACATCAAGATGTTTGCATTATAGAGCTGGTGCACTTTATTTACATCCTGAAACTTCATTCATCAACCATTACGAAGAATGAACTACGGATGCAATTAGTGGTTTTATGTGATTAGACTAGCAAACACAATACACTTTTTTCCTTTGTGCAACTGAAACACTTTTCTTTACGTTTAATCAGTGCCTTTTTTAAAACATAGAGAGTTTTCATTTGTTCAGTTGAAAAATACTGCAGCTGATGTATCATTTTAATAGTGAAAGGTATCCTTCACAAAAGTGCTGTGACTGTCACTATCCAATCTTTTAAAAGGAAAAACTGTTTAGCCATCAGCAATTATAATGCACTGCTGATCTTCTCTTTAAGAAGGCGATCTATAACTAAGGTCTTGGTATCAGATTAGCAGTCTGATTGGTAGCACATTGTGACTTCAGGTAATGCATAATGTCACTGGAAAGGAATAAGTTGTCCCGTCTGCAAAATATTGTCTGTGTCTCTGCATATATCTATCTATCTATATATATATATATATATATATATATATATATATATATATATATGTATAGATAGATTCATAGGTGTTTACAAGGCTAATGACCACAAGGGCCTTTTTAAGCCTAGATATGCATCCCAAATCTCTGGAAGTTCTGATACCATTGATAAGTGCAAACAGGGGCCTGGGAGAAGAACTATCTACTGGTTGCCTGTGTCCATTAGAGACATAGACGCCAAACTGGGGATGAATTTCCGGTTTCCCTCAGTCTTAGAATTCTCAGCTGCTGCTGGGTGAGTTGACACTAGAAGGCACTGAGCTCACATTGACTTGGGTGAAGTCCTGGGGAGTCAATGACATAACCTTTTGCTGAAAGAATGTACACCTTGTTTGTGTGTGACAGCCACTGGTCATAACCCAAGGCAGTAATATGCATTTGCTGTAAGCTTAAGGCCAATCAACCTCCTTCTTACACATTTGAATGGTGGTGGTGTGGGTTTGGTCTCCACAGATCTAGTTTCTTCATCACACTGCAGCAGTAGTGCAGACTTTGCTTCCGCAACCCATGCTATTTATGATACTATCACCCACAATCAGGGTTGTGGGGTACAAAACTCTGCAAAAAATAAAAATTTCCTACGTTAGGTATTCATGCTAGACAGAAAAGCTCTGCTGCATGTTAGCAAGCTATTTTTTTTTTATACAACCTGGCACTACTTACAACACCATCACTGCACCATCTACCTCAATAGCTTAATTTTGTACAAGATGACTAAAACTAAGACACTCCTAATGCACGACTAAAAGAATGATTCATCTCTTGTCATACTTATGACACCGACTGTAATGTTGGGCTGTGAAATAAAGCTCTACTAAAATCTGATGACTTGCTGTAATGTCAGAGATCAGTCTGTGTGGTGATGGGAAGTTAAAAGGAAACTTGGAGTAGTAGTTGGAAGGATAATGAACAGTACAACTTTAGGGAGGACTACTTTACAGAGAAGGTCTTGTGATCCACGAAAAACCTGCTAAAAATGGATTTGAAGGACTGGGTAAACATAGTATAGAAAGGGGAGAATGGTATCTGCACAGGTTTTTTTTTTTTTTTTTTAAACTCAAGTGCTGATCTTTAAGTAGCTTCGTGGCTACTGGGCAGCAGATAGTGAGGGAGGTTATGACTGATTAACCTACAATGCAGAATAAGGGGGATAAGCTACACTCTCTTCAAATGAAATGTTAAACCAATGTCCATTAACATTCGTTGGTAGTACTACAGTTGGATGTAAAAGATCCTATGCTACTTAAAAAAGAAGAGTTCATTTGTTTGGAAGCTTGTGCAGAGGATTAAGATTATCAGTTGTTAAACTGCTTCCTGTAGTCCAAGGTTCAATTCTCTCAGCCTCCATTTATCTGCTATGGAAGTCTGAGCAGATCACTTAATCAGACAGTGCTCTGGGGCAGTTAGGAAAATTAGGTTAAACTCTTCAGTGGTCTCCTGACTGCATGCCTAGTAAACTACTTTTGAAATGAACCCATATATTTTAAGTAATTTCTGGATTAAATATAAAATGAATACTGTCATCAGCATAAAGATCTATTTGAAAACCAAGTTAATTCACTATATCAAATGTCTCAACCCACTGATGAATCTGATGGTATAAATATAGTAGTAATCTTTTTCTAGTTCAATGGCACACAGGAAAAGAACTCAGGTAGCCTGGGTTCATATAGTGACAGAGGACACAGGCATAAAAGGAGTTAGACAGACTGGGAGAATGTCAAGGTATTGCCCATTTCCCCCTCCTGACTGGCAAGGTACAGGATTAAGTGTCTCAGGCACATGATGGGAAGCATCTGCTTTAGGGGTTTTGACCCTCACAGAAGCAACTTACACTTGTTGCAAATACCCAATAAACACACCCATCCCCTTGGAGGCTAAATGAGGCACATGTAGAGAATCATTAGGATTAAGACAAAAAATGTGATGGTTGTCTTGATAACTTCAGGGCAGCAAAAATTCATGACAAATGGACATACGTTCTTGCAAGGAATGGATGGCAAAAAAGCTGCTGCAGTGAACTGATTGCTGGCAGCAGTGAGAAATAAAAAGTGTACAAAAAAGAACAGAATGACAAAATCTAAGGGCTTGCTACAGCTTATATCACTGCTGTAATTTTTTGGAACATGATAGGAAAACATTGCTGCCAGTATAGCCTACCTCAGACTGACTAGTGTAGTGTGATCAGTTTGTATAAGTGTGCAATTTTTTTTCTTAAATTTGTTAAGGGGGTAAACCCATATGTACAATTACCTCTTTGCAGGGGTAAGCTGAGAGTAGGGCTTGGTTCAGAGGTATAGCTAAGCCGTTTCATTTCTTTATTTGGATCTGGTAGTTCTAATGTAAGGAGCAAGCCAGGGGTTTGTGTGCGTTTTAATCGACGCTTCTTGAGGATCAAGAAAAAAATCTCTGTTCCTGATAGGGATATTGTGCCAGCTAGCCCAGTTTAATGTATTGCAATGGTTCAAAGGAAGTGGTCTGTATTAGTTTATGTGGAAAATGCAAAGCTTTCATAGGGATAAAAACCAAAAGAAAACTCTCAGAGCATACATGAGCACTACTACAATATTAAAAAGGGCAATGAGAATAATACATTTTACAAGCATTTGAAATTATTTCCAGACCATACAGAATTTAAATTTGCAGTTTCAGAGCAAGTCCCTGAAAACCCACGTGGAGCACAGTGGAAAACTCGATAAGTATGCGTTAAAATGTAGATCATCTAAGCCTTAAAGACTGCTAATAAAGTTTTTAAAACGTAAAAATATATATTTTTCATTTATCTACCAGTTCTGTTTTAGTTTTAAGATGGGTCCATTTTATTATACATTTGTTTTCTGTCCATTTTAAATGTTTAAGTTATAACAGGATATTTCTAGTATTGTAAAATTTACTTTTTTGTTTCGTTTAGAAACTGTTAGTGCGCAAGATTTTTTATTATATGATATTTTTAATTCAGTTGTTTTACATAACTGATGAATGGTTTGAACATCACATGACACAGTGCATTGGATTATATAATGATTCTTTAGGAGTGTTTTATTAGGTTCTGATGAAGTCCATTGTTGGGAAGGACAAAAGCGCTCAACCTTGTTTTTGCCTTAAATAAATTTGAAAACACAAGTCCAGTGCTTATTCTTAATTATTTTTCTGCTCTCTACCTAGTTTGCAAGAGTGATTATGAATTATTGGTTTGGACTTCTGCCAGGCTGACTTTGTATCTTACTGGTTTTGAATGCCAGCAACACAGTATGGCTGACCAAAATTCTTCACTGGAAATGTTTTCTGAAGAAAGAGTTAACGAACTGTCTACCTCTCAGTGCTCCAATTTTGTTTGAGAACTTCTGTGATTGGTTCTGCTATTCACACAGCAGCTAAAGGAAGTCAACACCCACATTTCTGTTTCCCTGGTCTCTGGTAACATTTGTTTTGCTTCTACAAAGCATTCTGAAGCCAGAGGATCGACCACAAATGATTCTATTCCAAATTACAATTTCTCTAAACAGTCAAGAGTTATGGGGAGTTCATTTATAAATTACCTGCCTTTTACTGCTAGTATAGAATATGATGTATTTACACTGACATATTAATGTGGTATGTTTAAATGAGCATGATTCCTTTTTATATTATTTGCACTAAGCTGCATGAAATATCTAAACTGATGTATTTAATTCACATAATAATATATAAAAACTGATAGTAATAACTGTCAAAAAGTACCTTGAAAAGTAATTATCTATTCTTTGATGCTAAAAGTGCCTTTTTGACTAACAAACAACTGTTTGGCTTGTATATCTGCCCTTAATGTTAAGAAAACTAATAGAAGTTTAATGAGCTGGTGTTCAGTTTAAAAAAGCCCAAAAACTTCACTTACTTTGTTTTTGTCTTCCCACCATGGTCACGAGCTGGGAACTCTTATTTTACCACCCCTGAATGAAGGTTCTTCAGTTAGAATCCATTACAGTGTGTTAAACCTTCTAACAGCGCAAAATGAAAGTAAACAGTCATGAGTGCTGTCAGCACTAAAACAAGACAGTATGGGTGTGGTGTCAGCTCCTAAGCTACTTAAAGTAACCAGCACACTATTTATGAGATGGCAAAGTGCTTTTACAGTTTAACAAATATTAAAAGTACACTGAAGTACCTACTGAATTTAGAATGTATCAACACATACATGACGTTTTATTATATTGTAATATTTGTTATTCATTTTGAATTGTACACAAACAGCACACAAAGCTTAAAAAGAAGTATATCACTTGGAAGAAACTGTATGAATAGTTAACACATACAGACTTTACTACAATCTTTTCTGATAAGATCACCCACGTAAATTACTATAATTTAACTTAATTTTATAAAAATTTAATATATTTAAGTCCTTGACTGGAACTATATAACATATTTATAAACACACTGCAGCTAGTGTACTCAACCTTAAGGATAGTAAGTCAATTAAGGTTTATGAATGTAGCTATGTGTTATTAGGCATTTTAAGGGTAAAAAGGAGTTGCTGTTTAATTATCAAGATACTCTGTAAATATTAAATTGTTCAAGTAACACAATCATTAAGCAGTAATGAGCAAGAAAAAATCTCAGACTTGCTTATGATATTGTTTTATATATATATATATATATATATATATATATATATACATATATATAGGAAAGAACTCCTGAATTATAAGTATGCTTTTATTAAAGGCAAGTTATATTAATATTGAACATCTTCACTGAAAATGAATAGTTGTGTAGAGACACAGTAACTCCCATTATATAACCAAGGCTAAAGAGATTGTCTTGTATGTCTAAATTGATCAGCCTTGAACCTTAGATTGCAAATAGACATGCAGCGTACTTTTACTTATAATACTGAATATATATTATATAACATCACAAACGCTAAAGCCATTGTCAGCTACATCTCATAACAATTAGCATTAAAATATGAAATGAATAGCATAGGCATTTACTAACATATTGCTGTTGGTACCTGATATGCATATAAGTAACAGGTCTAATTTCTGTCTATGAAAGCAAATACCAGGCTGTGTGCATTTGTTAATTATGAAACAAGAGCATGCTATCTATTCTTTTTAATATCCTATAGGTATGTACTTGTTAGAGACACACACATGCTGCAAAGCTGCTAGTTATTGCATATTCATTGGTATATTTCTGACTGCAGTGTTATAAATATATGGTGTGGGCCACTTGAGTTGAGAATATGTCTCTATATTGGGCATGTTCTCTGTTTGAACGTTGTATATTATCTATAATATGATATTGAGTACCCTCACTAAATTCAAAGAAGCCACAATAGAAACAAATATTTATTAAAAATGGAGAATAGAAGGATGAAGAGAAAAATGAAGGAAAATGGTTGATGCTCATATAAGGTTATCTTTTCCTGTGTATGTAGAAGAGTTGACAGTAATAAGTACCAAACAATTGTGTAATAGCATATTTAAAGCCTACTTTGCTTCTCATATTTTCCAACCTTACAGTTATAACACTGCAGATAAATCCTGTAATATCATAAGGAGTATGAGTTGCTATTTGACATATGACATATGTGGTACACTAGCGATGAAATATGCCAGTGGCACTAATAAATATATAGGAATTGCTAAGAAATATAGTCTTAAACTATATAATACCAATGCCAAAAACAAATTAGTAGCATTCATACCACTAAAATATGACTTTTTGAATTAAAAGAAAACTATAAGATTACTGATAAATGACAATACAAATGTAACGTTATATTCATTGTTATGGATACTTTCTGATTTAATCAACTTGTGGCATGGTTAACTGATGCATATAATGTTTAACGTTTTTTTTTATGTATGTATGCATATATGTGTGTATGTATGTATGTGTGTATATGTATATGTGTGTGTATGTGTATGTATGTATATGTATATGTATATATATATATATATATATATATATATATATATATATAGGTAGACCATTACAATAAATTTGATACCTATGAATGCCACTCACACTATAAGGGAGATAGACAGCAAGCATATTATTTTTAAGATGCATAACCGTTATTGCTACACAAAAGATATATTAAAATAAAAGATTTTCCTTTACAATTTAAACAAAACCAAATAGTTAAGTATTAAATCTATGTATAGTTGTGTTGCCTTAGTGTTTTATAAAATATTAAAAATAGGTAAAGACCGTATTTAAGTAATCTGTAAAGACAAATACATGTATACTTAAAAAGATATATAAGATACTTTTCATTATAAAACTACCATATGGCGGGGCCGGGGAAGGATGCTGAAATGCAGACTTAGAGAGATCACTTGAATGATTAGATCATTCAAGGATGAGATGTTTTTTCTCATGGAGGGGTTTGGTGGTTGTTTATTTTATATTGTTCTCAGTTATGATCTTGTAATTTACTTTTATTGGGTGTCTATAATCTATTGTAATACTGTTGGAAGAAGAAAGAACAAGTCATTCTCTTCATGTACACACATCTACACATTGTTACGAGTATATGAATATGGATAAAAGCAAAGCTAATATAAATCCAATTGCAAAATGTATATCTCTTAATGTAAATGGTTTAAATAATAGCTGCAAAAGGGAAAGTCTTTATAGATATTTAAAGCTATGTGAAGCGCAACTAGTATTTTTACAGGAAACACACCTTACACAGGAAGACATAAATAAAATAAACAATAAAAATTATACAATACTAGTAACTTCCACCTATAATCAGAAGCGAAGGGGAGTAGCAATTTTGTGGAAAAACACTACTTTAATGCCTAAAATCATAAACACGTTCCATGACAACTCAGGAATGTTTTGCCTAGTGACAATATCTATCAATGAAATGATATATACATTAGTGAATATTTATTGGATACCAGGACTAGGTGTTAGAGTGGTCAAACAACAGTTAGAAGACGTTGTACAATATACCAAAGGCAATTTAATCATAGCTGGAGATTTCAATTGCATTATAAAAGAAACTGACACAAATACTAAAACTACACGTAAGAGATCACCTTTAACAAAGTTGTTATCTGAGTTTGTTGAAACTTTTAATATAGTTGACATAAATGAGTATGCTATCCCAGATTCACTATTCTTTACACATTTTCCCATAGGCATAATACATACTCTAGAATAGATGGAGTGTACATAGCAAAGGATTTAACCTCTAAATTAAATAAAGTCAAGACAATTTCATGTCCATTTTCGGACCATAACATTTGAGATAGACTTATGTTTCAAGAGAAGGATATCAATAACAAGAATACCATCTTACATAACAAATCTCAAAGATTTTAAGGAATTTTATATTAAAGAGACACAAACATTCCTAGATATCAATCTTACAAAAGATGTATCTGAAGTATATATATGGGATGCATTGAAAGCATACCTATACGGAAGAGTGGTGGGATTGTATAAAAATAAACAAAAACAGTGGAATAAGGAATTAATGGAATTACAGTCAAAAGTAGATAATTTAAAGCTTGATATTCAAAATGGAAACACCAACTTAATAAAAGAACTAGAAGATACTAATAAAAAATACTCAGACGCTACACCACAAAACAATCAACTTAGAAAAAATTAAACTATGTTACTATTCAATGAACCCTAAAAACCAACGAAGAATAGCAAACAGGACTAAAAAGATTATTAAAACAAATCAAATCAAGGAAATACATAATATAGAAACCAAAAAGAAAGTAACTGATTTAGAAGGAATACTAGAAGCTTTCAGGCTATTTTATCATAAACTTAATAATCAAAATGAGAAAACAGAAACACATTCAGTATTGAAAGCTTTTCTCAAAAACAATGTTAAAGTTAGGTTATTAGAGGAGCAGGTACAACTAATAGATAAACAAATAACAATGACAGAACTTAAAGCTGAAGTAAATAAGCTAAAATTAAATAAAGCTCCAGGTATAGATAATATCACCCCAGAAATGTTTAAATTACTATCAAATGAGGCTTTGCTGTTGTTATTGAATGTCTTTACATCAGTTAAAGATGGTAAAGACATTCCTCCTTCTTGGAAGTACACATTAATATCACCAATTCTGAAACAAAATAAAGATCCCAGTGAATGTTAATCATACAGACCCATTTCACTTCTTAATATAGATTATAAAATTTTTATGGCAATACATGCTGCTCGAATAAAACAATTACTACCACTTTTGATAGAGGAGGATCAAACAGGTTTTATAAAATATAGGAGCACTTATGACAACATTAAAAGAATTATTTCCTTAATTGATTATATAAATGTCACAAAAAACAAAATGAATGTTATTAGCTTAGACATAAATAGTGCATTTGATTCAGTGAACTGGGATTATCTGTGGTTAGTTTTAGAAGAATATGGCTTCTCAAACAACTTCAGTTTGTTAATAAAATCATTATATGAAAAATCATTGGCTTATATAAAACTGGGATCTTGTCTGTCTAAATCTATTAAAATAACTAAGGGCACAAAACAAGGCTGCCCTCTTTCTCCGTTATTGTTTGCGCTAGTCATTGAACCCTTAGCAAATAATATGATGGATAAAAATATTGAAGGAATACAACTAGACAACAGCCTAGAGCTTAAAATTCAACTTTTTGCTGATGATATTTTAATTACCTTAAAAAATAATAATAGCTGTTTAAAAGCATTATGGGACTCTATTCAAAACTTTCAAAACTTTTCAAGTCTTAAATCTTAAATTTAATGAGAACAAAACAAATGTATTGCTTATAAATACTAATAAAAAAGATCTAAATAAAAAATACCATAAATATATCTCTACCGATAATATAATTAAATACTTGGGAATTATAATAACTAACAACCTAGATACTACAATTGTAACAAATTATAAAGAGACCTTAAATAATATTAAAAATCTAATACAAAGATGGAATAAATTCTTCTTTTCAATGGAAGAAAGGCTTTATATAATTAAAATGATCATATTTCCAAAAATTCTTTATGTCTTACAAGCTTGTTCTTTGCCACCAGTTAAATCACACCTAACACAATGAAATGATTTAATGGTAAGATTCCTATGGTACCAAAAAAACCAAGGATAGCTATGAAGTATCATCTAGATGATTGGGATATAGGTGGCATATGTTTACCAGACATAGAAATATATTTGCATTCATCCATTATTAAAACAATATCATTATGGCTAAATACAAAATATACATCAAAATGGAAGCTAGTTCATGAGAGAATCTGGTTAAAATCAGGATTTGTAGTAGCAAATAAGTATACAGATTTTGTACCAAACAATTTTCTATGGCTGATGAAGGAATATATGATGATACATAAGAATAAAAATATAAGTTCCAAATACATTACTTACACATTAAAAATTTTCCAAAATCTTATTAATAGCAATCCTGATATTAAAACATGGTCCTTTATTTTATATCCAGTAGCGTACACACAAGGTAATATAGCATTTAATATGGAAGTAGTCAACATGCTTAAAGAAAAGGGATTAATATATTGGCATCAATTGCTAAATTCTGGAAAACCTCTGACAATAGACCAGATTAAACAGAAATTAAATATGGAAGATAGTTCGTGGTTACATGTACAAGAATTAAGACAGTATATATTAAGCAAACAAGAAACAATGCAACCATCAATAAGACAAAATGTTCCTAACCTTATAGAACATATAATATTACTAACGAATCAACCCATTACTGGAAAGGGATACTTATCATCTATTTATAAAACAAACAAAAAAATAAAAATGCATAATAATGACAAAATATGGAATTATTATAGATCAGTTAATGGACATGTGCCAAATGACAGAGGCTTTTACCAGAAAGGCTCATCCAGACTCTGCTACACTTTGCTGTGAAGGAAAGGTTAGTTTGCTGTTATTTTTTGTATTTCTGTATTGCCTTTCTATATTTTGAATACTGTAGTTTGTTTTCTTTACCTTGTGTTTTGCTTGCATTCT